>NW_027460280.1:57767423-58074682 GCF_050947875.1 Dermacentor variabilis | reverse complement strand
CACTTCTTTTGGGACAGGGTCTACTTGGGCAACCTCTTCATCGTCAAGCTCGAGCAGCTGTTGGGTGAGCTCCATCCGAAAAGATAGTTGGTCGAAGTGGGTGTCCTTTGAAATTCCGGTGTCGAGAGGTGTTGCTGGCGGTGCTCTTGAAAAATAATGAAGCTATTCACAACAGTGATGTCAATACAATGAAAGAAGAGAAGAGTGTTTTCCACCACTTCACGCACTTTATCAAAAGTTTATAAGATGCAATCAGCTGATCCGACTTATCAACACAAGCATCCCAGAATAATAGTCGTCAATCAGTAGCGGCTTCTCGATTGGGATGATAGTCCACACGCCCCCTCTTTCATTTCTTGTGGCTATAACATGCCTGTTGGTAGTGTGCGCTGTAGACATCATGTGGACAACCTTCCTGTCCTTCCCTTGCAAATAAAGGATGTTGTTTCGTCGGAGCCACCGAACGTCACCTCTCTTTGCCTTTTTCTCCCACGACACGTCCTTCAATTCAGATGGGAAGCACCGACGATCTTCACGTGTCGTGCCACAAGCGAGGGTTTTGTGATTTAGCAGGTGAGCAAAGAGAGACACAGATGTGTAAAAGTTATCCATGTAGATAACGTATCCTTGATTGAGGTAGTTATTGCACAGTTGCGTCACCACTTCAAATGCTAGTCCACTTGCACAAGCTGTTGTTTGCCTGCGTACACATAAAATTGAACGGAATAGCCAGTCTGCAAATCGGCAAGCACCCACAATTTGTATCCCCACTTTATAATTTTGTCCCACATGTATTGCCGAATAGCTGATCTTCCGTTCGATTTCCCCATTCTTTCATTCACAGAGAGGTTCCGCGCAGGTTGAAAAAGTTCTCCTGAAGTAGTATTCACGTGTTGCAGAAACCACAATATGCGGTGCAGCTTGCCGTGCGAAGCTACGGTAGTCGCCTCCGGATCAGTGACACTTAGGAAGCGCAGAAGTGCAGAAAACCGTCTCCTTGGTGTAACGTTCCGCGGAAGAAGCCCTGAAAAAAGCCTACTGGTATTCCAGTAAAGGTGGACGCGTGGCATGTTCACAATGCTCATATAAATGAGCAGTCAAATGAACTTCACTAGTTCGTCGGGAGTCATTTCTTTCCATGACCAATCTCTTTCAGCATAGCTTGGAAGCTCCAAAATATGCATCCAAGCATATATGTTCGTGTTTTTTCAAGTAGTATGTATCACTTCTGTGGTGAAGAATAGGAGGAAAAAATTGCGCGCCGTTGTAAAACGTCTTGCGCTGAGCTGAAGTGCTGGGCTGAGATGTGCTCCGGGCGGCCTTGTTGGCGTGAACTGAAGTTTCTTCACAGCCGCTGGCAGCACATCCTGGCCTAGCGATGTACGGACCCTGCAGATAACAAGAATAGCTCTAAGCTTGTGGACAGAGGTCGGCAGATAAGCGCGCACAACGCCGGTGACTGCTCAAGGCTGTAAAGGTAACTCACCGGTGAGCAGCTGCGGATGTCCCGGGCTGGCTTGAAACATTGTCGCCGTCAGAGATTGGAGCAGAGGTACTGTCACCTTCGAACTCGAAGCTCGAATCCTCGTCACTAAAATCAGGTGCGGGTGTAGAATACTTTCGATCAGAACGCTTTCCGTGCGGCGCAGTCGCGTGGGACGCCGCCGCCATGGCAGTGACCGGAGCGACTGGCATTGGGCGGCCTTGTTGGCATGAACTGAAGTTTCTTCACAGCCGCTGGCAGCACATCCTGGCTTAGCGCCGTATGGACCCTGCAGATAACAAGAATAGCTCTAAGCTTGTGCGCAAAGATCGGCAGATAAGCGCGCACGATGCCGGTGACTGCTCAAGGCTGTAAAGGTAACTCACCGGTGAGCAGCTGCGGATGTCCCGGGCTGGCTTGAAACATTGTCGCCGTCAGAGATTGGAGCAGAGGTACTGTCACCTTCGAACTCGAAGCTCGAATCCTCGTCACTAAAATCAGGTGCGGGTGTAGAATACTTTCGATCAGAACGCTTTCCGTGCAGCGCAGTCGCGTGGGACGCCGCCGCCATGGCAGTGACCGGAGCGACTGGCATTGTAGCGATATAGTAACACCAGATGCGGCCCTCTGGCGGATTTACCAAGAGAAGCGAAACCAAAACTGTTGCAAACTGGCTTTAAAGGCCAGGTATACATGTTGTACATGCGGCGGACCTTCAGGAGTGCGTTTTCGTGAAATAAAACCACCCGGACTCCAAACCTCGCCACCTTACACATCATCTACCCGGACGTCTACCCCAACGATGCGTGCCCCTCGTGCGGGGTCACGGCGACACTCGCACACATGCTCTGTGAGTGCAGAAACGCTCCGCCCGACTCTACCTCCATCAAGTGGGAGAAGACCATACGCAGTCCACTCCTACAAGACCAGCAATGGGCCATCCAGCAGGCTCGCGCAGCGGCCGCCAGGTACTCCCTGTGGGTACCTGCGTGGGGTACGCCCACTGCGCACTGACGTGCGTCCTGCAGGACTCTTATTAAAGTTTTTTCCAATCCAATCCAAGTCAGAGCTCACTAATGAATAGCTGGCGTCATTTTCGGGTAATTATCACCACTCAACACCATCAGATAACCAAGCCAACTATATGATTCAATATTTGACTTTAGCGTGGGCAACTTATAGCGTACGCTATACCAGAATCCTTCCATTTTTTTCTGGTCACAGAACTGCCGCCTCAGTTTCATATAGAGCCAGCGCCCGCCGCTAGAGGCGCAACCGTGCATGAGAGGGCATGCGAACACCGCTACCGCTGTGGTTGTGTGTGGGGCAGCCTCGGTATTCTAGCTTTCTCAACTTCCTCAACCATCGCTTTAGTTTCACATAATTATTTTTAACATTGAATATGCTTAAATTACTGCCTGAGCGCGTCTTCTGCCATGATATGAGCTCCCGGGACGAAAATAAAGTCGCTCATAACATGGAGCTTGCGGCGGTCTCAGACCAAAAAAAATTTTTTTAAATCTGGGATTTTAAGAGCCAGAACCGCGATGCGATTATGAAGCACGCCGTAGTGGGGGACTCAGGATTAATTTTGACCACCTGGGATCCTTTAAAATGCACCTGAATTTAAATACACGTAAATAAATGTCTGAATGAGGTTTAGGTAGGATTAATCCAAGACAAACTTCGCTACTAAATGTCATTAAATGCACCTAAAGGTCTGCAAAGCGATGCCACTTCTGAATGAGAATTAGGTAGAATTAATGCAAGACAAACTTCGCTACTAAATGTCTAAATTTAAATAAGCATTTCGCCCCCGTAGAAATGCGTCCGCTGTACACGGCCGGGTGGTCTCGGTCCAGATTTCTTCATCATCGCTGTTCGCCTCAACACTTCGGTGGGCTCCGCTTTTTAATATTTGCCTGAAATTAAACGCCACGCATTCGCAACAAAGGACCAGTGGTCCCACTTATCACCAGATGCAAACATATGGGCTGTTGCACCACCGCTTACCCTTAAGTAAGCGCCAGCTCTCCGTTGCGCATAGCGCCAGATTGTTCACCGAGCACAGCTGTTCACTAAATTTCTGTTAAACTGTGGCAGAGAAGGAGTGACTGTGGGCAGTATCTTATAAGGAGATCAAAAGAATGAAATTGTTATTGCAAAGGGCTGCTACCGTAGAATACTTAATGACAAAGAAAAGGAAATTGAGCTGCTCCGTGCGTTCAAGATTTCTTTGCAAAGCGATGCCATTTCTGAATGAGATTTAGGTAGGATTAATGCACGACAAACTTCGCTACTAAATTTCTTCGGTGCGGCTTTTAGCAACGGATTAAGGCGAACGTGAAGTGTTAGGACCTGCACAGTTGAAACTAGCTGTATTTTAATTAGGCAATTGCCTTAGCAAGCAGTCCTTTAGAAGCGTCAGTACGTAAGCCAAGCACTTATTCACGCTGCTCGTGGTTTCGACGCAGAAACGACGAGACTAGGTATTTTGGTTCTTAATGCGCAACTATTTACAATATGTTAAATACTTTATAATTTGATTAAAAAAGAAATAGAACGTGTTGGTGCAAAAACAACAAACAAGCACGATCATTTATTTATCATGTAAAATAAGCGGAGCGAAATACAGACAGCACAGAGGCGTCCAGTCACGAATGCTCCACCATTCACAATGCAAGAAGTTTGTTAAAAGCATGACACTGATATAATAAGCATAAAGAAATAACATCAAACGTGAGAGATATGCATTAGGGGGTAGGAAACAAACACCAGCAAACGAATGGCAATAAATACAGAATGCATAATCGATTGTTTCTATAAACAAGAAAGTGTAAAGCATAAGCATTTTATAACACATGGCAAAGCAACTCTCAAACGAACACAAGTAGCCACATCGCAAATACAGAATTTTTTTTTAAATGGCTTGTTAGAGATACCACCATTCTACTTCTTCAGCTGTTACTTGCAACACATGTTCGGCATCGTTGTACCACCCCGCCACTTCAACTAAACAGCCGAGCACTTGAAAGATAGTGCAGCACATGCACAGAGCACACCCGATCACTCAGCTCGCCTTGCACTGTGCATGCGTTTCGGTACGCGAACGATGCCCTCTGTGGCACAGTGGCGCCGCGTCGCGGCACTTTTGGGCAGCATATGAACCTCTCCCATAGTGTGACGGCGGAGTTTCGTGACCAGAAAAACATGGAAGGACTCTGGCTATACGCTATATTAGCGTACGCTAAGCAGCGCACGTTTTCTACAACTTCAGTTGGCCAGTGATTTCTTCGGATCTCAGAGGCCATATGCTGTCATTGCGGCTATTTCCCGACTGAGCGATAGGTGGCGCTGACATTTCGAATGTTTCTTTCGTTAGACTTCGACTCGTTCGAAACGAGAAGTGATCTCGAAAAGACCCCAAGGTTATCCATACTACTCTGTCGTCGAAGCGACCTGAGACTAAGCGAAAGCTTTTTACACAATCATTTGCTACGAACGAAGTGCATTTTACAAAAGCAATGCCAAATTGAATTCGAAGCGGGCAGCCGGGACCGCCGCCACGTTTCACGCGAACTCCGCAAGCCACGCAAAAACGCTAATGCTAACTCGTTTGCGTTGCGTACGCCTGCTATACTCGCTATTTCGTTTAGCGTTCAGCACATGTGCAGTGACGACCCGCTATTTTTTAGCATACGCAATGGTATAGCGTACGCTACACTAAAACTGTCTAATGCTCCATTACCACGAGTGGCAGGTTTTCTTATCAAGCGCGGCCGCCACGCCCCCTTTCGCAACAACACATGCACATTATTTCTCAAAAAGGTGCATCAAAAATCAGAACGTCGCCAGAGCGAGAAATTTAAACTGGTTCTACAAGTGCGCTGCCTAGACTAACTGGATGGTGCTAGGTGCACGAGAAACGATTCCAACATGTCGAAATTGGCGATTTAAAGCATCGATCACCGATTGAATAGTGATCGATTTGAGTAGGTTAAAAAGTTATTTGAGTAGGGTGAAAGAGTTAAACACACAGCAATAAGCACCATCACCATGGCTACACAAATATTATACTGCATGTGAGAGGTCTGCTCCGCAATCTCGATGATGTTAAAGAACTGCTGTACAAACATAATCCAAAGTTGCTGTGTGTTCAAGACGCACCTCTAAACTCTACTCACAAATGCTTTCTTTGGCAATACGCCAGCTTCCGAAGTGACCGTGCCAAGGCTCAAGCCTCATCTGGCGGTGTAGCGATTGTCGCAGACAAGTCTGTAGCCTGTCATCATGTAGCCCTTCAGACACCACTTGAAGTAGTGTCAGTGCATGCAGTTCTTTTGATCATTTCTTACTGTCTGTTCCATATACATACCATAAAAGCCTGTGTATAGTACGAGGTTTTTTTCCTATTATTAGCATCCCAAATTTTCGCCTCATACTATATGCTGATCCGAACAAAATATTCAGTCAGAAATTTGGGCTAGAAGTTTTGGTTTCATTATTGCTGCTTGGCTATGGCTTGACTTCATTTTTGCTGCGTGGCTATGGCTTGGCTTCTTTATTACTGTGTGGCTACGGCTTGCTTTCGTTATTGCTGCGTGACTACAGCATCGTTTCTTTATTGTTGAGTGCACACCTCGGCAACACACATGCAAACCACGCTTCGCGAAGTGCATCTTTTTTATTCCGCATTGAAGGACCAAGATGTCCGGACCACGAAAACAGTACTCGGCTGCTTTCAAGAGAAAGGTTATTTTAGCCGCACAGGACATCGGCAACAGTGTGGCCAGGAGGCAATTTGGCATCAACGAAGGAAGCATTTGCGGGTGGCGTCGACAGAAGGAAGCCCTTTTCACGTGCAGTGGAATGCGAAGAAGCTTTCGTGGCCCAAAGAATGGGACATTCCCGGAAATCGAACTTGTCCTGACGGAGTTCGTACGCCAACAGCGAGCCGCGCATCTAGCCATGAGCAGGGAGCTTATGCAGGTAAAAGCTAAGGAGCTTGCAAGAGAAAAAGGGCTACCGAGCTCCACCTTCAAAGCGAGTAAGCACTGAATTTATCGCTACATGTGCCGTGCTGGATTTTCCTTACCCCGCCGAACTTCGATTTCGCAAAAGCTGCCTGAATCGTTCGAAGAGCTGCTTGTGGCTTTCCAGCGCCACGTTATTTCGCTGTGCAAGTCCAAGAACTTTCAGCTAGGGCAAATCTGCAATACTGACCGAACGATGGTTTATCTGGACATACCATTGCCCTTCACTGTGCATGAAAAGGGCTCTAAGCAAGTTTATGTCAGGTCTACTGGCAACAAGAAAATGCGAGTTACCGTCATGTTGTCGTCCACGGCAGACGGACGCAAGCTCCCACCCTATGTCGTGTTCAAGCGCAAGACCTAAAGGTGAGGAGCCTAAAGCTAAAGCCTAAAGGTGAGGAGCTGCCAAAAAATGTGGTCATGAGAACATCAGAAAGGCTGAATGTAAGAGAATCTTGTGCTTGACTGGATAAAGTCCGTCTGGTGTAGGCGGCTCGGTGCACTGTTGTCGTTCCCGTGCATCCTTGTCCTGGACGCATTTCGTTGCCATTTTGCCGACTCAGTGAAGAAGCTGTTGCGCGAATCCGGCACTGACCTCGTCATTATCAGCTGCAGCCTTTAGATGTTTGTGTGAACAAGTCGTTCAAGGACGCGGTCAAGCGGTGTTATGCAGACTGGATGCGCTCAGGTGAGCCTGCAGTGACGCCAACCGGGCGGCTGAAGCGGGCTTCACCAGCCACGCTATGCAAGTGGATTGTGGACACTTGCGCCAGCATACCAAAGGACCTTGTGCATCGCGCATTCAAGAAGTGCGGCATCTCGAACGCGCTCAATGGCACAGAGGATGAGCACATCTGGGAAGATATGTCCGACAAGGAACTACCCGAGGAGAGTGCAGCTGAGGAAGATAGCGATTGAAGTGAAGAGTGCAATTTAAATAAATGTTTTCCTCGAGTTTTCCTAACTCGTATTATACGCGGATAAAACTTTTTTTTTTCCATTTTGCATCCCAATAATTTCACCTCGCACTATATGCGGGTTCGTATTATACGCGGGTTTTTAAGGTACCACCTAACTATCAACTTCGAAAAACAAATCTGTATGACCTCATAGACCAACTGCCAGAACCCTACATACTCGTCCGTGATTTTAACACCTACAACACCCTGTGGGAAGACTCCTGTTACAACACGAGAGGCCGACTAATAGAAAACTTCCTTTTATATTCTGATACGTGCCTCTTTAGTAAAAAGGAACCCACCTATACAATGTACAGCATGATTCATGTTCATTGATAGATCTAGCAATTGGATCTGCTTCTCTTCTGCCTGACCTGGAATGGAATGTCGTCAACAATCCTTTTGGACTTCCCTGTAACTTTAAACTTAATAATGCGGTATGACAACCCACCCAATATTCCCCTATGGAAAGTAGTATCAGCTGACTGGGAGCATTTGAAAAATCAACTCATTTATCACCCAATTTTATAAACAATTTTAGTATAGATGATGCTGTTGCATATTTTACCGCTTTTATTATTGATGCTGCTGAAAAGTTTATCCCGCAAACGAATGGTGGTTCACTTAAAGGACATGTTCCCTGATGGAATGAAGACTGTAGAGATGCGTGAAAGAGGCAGAATAGAGCATGGGGCATAATGTGCAGATCGCCGAATACATAAAATCTGATTGAGTTTAGACACATAAAATCGCAGGGAATGTGGATGCGACATCAGGCAAAGAGAGAAAGCTGGGTGAGGTTCCTTTCAGGTATAAGTTCATACACACTGGAGGCAAAAGTTTGGAATTGCCTAAGAAGGCTAAAAGGTATTCCCTTGGTCCAAACGACCAAGGGAATACCTCAGAAGAGCAGGCAGACTCCCTAGGGAAGCACTTTGAGCGTGTGTCAAGCTCAATCCACTACTCACAATCTTTCATGAAGTACAGACAAATAGAAGAATGTAAGGCATTTGAACGTAAATCCCCACAAAACACACCATATAACTGTCCTTTCAGTACTGCCAAGCTGAGAGCTGCCTTGATCGCATGCAAAAGCTCTGCACTGGGACCTGATAGAATAATGTACGACATGATTAAGAAAGTACACACTGATACATAACTGACGCTACTTGCACTTTTCAACACTATTTAGGCTGCCGGATATCTTCCACCCACATGGAAAGAAGCGATTATGGTTCCCATTTTGAAGCAAGGTAAAGATCCTTCGGCGGCGGTAAGCTACCGCCCGACAGCTCTCACGAGTTGCCTTTGTAAGCTATTTGAGAAAATGATTAACCGCCGACTAATAAATTTCCTTGAAACGAGCAAAATACTTGATTCCTATCAGTGTGGCTTCTGAGAGGAGCGGTCCACAAGTGATTAGCTCGTATGCATTTAGGAAAATATCTGGGATGCATCTTTTCATAAACAGTTTTTTTTATCGGTATTCCTTGATATGGTGAAGGCGTATGACACAACATGGCGTTATGGGATCTTGAAAGACTTGTCGGGAATGGGCATCCATGGAAATATGCTAAACATTATATAAATCTATTTGTCCAATTGTACCTTCCGCGTGAAAATCAGCAATGTATTGTTGCGTCAATATATACAAGAAACTGGTATACCTCAGGGAGGTGTGCTCAGCTGCACACTGTTGATCGTTAAGATGAACACACTCCGCACTTCATTACCACCCGCTATATTTTATTCCATCTACTTAGACAACATAGAAATAAGTTTCAAATCCTGTAACCTTGCAGTGTGCGAGAGACAAGTACAGCAGGGCTTCAACAAGATATCTAAGTGGGCAGACAAAAATGGGTTTAAAGTTAACCGCCACAAAAGTTCATGTGTCCTTTTCACAAAAAAAGAGAGACATGGTTCCAGATCGAAGTTTAGAACTGTATGGAGATGAAGTACTTGTACACGAAGAGCACAAGTTTTTAGGCATAATGCTCGACTCAAAACAGTCTTTCATACCACGCATAAAATATCTCGTGGCAAAATGCTTAAAAACAATGAACCTACTGAAAATTTTGTCACACACAACATGGGGCAGTGACCGAAAGTGTTTAATGAACCTCTATAGGATCCTTATCCGATCATGACTGGATTACGGTGCCGTGGAATATCACTCTGCCCCACCAAGTGCGTTAATAATGCTAGATCCCATCCACCATCTAGGTATCCGCCTGGCCACTGGTGCCTTCAGAACAAGTCCTTATTGAAAGTCTATACGTAGAATCAAATGAGTGGTCACTTAATCTGCAAAGAACATACACTAGCTTCACATACTTTCTAAATATTTACTGCAACCACGAAGACCCTTGTTATACTACAGTTAATGATATCTCGTATGCTACACTTTTTCACAATCGACCCTCCGTGAGACAACCTTTCTCACTGCATGTGAGGGAGCTGAGCGAAGAAATGGACGTCCCACTTCTCGAACATCGCCTAATGCCTCCAACCAAGCAGCTACTGTACCGCCTTGGGAGTGGCAGGTGATAGAATGTCACATATCTTTAGTAAGAATTACAAAATACGCACCAGAGCTTGAAATTTGAATGCATTTCCATGAACTCCAATCGAAGCACTCTTGTTCTGAATGCTACACCGATGCATCAAAGTCGCATGCTGGCATGTCTTACGTGGCTGTTGGTCCCTCTTTCTCTGAATCAGGTGTATTGAACCCCCATACAAGTATCTTTACTGCAGAAGCCAATACAGTACTGTCGTTAAACACAAAGAAATTAAAACTAGAGAATGCAATAATATTCACAGACTTGTTAAGTGTTGTAAAAGCACTGATGACCTTAATAAAACACAAAACTTCCGTTTTCATTGAGCTTTACTCTTACTTGTGCAATATTTATTCATCTCGTAGACAGGTGACAATATGCTGGGTTCCTGGCCATAGATGCATCGAGGGTAATTTGATGGCAGACCAAATGGCCACATCAATTACATCGCAAGCTATAAATTCTACCACTGCTGTTCCTACCACAGATCTCAAGCCTTTTTTGCAAACGAAACTGCGAAGCCACTGGCAATGCTTGTGGGACATTGAAACAAATAATAAGCTCCACTTGATTAAGCCAAAGTTAGGTTTCTGGCCCTCCGTTACAAAAACACGAAGAACTGATATTCTATTCTGTCAACTCAGAATAGGACATACATATGGTACTCAGAATTTTCTATTAACTGGCAACGAACCGCCCGCCAACTTGTGGTAGATTTGGTGAGAGGCTCACCGTCCTCCACGTCCTCGTGGAGTGTCGGGAAGCCGAAAGAGAAAGAAGGAAACATTTTCTTCTAACATACCGCTATTGTCTCCCTTTCCATCCCGCTATGTTTCTTGGTAAATAACCCCCTTTTTACCACCAAAGCTATCCTAGGTTTCTTGGAACAATGTGTTCTTGTTTGTTAATAGCCCACTAGTTTTGTAGCGCATCCCCTCTCCAAAGGATGCTGCTGTGATAGTAGTCCTTGTATAGCACACGCCTTCAGGTCCTTGCGCTTCAGGGGCTCTGTTACGGCAGTAGTGCTTTTTGGAATATTGACCTTGTCACCAATTTTAGTATACTGTAATTCATTCACAATGTATCTTTCGTGTCCTTGGCACACTTCGTAGTCATTGCTATAGTTTTATTATATGTAGCTCCTACGCACTCTACAGTGATGTTCTTAGGCCCCTTACAGCCCTCACATCCATTGCTCATAATTTATCGCTTCACTTTGAACTCATTACCATTGGCCTGGTGCTCCTTGGTCATACTTGGCCCTTGCGCCGCAAAACACAATATTCATCATCATCATCGACTTGAGCTTTCACACTTCTTGTGAGTCTGTCCAAGCAGCAGTAAGGTTCTTCTTCAGTTTTGTGTAATACACTAATACAAGGGGCAGCGTTACTACTTTTTCCTGCTCAAGCTTTTCGCTGGCCTCCTTGAAGGGCTCCAAGAATTCGATGGCCTCTGTCAACACGGCCTTAGTCATGTCTTCCATGAGTAGATAACCCCTTGAATCCAGGAGGTTCTTTATCGCATCGTACTTCGTTAGAACGGACTTGATCATGGCGAGCTTTGAATTCCACCGCATGCATATCTCCTGGCATACTCCTTGTGGCAGCTGGCTCATCAATCTGCTCTGTCTTAAAAAGTCACGACAGCCTTCACTTTTTGCAGTTGTTCCAAAAGGTCGAAGGTATGAGCGAAGGTACCCGTCATCGAACATGTTCTAAAAAATGGTGTTCGAGACGTGAGCACTGCAGTTCATTCTGGCATACGGACGCAGCGCGTCATGTTGGCACCCTGGTCTGTCATGAACACCATATTGCTCGGCATGCCTTCATCAATCCTCAACTTCACGCTGCTTCGTGGAAGCTGTTTACGGATGATCATTCCTGTTTTTCTCTCGGGGGGGAAAGTCGCTAGTGAGCAGAACAAGGCTTCTCAGTTTCCTTTCTTCACTCACGTAATGGACTGTTGCAGTGATATACGCTACTTTCTTGTAGTCGTCGGTCCACATGTCAAGGTCATCGAGCAGCGGCCTTCCTTCATCGCTGACTGGATCTCGGGCATCACCGCTTCTAAGAGTTTGTTTGCAACTTTGGACACTCTGCGAGACACCATTGTAGGATGCGGAATCACGGTCCTCGCGGAGATGCTCCCGTACTTGGCGCTGATAGCAATCAGTTCGTTGGCAACATTTAGGAATCCTTCGTCGCAAACACTGTCAAATGGCTGCATATCTTTTGCGTACCACTTGAGGCAAGCAGTCGTCAGATTCACTGTAATGCCAGATTAAACCTGGTGTTTCTTTTCGGTGAAGGATGAATAAATGGCAGTGGTGTCATCTGTATGTAGTCTTGTGCTTGTGGCAGTTCAGGTGAAACACTCCTGTCTTCCCACCATCATAGGCGAAAAAAGCTTTGCAATTTTTTCAGTGCACATGCCCTACCGGTGATAGGGTCAGCACGTCAGTAACTTCCAGGAAATGCTTCCAAATGTGGCTTTCTTTAACTTGCTTTGAGACAAGCTTTAGCTTCCCGGCAGCGAGCTTGTCCCTTAATCACCTTCATTCATGGCGCCATGTGTACAGGAGACAAATCCCAAACTATATAACGCCAGTAACCAACTAATTAAAAGCATAAGTGCGCTCTGACGAGCTACGACATAACAGCCAAAGCCTTTCTTTCTCTTTTTCAATAGATGGCGACGCTGGTCCTAAGTTATACAAGGAGCAGTTCTTTGCAAGAGGTTCCATATGGATGGGCCTTGCTCGGGGCATGCTCCGCCTAGGTGGCTGTCGCCTAGTAACAGAGGCCGTCTCTTTGTTCATTCTCGCTTTCACCTTTGCGCTCCTCTTGTTTATTTCTGCTCACACTTGCAGAGAATCTCGCAGTAGTCGCCGCAAGGCGGCAATGCCTTAATCTTCCAGATGGTTACATTTACACGCGTTTGCACTTTGCGATGGTTCAGGTGTGTGCCTCAAGCAAGACAGTTATGAACTTATGATGTACGTGACAAGGAATCATTCACAGCACAATTGGAGCTGCATATTACATGGAACAGGAATGGGTATGCTGCATCTGTCATGGCGTTTTTATGTTCTATGTACTACTGAGTGTCTAGTTACAGCCTAGTGGTCACTTGCTCTGACTCATTAGGCAAGGATGTGCCAGCTTATGTACCTTTTTTCCTCTTATCCTTGATTGGTTGCACTTAGCTGAGTGAGTGAGTTGTTGGTTATCCCCTTCAGGCACTGTATGCACAATTGTGCATAAAAAATCAAAAGCACTGATGAGTGCACTGGTAAAAATGATTATCTTTAAAACTTATTGAATGGTTAAACCTCAATATAATGAAATTCTTGATATAACAAAGTATTGAACTTTCTATAACTTCTTGTCCATGAATCTTGAACCTCAGTATAACGAAGTGTGTTTGTACACGATTTCAATATGACGAAATTTCACTGCCACCACAAAGAAATACCAAGGTAATAAATGGAAACGTCTGCAGACGCAGATGGTCAAATTATTTAATTTACATGCTGCTGCTTGCGAACGCACCTCTCAAATCGCATGTAGCCAAGTGCGATAAGATTCTATCGCTCCCTGTCCGCTGTATGCTTTAGGTGCAAATGAGAATGTGTGAGGGAGAGCCGAGAAATATGGTGGCTTGATGAGCACTGTCTTCCCACGCAAGCATGGGGAGTTCGCTCGCAGCAAGGCAATCAAGTGTGCGCGAAGGTGGTTAGGAGGGAGTGGGGGGGCAGCACGGCTGTGGGTGTGTGTGGAGCGCATACACAGCCTGTGCACCCTGTTTTAGAGGTAATCTGTTGTGTGTTCAAAGACTGTGCGAGTGAGATGGTGTTGCATCATATGCCGTCTTCCCACATATTTAGTGCTGCAGGTTGCGTAATCGCAGTTTCGAGAACTCGTTGAAGTGAGAAGCAGACGAAGCATTCACTCCTCATTGCCGGCGCTTTTCATGATGGCGCCAACCCACTGCACTATCAGCCGCAGGTGCAGAGTGGATGCAAAAGCATGGCTGGCTTCCCTTGTACCGCCGATGTGAAGATATCGTCGATGCAGCATGAAACCGTATCTTTTGTTGCCAGCTCTCAAATGCAACACAATGATTTCTTTTTTCTCATTCAAATTTGCTTTTTCCGATTGCCCGATAATTGGGCAAATTTTGCAGCTCCTTCCATGTAAGGAAAATATATCAGTAACTGTACTTGTTTGCATAAAAGATCGAATTTCAGTAGAACGAAATTTCTATATATTACGAAGCAAATTGCCGATTTTACCAACTTCCTTATATTGAGGTTTAACTGTATCATCAAACAGTTGTGATTGGACCTGTGGTACAATTTAGGGAACAATAAATATAAAGTGTTTCAATAAATCTAGTTGGAAGGCTGATGGCTGGATGTTTACTCTCGGTGTCAGTACATTGTTGTGTAGTGGTTCACTTCTTTCGTTCTTTTTCGCAAGGTTTAACATCCGGCATATTTTTAAAGTGACTAGATAAGTGCCTTCCAAGTACGCCAGACCTGAATGGAGTCCACATTCTGTAAACTTGGCAAAACTCACTGAAGAAATTAAAATTCCTAATTCATTCTGGATCTGTGCAATTTTCATGATTCTTAAGATATCACAGATATGGTTAAACTAAATTTGTGGTGGACAGAATTAATTGACACCTGAAGGGATTATCAGAGCAGTTGTATTAAAATGTGTACATTTTCGACATTCTTGAGTACTGATCCTATCTTGTCCTTAGCCTGCTTTGCTATGCTCATAGTACACGGGAAGATTGTTATTGCTATTTACACGCAGCACTTTTAGTTTTTCCTTATTTCTGTTCTCTGTCTAATCAAGTCATGCACAGATTTTTTTATTTTCATTTTGTCCCCATGTTTACATTTTTGTGCATAGTGGTTTAAGAATAGCTGATAGGTTTACAAATAAACGATTAGTGTTCTATATAGAGGTTGTTTTTGTGTTTCCTACCTTACTGACATCCTGTTTTATTTTTCCCCGGCGGATACCAGCAGCCTCGGCCTCTACAGATGCGGCCGGCATCTTATACTGTAAATAAATAAAATTAACATCACAAAGCACTTTGTGGGAATTACAGTCATGCCTTTGCCACCGTGTTTAGAGCACATGTTGGTGACAGAATTTTCAAAAGTAACAGGGTTACGGTTTTATACTGAAGGGCATGTCTTGAACATTGACTGTTTTCAATTTTCCAGTTGTAGCATGTGCCCCCAAGTCACAAATTAAAAAGGTAATTTATGTAATCTTGTAGTTAGTCAGTTACACATTGTAATTTGTCATACAAGTAATGTCTACCTCTGCAAAGTGCAGGATTTCGCTATCTGCTAGGTGTAATTATATTTGAAAAAAAAAAAGATTCTGCGTAGTCTTAAAAAGAATAAATAAACTGGTGGTAAATGAACGTAGAAATCATCTAGCATGGATAGAATATATTAAGTGTTGCATATTTATTGCATTTCTTTTTCTTTCTTCATATATAATGTGTTTGTATATGTTAACAATCTAAGTAGAGCAATCCCAACTATGATGCACCGAGCTTTAAAAAAGACAAATCATTTTATGTGAACAGAGTCTTGTACATAGTGTTCACTCTCTGGCTGAGAATCTGACAGCAATGCTGTTTTTGATTACGTTTGGTTAATTATGGTTAATTGGGTAACTCTTGAATTACTGTTCTAATTATATCAACATGTTATGGATTTGTAGAAAATTACAAGCAACATCGAACTAGGCTGTTTTCAACTAAATAATACTTCTGTGCTTTCCTTTTCCGCTCCAGCTGAAAAAGAAAGCTCTTTAAAATATGAAAAATACTATGTGACCGTGCAACCACCTGCATCAGAAAGCAACGCCCTCAAAGAAGCTCGCTGTGAGTTGCTCACAAAAACAAAAGGAAGGAAGGAAGGAAGGAAGGAAGGAAGGAAGGAGGGAAGGAAGGAAGGAAGGAAGGAGGGAGGGAGGGAGGGAGGGAGGGAGGGAGGGAAGGAAGGAAGGAAGGAATATTCATTCATTCATTCATTCATTCATTGAATTGGTAGATAAGCCACTGCTTTATTTGCCCGCCCAACCAGAGACAGTGCATCACCTTGGTGTTGGTATGGAACGAGCGTTGATAGCTGTTAGCGCATCGTGGAGAGAGAGCGGGCGCAGTTATCTTGCGTGTCATAACGCCTTTTTTTAGCTCTCATGAGCTCCTCCCATCGAGCCTGTTTAATGTCACTGCTTTCTGGTGTGTGGGTAGGTGCATGCACACGGTATTTTTCATATATTTCACTAGCTTTCTTTTTCAGCCAGAAAAAATAAGTGCACAATTAGCATATTGCTGAAAACATCTCACTTCGATGTTGCTTATAATTGTCAACAATAGAACATTAATTATTGGATTATATAATTATAACCAATTAATGTAATGAAATTCGTTAAACAGTTGCTGGTAGATGCTACTAAACTGTGAACAATATGCTTTGGTTTTGTCCTTGTAAAGTGATTTATCGTATCTTAAAAGCTCGGCAAATGATAGTTTCCACCTCGGCAAATGATATTCAGGGTGTCTACCAACCGGGAAAACCGGGAATTCTCAGGGAATTTGAGCAGTCAGGGAAAACTCAGGGAATTTGTGCTTCTATGAGGGAAAATTAGCTGTAATTTTATTGAAAGGGAACGAAAGTCGTGGTAATGCTGGCTCCAGTAACAGAGGAATCGCAACGAATCGTCATTGACGCCGTGTCATGGGCACGATGTATTGCCAGAGTAGTTAACGACCGATTTTCTAGACGCCCAATTTTTCGGACATGCCCGATAATTTGCACGGCTTTGCGGCACCACCACGTACTCCATATACTCAATGTATATTGCCCTGACTGCAGTTCTGAAATGGCATTAATCAAAGCCGCCACCGCCGCTATTTTAATTATCTCGCCGCCTCGAACCTGGCACTCTCGCACGCAGATCCGCTGGCAGCCGTAACCACCACCGCGGCAACGTTAGGCCTAGCTGCTTCTATGTTCGCTATTAAGCTTCTTGCCGTGCGGTGCCGTGTTTTTCAGTGAAAGAGCTCGCCGCTATCACCAATGGCACCGACTCCGCCTTTGTAATCCTCGCGATTGGCTTTGAAGCTCGCAGAGCACAGCGCGTTGTGTAATGTCAGTCTCTGAAAGTTAGCTTTGCCTCAGTACATTAGTGATAGGCAGTGAAACATAACAAGCGTGGGAAGGGGCAATTGCCACGGGACACAGTATGTATTCCTTAATTATACACACGTGCACCCCCATCTCCTGTCACAGTACAAGCCCCTATATGCCTAGTAAGTATAGTGGCAGGCCTTAAGAGCTTTTTCGGGCGATTCAAAGGCGGCCTTACAATGTCTTCTGTCATCTCTTCGTCGCGAGTCATGTGAACAACTCGTTTCGGAGATACGAGAAATGCACCATCACATGATCACGAAAGGACACGACGTCGTGTTTCAGTGGCTGCCTGGTCATTGCGGTATCTCCGGCAACGACCTCGCTGACGAAGCTGCTAGGAAACCACACGAAGGAGCAAACCTTGTTTCTATACCTTTATCGCGGACCGATGCAGCCCAACACTTAGGCAAGCTAGCGCACTCTTTGACATTGGAGAAGTGGCACTCAACATCGATTGCATTCTCTCGATCCCTTTATGCAACTGCGGCTGTTATCAGGTCTTCCGCGAAATGAGGAAACAGTGTTGTGCCGCTTACGTTTGGGCGTCGCATTCACCAATGCATATGCATTTTTGATTGGAATGGCTGATAGCACCGAGTGCAATGCCTGCGGTGTCGAGGAAACCATAGAACACCTACTGTGCTACTGCCCATCTTTTGAAGATGAAAGGCAAGACCTCTGCACAGCTCTCAATCAGCTAGATGGAAAGCCGTTCACCTTGAACAAGATCTTGGGACCATGGCCTCGCATATCGCAGCTACAAAAGGCCACAAAAGCGCTGCTGCGATATTTGAAAGATACCGGATTGAGTCAGCATCTGTGATCCGGACTCAGCGACCGACTGATATCCCCAGTGGACTTTCTCTTCTTTTAATCTTTCCGTCCCCCTTTCCCCAGTGTAGGGTAGCCAACCGGGCTCAGTCCTGGTTAACCTCCCTACCTTTCATTTATCATTTTCTCTTTCTCTCTCTTTTTTCGGGCGTGCCTGTGGCAGTTTTAGCCTTTAAGGGCAGTTAAAGACAGGCATTCATTATATTTGGACTGCCCGATTTTCGGATGTTTTTGCGGCCCCTAGGGAATCCGAAATCGGACGTTGACTGTACAACTGACCAAGAGGATGCTTCAGATGATCCATGTGGTGAAAGCATGGTAGAAGGAGGATGAGAACAGAAAGGACTGACGCACTGAGGAATTAACGGGAAAGGAAGGGTGCCGCCGCCTTTTTGAAGGAGCTTGAGCTAAATAAACTAAGTGTTGGCTGGCGCTGAGATACAGGTGTCCCTCATCCAAACCAAAATAAACTGTTTTAAGCAGTGAAACCCAACACTGAGATGTTGTGTACGGGCTGAGAGTATGTCAGGACAGTTGAGGTTGACTTCCCAGCTGCTGAGAGAGAACCTTAGTTGTGACAAAGTTCAGGGCCTCATACAGATGAGCTTGCTATCAGTTGATAGAAATAGCTCATATTAAAAAATATTTACTTATGTATGCATCTCCTTTTCATCCGTATTTGAAAATGTTCAACTCAATTTGGAATGGGCTTTACCATTTCTTTCGCTGTGCATTTTACTAACACCTTCCTTCTGTTTTCTTTTTAAATAAAATAGATATTAATCCTTACTATTCAAACTGGATTAAGTCATTTTTTTTTTGTTTCAGCATGCTTACTAGAGAGTGACAGCATCGGGCAACGTGGTGTCAGCCTGTCTTGACATGAAACAAAGTTCTGGCTCATTCAGGGAATTTTGCAAAGGTGCTCAGGGAAAACCTGGAAAACTCAAGGAATTTGGAAATGTCAACTTGGTAGACACCCTGATATTGTTTCCACCTATTGCCATTAGTGAGGAACCATAATTAATTCAGTGAATAAACGGCAAGATTCCGAACAAGAACACCCTTCCTCACCCTGCTGGGGTCAAAGGTAATCCAAGAAAGGTTGAGAGGGGCCTTCGTTCATTTGCAGACTGAAATTCAGGATAATGAAGAACTTTCAGTCACTTAAAGGCATTATTTCACTGTGTAGGAATGCATGATATTCATTTGTAATGTTGCATGCATGCTAATAACACCAAAACGCCGTAAATGATATTTACGACAGTATATATTAATAGGCACATAAGACAGTTGGTGCATTTTACAGTAATATATATGATGGAGGAGTCTAATGTGATGGTAAACCTAATAAAAAGTCCTTTCTGAACTCTTATGTCTGTGGGTGTCGTTGCACGTGGACGTATGTGTGACTTACGGTAGTCCAAAAGGTGTAGACAGCCGAAAACAGTTAAAAGCATCTTTATTGTGCCGAGAACCGTTGGAGGCGGAAGACAAACTGAGTGCCAAAGGAAAACTGAGTTGTTCTCGTGTCCTGCGGGAAAGAGTGTCGCCCGCTATGTAGTGCATTTTCCTAAGTCGTTCAGGAGCACTAGTTGGGTGCGCTGGGGATGTATCAGGCTAGGTGGTTGTGTCAGAGATGAGACGGGCTCAAGTGGAACAGAGCACATTTCCTCCATTCTTAGATCATTGCCTGGAAGTGCTCTGGAGGCCACCGTGCATGTGTGGGCGCATTCGGGAGGGTAACACCCATGCTCTGAGTGCCACTGTCCTTCGGTTTCGGAACTGCTGGCGGCGACACTGATACATCTGACCCGTGATGCCAGGCTAAGTGAGGTGAAGCGGACTTAAGGCTGTTCTCTTGCAGGGAAGGATTCTCTGAAACTTTCATTAAACAATGCAGCTGGTTAAGGTGGCGGCATGTGTGCATTCCCCTGATGTCGACCAGCCACGACTGAAAGCCTATACGCTTGAGTATGGTCACCTTGACTCAGCCTGGTTGCTTGTTGAACTGGTGGACAAGTATGCCCTGGCCTTTCTCGACTCAACTGCAGCGAGGGAGCTTTTGTTCCTCTTGAGATGTTTTTGCTGGAGGCTCGGGGAAAAGCGCTTTGAGCTAGGTTCTCGTTTCTCGTCCGAACATCAATTTCGCTCGACTTTGCCCTGTGGTGCTTTGGACAGTATTGTGCTGCCTAATGAGAAAGCTTGGCCACGAAGCGCTCGTCTTGTTCATTCATCGCAGGGCGATAAGGAGCTGATGTAACGGGCAAGATACTGTTGTTGCTATAAAACTTCAGGATTTCCGCAGACACAAATGGAGTTCTGTTGTTCAAAACTACCTTGCACGGCAGGTCAAACAGTGCAAAGAATAACCAGAGAATGTCAATAAC
Organism: Dermacentor variabilis; assembly: GCF_050947875.1. Classification (NCBI taxonomy): domain Eukaryota; kingdom Metazoa; phylum Arthropoda; class Arachnida; order Ixodida; family Ixodidae; genus Dermacentor; species Dermacentor variabilis. The sequence continues at coordinate 58,054,185 of NW_027460280.1, read as the reverse complement.
TGCTGCTGATGTCACTCTGTCCACTTCTGTCACTTCCAGTCACTTTGTGTATGCATCTATCACTACCAGGAATGTAGACCCTTCGATAGATCCAGCAAGATCAATATGCAGGGCATGCCAAGGCATGTCTGGGCCTTCCCATTGTGGAATAGGGGCTCTTTACGGAGTGCTGTTGTTACATTAGCAAGGCTTGCAATATTGGACAGTTGTTTCTATGTCGTGGTCAATACAAGGCCACCACATGTAGATTCTGGCACACTTTTTCATGGCACCAATTACTCAATGGCCTGTGTGGACGAGCGATGTGGCTTGTCTATGAAATGCTACTGGAATCTCAAGTTGTGATCCCAAACTAACGCAGCCACGATGAGTGGTAAGCATTGAAGTGATCACCCTTGTGGTTGTGCACATTGCCTTTGATGCTGCTGCCGTGTCAGCTGTTAGTGAAGGCTTTGGTAGTGCTGCGAGCCCGAGTATATATAAGTATATCTCGGGCGGGGGTCTTCTACTGTGGTGTCTAGCGGCAGGTGGCACAGTGCGTCAGCATTGTGGTGCTTCTTTCCAGTTCCGGTGTACAGGGTTGTAGTCGTATGCTGATATCATGGTGCACCAATGCGTCATTCACGGTGACAATATCTGTGGTATTGGCTTCCAAGGAGCCATAATACCCAACAAGGGCTGGTGATCAGTTATGAAGGCCACTTTTCAGCAGGTAATGTACTGATGAAAATGTTTGGTTGCGCAAACGATTGCAAGCTCCTCTCTATCTAACTGGGAATAATTCCTCTCTACTGGTGATAAGGTACGCGACGCGAAAGCAATTGGGCTTTCTGTCCCTGGTCGTCAACTTGTGAGAGGACTGCACCCGCTCCATATGATGATGAGCCACCGGCCAGCAACAGTGCCTTTCCAGAGTAGCTCTTTTAGGGTTTCAAATGGTTTTTGATGGCGTGGTGACCAAGTACAAGGAACTTCTTTTTTGGTGGAATTAGTATAGGTTCAACTTGTGAGAGGACTGCACCCGCTCCATATGATGATGAGCCACCGACCAGCAACAGTGCCTTTCCAGAGTAGCTCTTTTAGGGTTTCAAATGGTTTTTGATGGCGTGGTGACCAAGTACAAGGAACTTCTTTTTTGGTGGAATTAGTATAGGTCATTGGCCACAGTAGCCCGATGTTCTAAGAACCGGTTGTAGAATGTTAATTCAGTATAGACTCGTGTAAGGGTCCCACTTTCTTTATTCATAATTTTGACGCGGTATGACCCTTACCTGGGACTGAGCCATTTGGTTCGGACCCACCTAGGGGCTGCTACTGGATGGCTCTAGATACTATATACTGATACTAGGTGGCTCTCACCATCTACTAGTGGCACACGGAAGTATGCAGTGCATGGTATTGGGCCACTGAACGTGATTGCTTCTCCACTGGACATTTTTTTCCCACATTTTGGGCTGCCAAGTTGTGGGGCGGCCCTTACACTGGTGCGGTCCTTACACTGGTGCGGCCCTTACCCGGGTGCGGCCCTTACATGGATGTGGCCTTTACATGAGTCTATGCGGTAGCCCTAAAAATGGCTGCAGTTCTTGCTTGTGAGCTGACACTCATGTGTCGGTGATTGCTTGCACCATGTCTCCAGTAGAATGGACACCCTTAGCATCAATATTGTGTCTGAGAAACTTTTAAAGTTAAAAGCGCTAACTTTTAAGTTAAAAAGTTAGCACTTGCTAGCTTCTCAAGAACGAACTCTAAGCTTGCTGCATACTCTTCACCAAAGGTGCCACTGATAATATCATCAAGATAAATGCAAACGCCCAGAATTCCATTAAGTGTTGACTTATGAATTTCTAGAAGATTGCTGGTCCTGCAGCTATGCCAAATGGCAGTGTGTTGACCTTGTATAGGCGTTTGATCGGGCTGGTAGTGAACAGTTAAGAAGTTTGTTCGCTGAACTTCAAGTGCTGGTACTCTTGGGCCAAGTCCAAGGTGCTGAATATTTTTCCACCGCGAAGCGTGCTAAAGGCTTCGGTTGTCAGCAGTGGGTACGAGGATGCTTTCGTCACTCAATTGACAGTACTCCGGTAGTCCCTGCCGTGACGTAGGGCTCTGTTCTTCTTCTGGACAATGTCAAGTGGTGTAGCCCATTCCAATTGTTGCATAGGCTCAATGATGCCTTGTTCCTGCAGCAAATCAAGCTCCTTTTCATCTGATGTTCACAGGGTGAAAGGTATCGGCCTGGCCTTCATAAATTTAGGCTCTGCATCTTGCCGCAGCTCTCGGTGATGGGAGGTCCATAGTTCCAAGGAATTTTTTCTGAGAAGACTGTGTCGTATTTCTCTTGCAGCTGTTTCACTCCTAGATCACTAGGTGATTGTTGCACCCCGCAAGCCATCACTTTAACTCTTTCCTTACCACAGGGAAATTGGTTGTTTTTTGTATGGTTTAGTTACGAATTTTTTGTGCAACAGCTACTAAGTTTACAGTGTCATGCAGTACATAAAAGTGAAAGTAAATGAACGTGCTTTCAAATAGTATTTATTTTAAGAATATATAAAAAATTTATTTAGACAAAAAATTCTTGAACAAAAAAGCAAGAAAATTTCAAAAAATTTTTGAGTAAGGAGTAATATCTCTGGCAAAAAAATTTCGAAATATACAAATTGTGGGTATATCACTAGGCAACATTTCTTTAAAAAATTATACCCATACATTAAGTACTCTTTGTGTTACGAAAAATTACAAGACGATTTTTTTTTTCAAAAGAAAAATTAACTTATAGAACAATATTATATACCAAAACGCGTGTACTAAATGCACATTGCAAAAGTACATTTCGAAAAAAAAAACTGTTATAGCAAAATGCGTAATAAAAATTAGCAAACACAAATAATTAATGAAATTCACCGCAAACATTCTTAATGATTAGCTTATATTTTCAGAGCAAAAAATTCTATAAAGCTTATGACAGATACAAAATAGTTAACACTCCATAGCAGAATATCACAGCGAAATTGAAAGTTGTAGTTCAATAACTTTTGGAGCCACAAATGTTTCATTCAGCCAGATTGATGTGCCTGTCGCTGAAACAGTTTCTCATTGTGAAGCACCAATGCACATTGCATGTGTGACAGAACACATTGGTCTTGTGTTGAACTTTCTTTTCCTCATAGCTTTTCCTACAGTTTCGGCAGATGTCCTTTCTTTCAGGCTTGTGCTGTACAGCTGTGCATGGTGCAGCTGGCGAGGGAGGAACAGGAACTGTTACTGTGTCCTCTAGTTCTAGGAGCTGTCCAATCAGCTCTGTCCTGAAGGCCAGCTGGTCAAATCGAGAAGGCCTAGAAAGCTCGGATGCTTGGGGATGCTGCGTGCGATATGCTTGAAAAATAATATAGCTGTTCACAGCTGCGATGTCGATGCAGTGGAAGAATAATGTTTTCCACCAGTGGATACATTTCCTCAAAACATAGTATGTGGCAATCAGCTGGTCTGATTTATCGACTCCAAGCATTCCGGCGTTATATTCGTCAACGAGCTGTGGCTTTTTTATGGCAATTTGTTGCCACTTCTCGTCCTTCTTTTCTCGCCGTTTGGCAAGCACGTGCAAGTTAGCTGTGTGTGCAGTGCTAACCATATTCCCAACACGTCGATCTTTCTATTGAAGATACAATACTCCCTTGTCTCTCAGCCAGCGGATATCTCCTCTTTTAGCTCTCCTCTCCCAAGTGACGCCTTTCAGTTCTGTGGGAAATCCCCGGCGATCTTTTCGTGTTGTGCTGCACACTGTTTGGCATTCCAAGAGGTGCACAAGAAGAGTGGTCGAAGTGTAGAAATTGTCCATATAGATATTAATGTACCCACGATCAAGGTACTTGTCGCAAAGCTTAGTGACCTCATCAAAGACCAGCCCATTGGCACTAGGTTTTTCACGCTTCCCTGTATACACTATGAACTGGATGGTGTAGCCGGTTTTCGGGTCCGCAAGAACCCATAATTTGTAACCCCATTTCACAACTTTGTCTCTAATGTATTGCCGAATTCCAGACCGCACTTTGGATTTGACCATTCTTTCGTCCACTGGAATTTCACGATAAGGCTGGAACAATCACGCGGAGCAGTCGTTTATGTGCTGAAAAAGCCAGGACACCTTGTCTAGCTTCTGTGCGGCAGCGCCGTTGTTGGTATCTGGGTCAGAAATATGCAGCATGGCCAGGAGCCCGGTGAAACGTCTCCTTGACATAATGTTTGGAGGGAGAAGCACAGAAAACTATTTTGATGTACTCCAATACAAATGCAGCCGCGGCAGTTCCAGTACTCCCATGTACAACAGTAGGGCGATGAACTTCATCATTTCTACTGGGGTTACCTCTTTCCAAGAACCATCCCTCTCGCTGTAGGTTGGTTTCTCGATGATGTGCATCCATGCATACTTGTTGGTATTTGCACAAATATCGTGAATGACCTCCACCGTAAAGAAAAGGCGAAAAACATCGAGCGCTCGCGATAGCCGCTTCGGACCGCTACGGAGCATCATCCCGAGGTCAATGCCCGGATCTCTCTGGAGTCAAAACTCCACACTTCTTTGAGCTGGTGGAAGCACGTCTTGCCCAAATGAAGTGGACACTCTATAAATAAAGAAAATAATAGTTTGGACAGTGGTGGCAGCGAATGCTGCACAGTGAAGTGCTAGCGGACCAACTCAGGGCTGTCCAGAGGGCCCGTGTGATGGCAGAGGGGCTCGGCCTCTCTGTACCGACGTGGGAGCGGCCCGCATCAGTCCCAGACTGATCCCTCAGGACCTCAATAAAGTTCTTCATACCATACCATACCAACACGGCAATTTAACCGGCTCTAGATATCCATAAACAAAGCGGATGGCGAATTTGAAACTTACCTGCAGGTAACAGCTGATGTTCCCGGCTGATCGGCAGCATCTTCCGCATCTGAGCTGAACTCCGACGACACGACATCGATGTCCGAGTCATCTGTGCTCGATGAGTCCAAAAGATCACTTGCCGGATCGTCGGGATCGCGCGAAACTGCGATCTTTTGAGCGCACCTGGTTCGGGATGTCGATGCCATCGCGCCGCTCAAGTGCTCATCAATCTTTGAGCTCACGCACCCTTCAAAAATCGCCGCCACGCGGTAAAAATGTGAACCATGCAGAAATGGAAACTCTACTTTGTATGCAACCACCAAGATGGCGCCACAGGTCCAGGGGCGTAGCGGTCTTTTAAAAATGCGCGCTCAAAAACTTCGTTCACCAGTGAACGATGCCTAGTGCCATGGTAAGGAAAGAGTTAAGTGGGGTGAATCAGTTTCTGCCTAGCGAACTTGATCCAGAGCCTTGTACCACTAGCAAGGGCAGCTGATGGGTCTGACCGTTGTAGTAGACGTCTACGTTGGCACAGCCCAGTAGCAGTAGGGAATGTCTGGACCAAGTTCTCAACTGCGTGCCATCTTGCTGGTGAGCTGTTGCATTGTCATGCCAAATAGCGTGAAAAGTGTTCTCACTGATAAGCGTGCATGTCGCTCCAGACTCCATCTTGGACTTAATTGACTGCTGTTGTGCAGTTATTTCTGTAAACATCTTCAGTTTCGTATGGAGGCTTACCCTACTGTTCAAGTCATGAAGCTCCGATGATATTGCTGATGTCATGATCGCACCACTTTGTGTCTGCCACTCTGCGGTGTTGACGTTGTGATTTCGCTAGGGCTTGATCTGCGATCGGAGCTACTATTTGCACTTCGCGATACATGCATTTTCAATGTGTCCACATTTATGGTATAATTTGCAAATAGCTGTCTGGAACCGACATCCCTGTGGATCATGCTGGTCATTGCATCGCCAGGAGGGCTGTGCCTTTGTACTTGCTTTTGCCATAGTATTGAAGTTGCATACCTGTTGACTATTGACTATCCCTCTGCTGGTGCCCGGCGCTCTCTGCTCGTACACCGTTGGCGTGTGCTCTGGTGAAGGTTAGACCTAAGGCTGCAGGCCTTAGTCACGCAGTCCGCGCACAAATTGGTCCTGCAACATAACGTCCAAGGGGATTGTGGTGTTAGCAGATGAGGAAGCTGCACCTCCCTCATGCTCAGTAGCTAATGTGCTCAAGGTCAGCGTCCCAAAATTCCACTCGGCAGCAAACGTATTGAGAGCCGCTACGCAGACACTCACTATTTTGCCATCTAGTTGGCCCCGACATTGAAAACGAACTTGGCTGTTTGCAGCTGGTGGTCGGGGCTTGGTAGTGTTTCCGGAGTGCCACTACAATTGTCATCATAGTCAGCAGCTGCTGGAGTGCTTGGCTGCATGAGGGCATGGACAGTGTTGTAGGTCTGCTCCCCGCACAGTGTTACCAGGTTGGCTCTCTTCAAAGCTGGATCCATGATCCTGTTGGCTTCATAGTAAAACTAAAGATGTTCAGACCACAATGTCCAGGATGAACCATTAAAATTGGTAGCCAGCTTGGAAGCCATTGCGTAGCCATGGCTTGCAAAAAGCGTTGCGTAGTGCAGGTCAAAATTTACTCCCTCATCGCCACTGTTGTCTCCGTGGGTGTCATTGCACATGCACATATGCATGACTCGCAGTTATCCATAAGGCGCAGACAGCCAAGAACAGTTATAAGCTTCTTTGTTGTGTCGAGCACCATCGGAGGCGGAAGTTGAACTGAGTGCCTAGTGAAAGCCAAGTTGTTCTTGTGCTCCTCGGGAAAGAGGGTCACCCACTGTGGAGCACATTCCCTGAAACAAGTGTGGAGCACTAGTTTATAGTGTCTGAGATGAGACGGGCCCAAGCGAAACAGGACGCAACATGTAGTAACCCACGTAACACAAAAGGAGCTAAAGAAAGCTTCAACTTTGATGCCAGCCGAGTTGCTGCAGCGTCAACCTAGTGAAGTTAGGGAGCTGCACAATCTCGCCACTACAGCTGCACCCAGCAAGGTTTTCGTAAATAGGCTCGCAGCCCGCTCCGTAGTAAACCGCAGATGGGCGCCGTGGTAAACTGCAGATGGGCGCCGTTTTTTTCCACCACGTGTCTCGGTCTCTGCGTCGGCATCTGACACTACACCAACACTTTTAAAGACCGCAACCGTTAGTGAAGCGGCTCCCGAATTCATCAATGCCTGAGCACATGGAGGTACTGGCTCCTCTAGTACTTGAGGTGCTAGCACTCCAGGAACCCATTATGTCCACGGATTGCAGGAGGAAAAGTTGACGGACCCGTCATCTGCTAGAATTTCAACGCAGTCATTGGCTTATTGCGTGGCTGTTGGCCCCGTGCTGAGTGAAGCTTTGCTGATGGAAGTGAAGGAGACTAACACGGTTGAGGTCATCCTGATCAAAGAGCTGCTCGTACGTGCAAGAGACAGCAAAGCAAGTTACCATCACAAGAAACCATTGCCAGAAACCTCAAGAGAAGCGCAAGTGACCTGACACGCAAGGTACATGATCTTTCGTTGAGCCCGGCTCACTTGTGTGCATCGGCGAGTGAGCCTCGATCAGTCAGCAGTAATGCTGCGAAGAAGCACCTGAGGGCAAGGCAGAGTGGCTGTTCACTCTACAGCATCTCCTGCCATACGTGCCCAACTACGAAGTCATAATCGTCGGCAAGACCGGCGACCAGTACGCAACAGCGAGTGCCGCCTGCCAGAGGAACTGATTGTGCGCTAGACGGCTCACCAATGACAACTTCAGTCCCTGGACAAGTTGCGTGCATGCTGAGTTGTGTAGTTTCAAACTGTGCCAAAAACTTGCAGCGTGGCTGAGTGTGAAGACAAAGTGCACGCTCGGCCGAGTGATGCTCGCACAGCTAGTTTTAGGAGAGACGAAAAAGAAGCAGAAGTGAACCAGGCGTTCTGGGGGATGTCCAATTGTCTGCTTCTCTCCTTTACAGTCTATAATACTTTTTAAAGAGATATTTAACATGTCTCAAGGAATTATCAGATTAAATATTATTTGGATGTATACTTATTAAAAGCCTTCTGATGCTAGCTATGCTAATGCCACATTAATATATGTCTAAAAAACTTGATATTTAAAAGAAACTCTTTTATACTGTTATCTTTTTTTTTTCAAATCAGCTCAATGCCAATAATCACAATTGATTTACATCATTTGTAATGGCAATAGCCTATAGATATTTATACAGTCATTAAAAAAGAAGACACTGGGACAAACAACTTGCCCTTAGAAGGATTTGAACTCGCATCATCACATATGTGGGGGCTAGATGCTTTAATTAACCACTACATCACAGTAGCTCCGTTGAATTGGCCTCGTATTGGGAGCGTGTTATGCAGTTCAATGCAGGTGCGGCAATTTGCGAATGCTGTGTGGGGAGAATGGCATTGCATGTACTTGCAACCATATGCAACTTCAGTATGGCCGATGCCATATTACTCGTAGGATGCTTTCATCTGAGCGACGTTATAGGGAATGTCAGCAAATGAGCAGCTACTACACATAACCACTCAGGGAATGGCTTGGTCAGTACTTGGGAGGGAATGGCACAAGTAATGTGTTCTGTTTATAAATGCATTTATCACATGAAACAGATTTACTGTGCCTGTCATAATTACATGTCAACAGTTCTGCTTTCCTTGTTTTTTTCGCCCTGCCTCATAGGTGGCCATATTTATGCTATTTGCAAATTCTATTTTGCTAAACACGATTATATGCATGGGATTCAGTCTGTGGGGAGAATTGAGCCAATGGAACTTTTTAATTAAGAGAGACCAAACTTTTTCAAAGCATTTTTTTTTCAATCTTAAGGACTTATTAAGTATGCAATATACATGAAAATATTTTTGGTCACAATATCTAAATGTGCTGTTTTAAAGACGTTTTCAAAAACCTTTTGCCACAAATGTTTATGCACTGTGTCATAATATGCAGATATATGTACAGGCGCGGCGCGGCCACTGCTAGTGGGAACATGGGAGCCTGTGCCAGCACTGTTCGGAGTGCCACCACTGGCACTTTGCGAAGTCTTGCGGTGCAGGCACAATCAAAGTGATAGACGGAGCACCCTGTGTGTCGTTTGCTACAGTTTCTCCCCTTCACTACCTTCACTGTGCGCCCGTTGGCATCTATAGGTCGTGCACAATAGCGGCTCTGAGTATTCATGCAAATGCTGCGAAAGCCAAATGTATGCAGCTGCACAGAAGTTGGAATGTAAATAATGCTTCCATGGAGTTTTCGTTTGGTAAGGATCATTTTAAACTCTTTTTTATTGCTTTGTAAAAAATAATGCTGATTTTGAAACTAAACACTTCGAATTCATCCGAACATAAATGGATATTAACACTTTTCAAGGGCTGTGGCTGGCACTGTGGCAAATCCTTCAGGGCAACAATTGGAGAAGCCATCCAACTATGCGAACAGCTGTGAGGAAAACAGCTGGGTTGGTATTCTTAGGTGATCACTTTCATGGTTATTTTCACTTTTGTGTGATTTTGCATGACTTGGCACCAGACACGTCCATGTTTAGGTCAACATTGTTTCCGGCGGTGTGCTAAGTTCACTATCTTCACACAGTACTAAGTGCGCCATCAGCCGTATGTACTTCAACAAGACCAGTGCTGAGTCTTGAGGTATCTCCAAGGTCCCCAAGAGTGATCGCTCGAGAATACCTCCCCTGTAGGATGACACATCCAACTTGTGTGGTTTGAGCCCATGATGCAATTAATGTGGCGTTGCATTGCTTTCAACAACAATCATGCCATAATCTAGCGTGGCAGGAAATTGAGGCATTCCAGAAGCGACACACGCAGCTTGTGTGTTCCAGGAGAAAGACAGCAACCAGTGACTAATACTTAGTCGCATCACCATTGGGAATGGTTGTGCAGCTTTTGTCCTCTGACACTCTAGCCTTTGAGCAGCGACTTGATACAAAGAAATGAAGTGGCACAAAAGCGTGGCATTTCTTTATAAAGGGTCACAGAGAACTGGGACATAACAAAAGTTGTGATCATTATAATTTCACCAGTGTGTCTTTGTTTGTGACAAACCCACTGACGTTGCAAAGGGTTGGTGTGCTCTAGCTATTCTTTATTCTCGGCAATGCAGATGTAGCTGCAAGTTTTATCACCTTTGCATCAAGAAGAATGCAGCCACATCCACGACCTGGCTTTTAGGCTTGGTTTGCATGACGGGACAGAGTGCCGATTCAGCCCAAGGACGACCGTGAAGTGGTTGAGCTGCAACAACTGATGCCAGTAGCACCTCGTCTCTGGTGTTTCCGAGTGAGGCATAATTTGGCGGCACTGAGCTATGTCATGCTTATCCGTTGGCTAGATCGGCACTCCATCTTGACATGTGAATTTCACTTTAGTCACAAAACTTCGTTTCTGTTGACGTGGCAATGCGAACATCGAAGCAGTGCGAGCTGGAGTGGAGGAGCAAGGAACTGTAGCAGCCGATGCACTGGGTGCTCCGCTCCGCCTAGCGCTTTGATTGCGCCTGCGCAGGAACAATTCATGAGACGTCGGTGGTGGCGTTACACAGAGGGCTGTCAAGGGCTCACGTGTTCCTGCTAGCAGTGGCTGCACCTGCACATGCCTTTCAAGTCATTTCAATATGTCTTGTGAGGAAAAGTATGCTTCAAAATTTGATTATCTGTATTATGGTGGTTGCTTCTATGTTGAACTCACTGTAATGAATGATATATTAAATTTGACTTGTGTTAGTTCCAAATCCTCAGTACCAATGATAGTGTTTAACTTCACACATGTTTTAACCATCTGAAATTTGATAGTAATTTCTATATTAGTTATTAAGCAAAATGTGCTTCTAGTGATGCCGTACTTCAGTCCTCCTCTGCCTTCTTTGCCTGTGATGCAGCTTAACCTTCATCTTTGACAGTTGGTTTAATCTGCTCAAAAAGTGCCTTAAGGGGGTCCTGAACCACCCCTCTAACTTGGTGGAAAACACATTCCACGGATAGCATACAGTGCTGTGAACATCTCAGCCAAATTTTGCACTCGTGCGTGTTGCATGGGGCTTGCAAATGGAATGCGAAATTACCTTTTTCTCAAACACTCCCTTTTCAACAGAAGCCTTCTCTTCGCCCATTTCAGGGCTGCCGGCAGCTGCCATATTTTGTCATACAGCAGATTCCCATCCACAGCTGCTGTTGGCCAGTAGCCGACATCAATCAAGAAGCATTAGCCAATTATAGTCCGCTCATGCTTGGCTGCACTTCCTAACGTAGGAAGAAAACTTTGGCCACACTGTTTATCTGGGAGTGTCATAGCCATCAGGTTTCACTAATTTCGATTAATCTGGAACACTCAACTAGCCTTGAACTATATGGTACTTAATTAAGCCCAGAGTTCACGTAAGCTTGTGTCTGTCGCGCCTTGCAATGAATGACAGTTAGCATCTACAAAGGACACATGCCAATGCACGCTCACTCCTGACCACTGTTGGCTAGACGTCGTTCGTAATAAGATTTGTATGGAGCACTTACAAAGTGCACAATCTGGATTTGCCTACTATCTGTGCAGGACCATTTCACGCCACTTTTCACGGCCAAGTTGGAGCATGCAAGCGTGCACTCCAGCCATGCATTTACAGCTGTGCATAGAATGGTCTGCTGCGTAGCATAAATACCGCAGCCGCCATGGGTGCCGCAATAAGCCCTCTCACCGTAATGCCATAGGTGGGGCATTGCCGCTTTACAGCCACCAACACTCCTCCGATCCTTCGTAACAGAGGACATTGAGGGTGAATGGAAATGGTAAATATCATGCTTGAAGCACCTATGCTTCTACTAGGTCCTTTTGAAAAAAATTTTGGTAATATCTTCGTGGGCAGTGCCATATTTGTTCCAAGGCGTTTTTGAGGCTTCAGGAAATCTGGTTCATGGCCCCTTTAAGGGAACACTGACACAAAATTTCAAATTTGAGATGTTTGTGCTATCCAATTGAGTATAACATGGCGTCTCTTATCAAACATCACTGGCAAAAGTTGTGAAGAACATATTTTAATATAAGTTTAAAGGCCACACAGGTGCCTAACTTCGAACTATGGCACTATGCAAAATGGCACCAACTTGATGCATTCTGTGGCTCCTCGGCGCACTGTGACATTTCTTGAAAACTGCTGACATCACTAATTGAGGTACATATGCTTACGGAGCACAGCAAGACTCTGCTACTCTGCTGGGCTATTCACATGCTTATTTCTGACTCCTTGCTCTTTCGTGTGAACAATCGGGAATAAAGATTAACACGTGCTTATGTCTGAAAACAGACCAGAATGCAGTGTGTGGGTGCATAGTAGAAGATGTCAACTCTGTAACCAACATGGTGTTTTATTTGTTTCACCATATATGTCTCTAACGGTAACTTCGGTGTTGAGTTCACGCCTAGGATGCAGTCATATTTGCTTATTTCACTTTGCAGCAACTTGTTATGACAAAGGTGTATGGGCTGCTTTTACCAGCAACCTATACCAAGGTGGCACTGTAAGCTCCCTTGGCATGCGCCTTTCCATAGCTGCTCTATTCTTGAGAGCCCAATAACTGCTACTACTTTTAACCAAATGGTCCCGGCTGAAATCTTGTGCTGTGCATGGAAAGAAAATCTGAACGTGTCCAGACAGGAGAATGTTTTTGAAAGACATGTAGGAAGGGAGGGGGGCATGGTCAATCCATGCTTTATCATGTTCTCCCCAATCGCTGCTTACAGTGGTTTCACTCTCCAACCTGTGAAATGGTGTATGTCCATAAGTGGCACTTTTGAAATGCAGAAAATCATTATCCTCACTTGATGATAGAAATGAGGACGACCATGATTCAGACGGCAACAATATGCTGCAGCAAATAAGTGGCTAGCAATTGAATTCTGCAACTGGAAACTGAATTGGCTCATTTCCTGACCGATTGATGTGCTCGTGTGATTATCATCTACTATCGCCACTGTGTGACACCTAAATCTAGCCATTTTTTTTTTGTGTTCGGCTTTTAACAAAGTCGGCACTAGTCACAATGAAAAGATTTTGTTGTTAAAGTGGCAATGATGCCAAGTTTTCAAGCTTGAATTATGCATTGTATATTAACCTGTATGTGATCCCACAGTAAACTGGCAAAATTTGAGAGCACCCAGTGTGGTAGAAAATTTTTGTTTGAATTTCTTCACTATCGCAGTTGAACAATGTAGCAGTCTGGCAACACTAGCTGGTGGGTCATTCCACGCCAAATCAACCAGCGTTTTTTTTTTTTTCAAACATCATAGATATAGCTGAAAATATTTGCACGTTTGTTGAACTTCGAAACTCATTCTTGAGGTGTATTATTTTGTACCATTTTGGCGACAGTTTACTTTTCCTGACCAGCTGAGCTAGAAGGCATCAGTCAACAATTTTCTTCCTGGGCACATTGTATGATCCAGTCATTGAAACGGTGTGTGTGTATGGCAAGACAATAAAGTTATAAGACTGCCAAAATAGCCAATTTTTCAAATATTTGAATGCTTTGAGTGCTTTTGGCACTGGCAAAGGCTAGTAAAATTGCAGTTAGAATTTTTTTCTCGCAATACAGGAAAATCCCGAAGGTAGAAACTAAATATAGTATGGTAGCCTGATTCATATAGGACAGCCAAAAGATATTTGAAGCTTCAAAGGTTCAGCTGATTGCCTAAAAATAAAACTAACATTCTAATTTTTTGCAAGAAGCTTCGTGTTCAAGGTAAAAAAAGTAGTGTTGGTCATCGGCTTAACAATATATGTGATACATCATTAGATAGCTCTACATGTCTGCTATGTATGTGGGAAGTTACGCAAAGGTATTATTTTTGTATGCGAAAAATTATTTTTGCAAATTTTGTGTCTGCCCTGGCTTTTCTCTGAGGTGCTCCCAAGCTTGCTGGCCGGGGATGCAGACAACAAAGCTGGCTTTGTCTGCAACGCAGATGACAGAGAAACATTGTCATGGTCTGTGTTTTATTGACAAAAGATATATGCTCTAATGCCATGTGGCTTGTGCTTGGTGTGTGCCAGGTGAACCATACAGCCATTGCACATAAATGAGTCCTGCAGGGTTCAAAAATATGTTTCATGCAGTTTACAAAAAGAAATTTGTACTTTTACATAGCCAGTAAATCTGTAAAGAGCACTGATATCATTCACGCATAGCATTTTAAAAGACATGTCATGCTGCAATACAGTGCTACATACAGGGAGCAGGACACTTTGTGTCCTACTCCCTTCAACCCACCAACTGTCATATGATATAAGTAGAAAACAACTTCATAATTACAACTGAAACCCTGCACGAGTATGAACAAAGATTTCTGGTGTTGCGTGTTACCACTGTTCGACAGCCTGCACATGTTTGGCTATAAAATTTGTATTTATTTATTTAATACATACTGCAGACACGAAGTCCATCCAGGGTGGATAAAATACAATGTTAGGTCACAAGAAGTAAAGCAATGCTAATACAAGAAAATGCTGCGACAATACAGTAATAATGCTGATACAAAACGTAAACAATGCTGATACAACTTTTATAAAGGCAAGTCATTCTAGTCATTAATGGTGCATGGAAAGGAAGCATATTTAAATAGGTTGGTTCAGGCAAAATAGGGGGTAGGAGCATTTTGGTGATGTTGGTGAGTAGGTCTCGTTACTAGTGGACTTGCATATATTGCCAGGTCGAGTGCCAGTTTGTTATTAAGTAACTGAGAAAGAAAGTCGAGCCATAATGTTTTTCGACCCATTTCAAGTGTAGGAATACTATTAGACCTCACTAGTTCAGTTGGAGAGTCGAATGTCGAAAATTTGTTGTAAACAAACTGGATAGGCTGTCTTTGGTTTCTTTATTTTACATTGAGTGTAGGGATCCCAGATAATACAGGCACACTCGAGCTTCAGCTGAATTAAGTAGTAATAAGCAAATAGTTTAACAGAGGATGGAGCATGTTTAAGCTTGTATTTGAGAAAGCACAGTTTACGGAAAGCAGAGAAAGATATATTTTGCACATGAAGGTTCCAGGACAGGTTGCTGCAAAGAGCGACACCTAAATATGTTTAGTTAGAAACTCGTTTAAGTGCAGAAGAGCCTAGCATATAACTATAAGAGAGAGATGTTTTCTTGCGGGAAATGTGAAGAAAAACGCTTTTTTCAACGTTCAAGGTCCTCCATTGGGTGCACCAATAGAAAATTTTACGGAGGCTATCATTTAGATCATCTTGGTCACTAGTGGGGGTAATTTCTTTAAACAAGACACAATCCTGTGCAAGTAGTCTTATTTGAACATTCGGCTTTACAACATCAACAATGTCATTCAT
This sequence comes from Dermacentor variabilis, assembly GCF_050947875.1. NCBI lineage: Eukaryota > Metazoa > Arthropoda > Arachnida > Ixodida > Ixodidae > Dermacentor > Dermacentor variabilis. Next base: position 58,038,888 of record NW_027460280.1, on the reverse strand, counting down.
ATACAGGAGGAACAACAAACAGCCCAATACACTTCCCTGTGGTACCCCAGATGAGACTGGAAGACAAATCGAGTGATGGCCACCTACATCCACGAACTGTTTGCAATTTTTTAACTATTCAGCGATCCAAGAAACAAGTAGTTCTGGTATGCCATAGTTTTTTAGCTTAAATATTAGTTTGGAATGAGGTACCTTATCGAAGCTTTACTAAAATCCAGAAAAATTAAATCAACTTGATGTTTTTAATTGAAGCAAGAGCGTGAGTGACCATGACTAGTTGTGTTACTGTAGAATATCCCTTTATGATAACATGTTGAGAGTTGGTTAGCATTTTGTTCTCTTCAATAAACTCCTTGAGCGCTTTTGCAATAATATGCTCTATTAGTTTCCAGCAAGTTGACGTTATTGAGATGGGGTAGTAGTTTTGTAAAAGTAGTCTCTCACCTTTCTTAAAAATGGGCACCACACAGGCTGTCCTCCAGTCCTTCTGCAAACTTGAACATGACAAGGAAGCATGAAATATGATGACAAGGTACTTTGCAAGAGGTTCGGCATATCGGTGAAGAAAAGCATTTGGTATGTTATCGGGTCTAGAAGAAGTTTTGGTTTTCAAGTTAAGTGGCATTGAGAGCACTCCAGGGTAACTTATAATATTTGAAAAATTTGTCATTGCAGTGTCTGTGGTAGCGAGAAAGCCATCAGTTGCAGCAGAAAATACACTATTGAAGAATATATTAAGTTGTTCGGCAATACCTCCTTGTTCATTAATAGTAGCACCGTTTGCAGAAATCTGTGAAACTTGTTTCTTTTTTTCACTCAATTAGTTCCAAAATTTAGTTGGATCGGTTTTAATAAAGCTTGGTAGCATTGTTCTGAACCTTTCCTTTGTTCCTTTAAACGATGCAATGCACTTGCAAGGCTTCCGTTGGTTTGTACTATGATGTTAAATGGTGCGCAGATCTTTTTTAATCTTTTCACATTGCATTTTAAATGGATGATGTCTGGTGTTAAATATGGCGTTTATTTGTGTACTTTCTTTCATTTGTTTGGTACAAACTTATCAAGGCAATACCAGCACATGCTCTTAAAGCGTTCCCATAAAATGCCAATATCACAACTATCAAAATCAGTAAGATATGCCTCCAATTGATCAATAATAGACGCATCATCCGCATCTCAGTAATCTTTGTAGTAATGTACAGGAGTTTCTTTTTGCACTTTATGGCAAGAAATTGGTGTAGAAACGTTGACTAGTTTGTGATCAGATAGCCTGTGTTTGATGCGCACAGTGTAGTCAACAATACAGTGGGGATGAAACACTGAATCGTGTGCATTGCAAGAGCCATGCACAAGAGTCGGCTGGTTTACGACTTGGATAATATCATGCTCTAGCATTATGACGAAGATAACATTATCATCATTCTCGGCATCAAGCCGATCCCAATTAATACCAGGGAGATTGAAATTGCCAGCGAAAATTGTTTTCTTGTTTTTATGCTGGTGCATGTGTACCTGTAGTTTGGCTAGGAATTTTGAAACCGCGTCGGGAGGCCTGTGTAAAGCCTAGAGGATAAATGTCTGCCTACAAAAAGAGAGCTTGATGCACAAGCATATGAGTTCGGCAATGTCATTCAGTAAAATAGCATCTATTTGATTTCTAATAAGTACCGCTACTCTGCCACCTCTAGTTAAGCAATCCCTATGGAAAACAGTGCAAGAAAGAGGAAACACGTCGTCATCATATATTTCAGGATGAAGCCACGTTTCTGTTATAATAGTAATGTGCAGATCGTGCTGCATTAGAAGTAATTCCAATAACTCCATTTTATCTTTAATGCTGCGGGCATTCATATTTAACAGGCAAAGCATTTTCCATGCAAAGGCAGTCTTTCATCATACTTCTGCCTGATCATTTCGGCAATCTGTGATTTTTACTCTTGTATTTTGCTTCTCATCCCAGATATATAAGTCTGTCAATTTTAAGTTTATCATGAATCAAGCTTACTTTTCTTTCTTATTGTTTGTCTTGCTTTGCACTGTTCCAAAGTAGTGTGCGTTTCTTTAATGTTGACTGCGAATAATCATTATGAATGAAAATACTGAACCCGTTAAGGTTTTTCGCATATTCTAGTATTATCTCCTTTTCGTTTTAGTCTTGTAAATATAATGTGATAGGTCTTTTGCCCTTTTGTTTACCAAGCCAGTGGATATGCCCTATCGAATCGCATTTCACCTCCATTTTATCTCGGAACACTTTCTTAACTACTGTGTACTTACTGTTTACTGTTTTTACTAATTTAACTGTTTCTTTGAGTAATGCTGCCATTTCATTTGGGCCCTCCAGAATGCCATGAATAACAAGGTTAGACCGCCTGCTTCGATCCTCAAGGTCTGTAAATTTTTTAGTCTGAAAGCTTAAGGAAAGTTCTATCAACTGACGTGATGAATGCATTTGGCTTGCCTGGTCTGACATGGCTAAGGTTTCAGAGAGCTTTCTTTCAAACTGAGCAAACATACGATGCAATTCACTGATGACATTCTCAGTCCTTACAAGTTCAGATTTTAGCTCCAGCATCTCATTACGAAGAGTAGCTTGCTGATCTAACAGTTCAAACAATACCTTCTGAGTGGGGCCTGGGTTTTGCTCAACGTCGCCACACAGTAGAAGTCTACAGGCGTTCACACAGCTGTACATAATTTGAAGACACTGTGTGGGGCATGGCAGGACCACAATACAATGGTAGTCACTACAGAATGAAATATCAGTATAACTGACCTGCACAAGGCAAAGTAATCGCTTGGTTAGTGCAATGGCAGTGCTGTGTCCGCCGTGCTCACAGGAGTCAATTCGGTGCGTAGCTTGTATACCGGGAGCCTCGGATGATGTCACACTACGAGGGCCATAAGGTGTCGCCAGCAGCATCGAGCTGAGGAACGGTGACGCCCTCGTCTGGTTGAATGCAGGATTGTTGAGAACAGGCTGTAATCCATCATCGACGAAATGATGATCAAGCTGCGTGCTTCTGGCTGTAGTCTGAAAAACCGATGATACCTGCACAAGGCAAAGTAATTGCTTGGTTAGTGCCATGGCAGTGCTGAATCCGGTTTGGGCTGATATGCTCATACGTGGTTGACGTCCACTTTTCCCCATTCATGGAAAGAAAACAAAATATAAGTTGAGGCTGCGGCGCTTGACGTCACCTGCTTTTGTATTGACAAAAAAAAGAAAGACAGTCACAATTCATTGAATAGTTTCTCGTGCTCATTTTATAAACATTCTTTCCTTGCTAAATGGCAAGGCTTCCTAGATTTATGCTGTCTGTGCGATCCACATGTAAACATCTAAAAAAATAATTTTTCGCATTTAAAAATTACAACGTTTTTGTAACTTCTCACACCCATGTAATGGTGTATCACAGATATTTTTAGGCTGACCATCAAAGCAACTTTTTTTACCTTGAACATGAAGCATTTTGCAAGCAGTTGGAAATTTACAGTTTCTTTTTCAGGCAATCTGCTAAACCTTCAAATATTCAAATATTTTTCAGCTATACTGTCAACCGGGCTACTATTCTATATTCATATTGTGCCTTCTAGATAGATTTTCCTGTGTTGCAAGAAACGAATTCAAGCGTTGCAATTTTACTCTCTTTTGCCACCGCGAAAAGCACTCTAAGTGTTCAAATATTCGATAAAGTGGCCATGCTGGCAGTCAAACCGCTTCATTGTCTCGAAATACACGCCACCTGAATGTCTGGATCATACAATGTCCCAAAGAAAAAAATATTGATTGGTGCCTTCTAGCTCAGTTGGACAAGAACAATAAATGTTTGTCAAAATGCAAGAAAATATTTGGCAAGAAAAATAAAGGGGGAGAATGAGTTTTTAACTTCAGCAAACATGTGGAAATTTTTTCACCTATATCTGTGACAGTCGAAAAAATGCTGTTTGATTTGGTGTGAAATGAAATTGTACCTTCCTCAGAATAATGGAGGCCAATCTCAAAGGTCATGGTATAAGCAGTTTCTGACTGTTTTGGAGCAGGTGACACAGTGGTGGCTCTGCACTTCCCGACATCACACAATCTGTGCCAAAATGGCGGTTGGCTTAGAGGGAGCAATTTCAAAAAACCCCTATCCTTTCCTGTGTGAATTTTGATGACATGCAATGTCCGTACTATGTCGTCTGCAATCTGGCACGGCATTGACGCCAGCCTTGTCAGACAGGATTTGAGGGGCTACTTGCGATGTACAACATAATCAAAGACAAGGTTGTCAGTGTCTGCAATGCCATGGGGATACAGCAGCAACTGCACAGCACTTGTTATGGTAGTGCGAAAACCGGAAGTCACACAGGGATCACCTTTTGTCCATGCTGCCATCACCAATATCCATGTTGAATGGATGCACCTGACAGAAATTGCCTGACAGCTGCAAGATAATCCTTTGGACTCTTGTCGACTTCGTTTTGAGTGGTGGGCTGGAGGAGTACATATAAAACGCAGCATCCCCCTCACACCCAAGCCCCCTACCCATCCCCTCTACCTCCAGATACTGGAAGCAAGTGGAAGGCACCGTATTCCATCCCTATATTTTTGATAAAGACATGTTTTCTCTAAAATAATTAAACAAGAGTTTGAATTACTTTTATGTCAATTAGCATGAGGCCATTGCAGAGTATGAGAATTTTGTGTTTCTTATTTACTTCCTTAGCTAAATATACACTTAAGAGGAGTTGATTATCAATCTGAGGGTTTGGGTGAGTTGATATTCATGGCAAAACGAGCACAGCACAGAAGATGGGGACACTGAAAGAAAGACACACACAGCACTGTTTGTCTTTTTTTCTCTGGCCCTGTCATTCGTGCTGTGCTTATTTTGCCATGACTTGCCATGGGCGGAGGTTTGGTAAACAAAAAATAATGTAACATTGTAAGAAACAAGCCAGAAATAAGATGGGTGGTGATGCCTCCTTGAAGATCCTGTACCAGCTCACCGTGCATTCTGACAGCTCTATCAGCAAACTGTTAACATTTGTGAAAAGACTATATAGTTATTTGTTCGTTGACAAAGGAAGATTGCATTGTGTTTAAAAGGAACTGAAGGATAAACTTAGTAAAGTTTTCTCCCTCCCACCCCTTCCCTCCAATTGACAATGCTGCTGGCCCAAGTCAAGCTTTCAAGATGGTGTGCCACCCTCATGGCTGACTTTGCTTTACTGGTGCACAAGTCCGGCATAGTATTTAATATTTGTCACATGTGCTCTGTCCAATCCAGCCTGCAAAAGGATGAAAAGCTGAGCAAGCTGGTATCTGTGCGTAGTAATTGCCTGTGCAGCACTTGCAGTAAAGACAACAGAAAGCACCACGTGCATATTCAGTATGGTTCATTTTGTCATTCGTCATAACTATATGCACTGTGCAGACTACTATGACCGTCCTGCAGACATTGAAAACATTGTTTGCTGAGCATCACCATGGTGATGAGCAGATAGGTCGAGCTGCTCCTACACAGTTATGGTCTTGCATGTGTGCAAGGATGTGCATGCAGAATGTGGCAGGTACCGTCTGATCATTTTGTGACAAGAATCCATGAATGAAGCGTGAGCAAAGCAAGTGTATGTCAGGAGTAGGCAGTGCAGTGCTCTTTGGCACCAGGGGAATTGTGGTATAGGGTAGTGGTAAAACACCATAAGACAAGTGTTTTGTGGCACTTGTCTTAGGTGGAGTACATTTCAGTGACAACATTGCTTCGAGATTTGGGCCACGACTTCTGCGTTATACAGCTGACGCTTACAGACAAAGGACCAACCTGAAGTACTTTTATTTGGTTGCAGCCTAATATGGAACTGCATTGGGTGGGTAGTTCCAAATGTGATGTGGAACATGATCCAACTCGGAAGCCCAGGTAACTGTTCAGTGAACCTCCCCATTACCAATAGCAACAACTCTCTTCAGCTCTGTTTTTGCAAGTGATTGTTTGCACGTACAATGTCCTAGACCATGCTGTGGCAGCGCTTTCATGCATCTGTTTTACAAACTTGCTCTTGCTTTAGGATTATCATGCCCTCCACGCTTATGTGGAAAGCATGATGCCTTTATCTTGTATTTCATTTAAAGGACTGTGTTAGGATGGCATATTGTAAGGTTAGATATTGATCATCAAAATTATTTAATGAGAAAAAAAACTATAATTTTAAAAAAAAGTTTGCATACTCTTCTATTATTATAGCTACTTATGATTAATTACAAAGACCAAGCAAGCAGATGTTTTCATATGGTTTGGAAACAAGTGGTGTGCCTAACTGCAAAATGCCCAAATAGCATTCAACTTAAAGAAAATTAGAACTTGATCACCTTTATTTCTGGCCATGGAAAGTACATTTCTACAACAGTGAAATGTTATTTGAGTTAAAATTAATTAGCTTGGTAATTAATTCATTAGTTAATAGACTGCTGAACTATCCACAACTGAAACTTTGCTCCATCACGTCATAAATGCTATGATAGATTTTATGTTAAGTTTTCCATGCTTAAATCAGCATTTTAAGGTATCAAACTTTTCCTATAAAAATGACATGTTGGGTATTGTGGGGTTAATGACAAAGAAAATGCATGCTTCAGTCTAGCTAACAATGATAATTATTTTTTGTGTGAAATCACAGAGAACCTTAGTAAATATATGTGTGTTCTTATTCACTACTTTGTGTACAGGACTTCTAGGAGAGGTCTCCCTTTCTGAGCTGTTTATTTGGTAACTTTGATTGCAGAGATATTTAGACCTTAGTGAAGAATGTAAATGTAATGTCAGAGGCAGAAGTTTGAAGGGCACAGGTGCCATGAAAAATAGGCAATCTCGCCCAAATGGCGAAGCACTAACAGTGATGGCAAGGTTTAGTGTTGTGCTTCAACTCTTCGGAAGGTGTTCACTATGCGCGAGTTCGACATGCTGGCATGGTGCAGCACGCAAGACAACTGCTGTTGGGCAAAAGGAACAGTGCCCTGGCAGCTGCCAGGCATCTCACAATGCTGGCATGATGAAGAGCGCCATCAGTGGTGTAGCAGGTATAACACCTCAATGGTGCGTGAGATGAGGCCAACAGGATACCATAAACATTATTCAGTGCCCATCGAAATCTTAACCTTACCTTGACGTTTACTGCCTGTTCCACTCAGACCAGCGCATATACGCAGCAGCACTAGTGTGTGCTACCCTCATGCCAGCACTGGAAGCCAGAACACTGTCCTGGCTCCACCACTGATGTGTTTGAGCGTAGCATTGACGGTGTGTCTATTTTACTTTCCACCACTGCTGTATTTGAGCGTAGCATTGACGGTGTGTCTATTTTACTTCATCGTTTTTGCAGTCAAATGCGCTCTGTGACTCTGGAGGTGCTCTAACCCTGCATGCGCATACCACTCATGCTCTGCCAATAGGGAATGCATGACTATGCTGACGGAGTGAAGTATAATTGCTAGCACAACGAAACAATAGTAGTGTCGCAGCCTAGCCATACAGCTCTACGTTGATAGGTGTGAATTGTTCTTTGAGTGTCTTGGAGGCTGTGCATTTACACTGCAGCAACATTTACGGTTTGCTTAATTTGGCAATACTGTAAGCCTTCTTCAAGCACTTACAGGCAGTGGGTCACAAGGTGAACACTAGAAAATAGATTTTTATGACAAAGTAATGAACATACACCATCACATAACATGTTGCAGCAAGTATTATTCACTGTATGTAATCTTTGATGATGAAACAAGACCAAGAAAAGTTACCAGTAACCTTATTGTGGCAACTGCAATCTGAAAACCTATGTCCTGGATTGTGCATAAGAGAATGCTACAATATTATTGTCATAGGTATTATATGTAGCTTTGCAGAAATGCAAGTGTCATTTTCAGGTTAATTCTGTATAGCAGTTTTGGGGCTGCGAAGAACAATTTTTTTTTATGTCCTAACTTTTACCTCTCCTTTAACTGCTGCACAGCAAAAGCAATCATACACCGACTACTGTGGTAGTACATAGGTACTTGCAGAGTTCAAGCAGCATAAACTGCTAAAAAGGCTTTGTTTTTAAACCATCAATATATAAATAAACCATCAGTATATAAAATTTGAGCAACAGCTTCCAAACGTAAACTTTTTATGACAATGAGGTGCTTGAACAAGGCATAAAATTGTTAAAGGGGTACTGACAAACATTTCGGAAGGTGTGAAAAGGATGCCAACAGGTATGAAGGTTTGGAAAACGTACTTATATTTTCATACTAAAGTTGGTCTTGAAATGACGGATGTGTCATCACTGACATTATCATGATGTCACTGCACAGAGCAAAATTTACCGATGTCATGCAACAATAAGACTAGGTATGATGGCGTTAAAGATACACTATAGTGCTGCATCTATTACTTGTGGCTGCTGCAGTGATTGCAAGCAAAGTGAGCCAATATATCATGTCATGACGCATCACCTTCCTGATTACTGAAACCAGTTCACAGAAACTTGCATTATAGTAAATTATTTAGGACACTCCGACACTTTTCAGTATTTCAATTAAAGTTGAGACCTTCATTTGACACACAAAAAGACATGACAAGTCAAAAATGTTATGTCAGTACTCGTTTACTGTGAATATCCTTAATAGCTTGGCTCAGAAATAGTGTGCATTCCATGCAGACTGCTGCTGCCATTTGAGCTGCACCTGCGTGGCGAGGATCGACCACCATGCTGGCGGTTGGAAGAGGCACCCTCAGACTGCCAGGTGCTGGACCTGAGCATGCGACGTGAGGCACCCACGCCACCCCAGTGCCTCGACCTGCGTGTTCACCGGCGGGGCGATGAGAACTGTGGTGCGCTGCAGGGCAGCCCACTCTACTCCGTGTACCGCCTTGAAGATGCGTGGTAGCCTATCAGTGCAACACCGCCTGTTTAAGGCCCCTTCACTCCCCTCCCGTCCCACCCCACCGCCACAAAAACAGATGCAACGATGGCACATCCCAACAAGCCTCAGGGGGCACAGATATGCCATGCTTTCTAAATAAATGGTTTTTCTGCACATCATATGCCTTTTGTAGCAGATGCAATGGCTGCTGGCACCATAGGCCATTCTCACTACAATTCTGGAAAGTATGGAGCAAAGCAGTTGGCGATGGAATTCCAGCATGCTGTTGTGGCTCGCAGCCCAAGGTGAGCAGCGATGGTCATCAACAATGAAGGTGATGCTACACCTATCTTAAGGCACCATTGAAAATATAGTTGAGCATGCTTGTTGTGGTGTACCGAGAATGAACATGAGCATAATGGTCACGGAACTTGGCCTTCCGTTGCTTTTTGGTTATAGTTATGTCTTCCCGAGAACCCTTGTACATTATATTGCTCAAAATCTTCATCTCAAATATGAAGTTAGATGCCTGCAGAAGTGCATAGAAGTGGTTCAGTCCTATTCATGCCACCAGCATTTAAGAAAATTGGCATTATATAGATATAGAGCATTTTGCCTGTTGCAGGCAATGAGAAACATCTGTGAAGGCCGTTCCAAAATACCGCGAGATATGAAAATCCTAGAGGCAGCATCAACATGGCAACCCTTGATCTCCTGGCTTGACTAGGAACTGGGCTTGCAACCCCGACCTGGCAACCGTGATTTTGATCGCTGCGTTCAGGCAAAGGGAGTTCTAAGATACTAAACATGAGGAGACTGTTGCTTTGTCCATGTACATACAGATGCTGCTTTTAGCAACATTCCATGTTTTAGGAACTGAGGCAATTAACTAAAAAAAATTTTTCATGTTCGTGACAAGCAGTGTGCAATAAAATCGACTTCAGAAATTATACCCTATAACTGCATTCAAGTCTAGAGAGGATATACTTCAGCAGAGTTTCAGCGTGTTTTGTATGGCTTTCCTGGTCCCCAGAGCATGCGGACACAATGAAGCAGTGCCCATTGAGCTTAGCCATCTGGCATCAGTAAAGAGACACCAACTTTTACCACAACTTTTTAAATGTAGAGGTAAAGCATAGGTGAAGTGCGCATCTTCCCCATTTTTTTTTTTTTTTTTTTCACTTCACACTGTATCCATTGAAATCGGCATGCAATGCTTGCAAAAAAAGTTCTTGAAAAACTCCATCACTGCTGTGTCAAAGTGCACTGTTGAAATCAGTCCTTCCCCTTGGTTTTCTTACCTTGTTTCCTTTCAGCCATTTGTTGGATAATGACATTACTCCTGTTTATCATGACAATGAAATAAGGATGCCAAGATGAAATTGTGAAGTGCCAAGCAAAAAATTTATAGTTTAGTATGATCGAAGTAGCCAACTTTAAAAGTCGAGAGGGGATACAAAGGTTTTGTCATAAAATGAAAAGAGAGGGGCCATATCTGCAATAAAGTGGGTTAACACAGTAGCTCGATATAAAGGTAGAGCTAATAGAGCAAAACAAACACTCCCACCACTAAAATTGTGTGTTAATGTACACCTATATTTCAAATAATGGTATGTGTTACAACCACCCTGTTCATAGTTATCTCGTGTACATGCTGAGCAGTTGTCTACCCATTTGCTGTGTGCAGCCACCTTATCGTAGAGGTTAAGGCTCTGCACAATTTTTGCTGATGTGCTTGTGTTGCATGCTACAGCATACCTTGCTTGCAGGTTCTCCACATAAGATGTTATGTTTCAGTGGGAACATATGGTCATCACCATCTTTACCCCTCTACATGGCTTGTTTTTTTCAGTGCTAATCTGAATTGTGCCAGCGGCTTAGGATGGTGCTTATTCCTCAAAACACTCCCAAGCACTTGCAAGCAGCAAATTGAAATTGTTTGCTAAATGCAGAATGGCAATAATAAGCCTGTAGCTTAGTGGACAAAACCACCACTGCATTATCTGAAAGTTCCATTCCTAACTAGCGGCAAAGGAAAGAAGCAGGTCACTTGCCACAGTCGGAACAAAATGGCGTTTCATGATCTTTACTGATCCCTTGTTCACTATGGGAAGCCACCTACGCAGCTCTTGAGAACAAAATATCAGTGCGAATCTCAAAATTTCATTTTATTTGACTATGGCAAGTGACCCACTTCTTTCCTAACATTGATTTTCTGTTCTGTCAAACTCCTGACTACAACTACTGGTATAGTATGTTGTGGTACAGTGTTATAAAAACTGGCAAGGCACAGTGAGGCTGCAGGAGACTATGGAGACTCGCAAGACCTTGTTGGGAATCGGATTCACAGCACATACAAGCACGTCATTCTTAAAGCAGTAGCACCACAAAGTATAAGAGATCACAGATAAAACAAAAAGCCAGATATGCCCGCAGCATCAACAGCGGATGCCATTTCCAATAAAGCACTATGTGTGACCTTTTATCGGCAATGTATTTCAATGCATGTCAACCTTTTCCATAGAAAGCAAACGGTTAAGACACACACGCACGCAAAAAAAAAAAAAGCACTAAATAGCCTTGCCAAATTTTCCAAATTAATTTGTCATGAAAGTATGAAAATGACCAAAAGGAATGTGAGCACAAAAACAAATTTTTACAGAACTTTACGAAATAGATATTTTTGCACCTACTGTGGCTCTCGCACCAGCAGCCTTTCAAGTACAGTAAATAAAATTGATCATGGCATCACAGAGCTTTATGAAAATCAAATACACAGTTCAGTTTTGCAATGCCACCAGACAGTGGGCCAGGAAATATATATGGAGACAATTATTTATCGATAAGCCATACATTAAACACTATCTCGAGGAGTATGTAGATAGTTTATTTTACACAGATAGGCTCAGAAGTGGATAAGCCGAGCATCAGTAGGGTTCTGTTCCACAGGGCAGTAGGGACACTTGAGCTTGCTGCCACTAGCCAGCTTGTGGAGGGCGTCGCGCGAGATAACGTGGCCACAGACAAGCCTCATGGGCGGGTTGGCGTCGCTGCTCTGTTGGCGCAGTATGGGGCAGGCGAACACCGAGTGGAACTGGCAGCCTAGCCGGATCTCGATGGGGAGTTCGTCGCGCGTGCTCCAGACGCCGGCCACTTGGCGCTGCATCATGACCTGCTTGATGTTGAGCAGTGCGGGCAGGGCCAAGCTGCCCGCCTCGACACATACGGCCAGTGGGCTGCGCACCGACAGGCCAAGAAGCGCGCAGGCGTCGCGCGTGAACGCCTCGCACGTATCGCTCCACAGCGCCGGCTCAAGCAAAAAGGCGTACGGCGAGCGCGCCAGGCCGCCGGGCACCCGGAGAAAAGCCAAGCTACCCATCAGCACTTGCAAATCGCGCTCATGCTGCCGTGCCAACGGCGCAAGGTGGGCGCGGGCGTACGCGATCGCCTCGGCCGCCGCTCCACGTTGCAGCAGCCCCACCAGGTGAAGCCGGTGCAGCTGGAAGTGCAGCGCTGTGCCCTGGAGTTCGTGCTGTGCCACCCAGGCCAGCGCGGGCCCCAGGTCACGCCGCTTCAGCGCGTCTAGCACGTTGTTGAGCTCCGCAAACGGCTCCTTCTGGGCAGACTCGAGACGCGCCTCGCGCGATAGCTCTTCAGCAATGTCCAGCATGCCCTGGCGCAACAGGTGCTCCGCGATCACCTGGTTGAGCGCCGCCTTCTTGTCACTTCCATCAAACACCTCCTCGCTGCTTGTGGCCCAGAAGTCAGGCACGAAGTTCTGAAAACAGCGTTCGAAGTTATGTAACGCCGCGCTAAATCTAAGCTGGCTCACCTTGTCTATGGCCTTGCCAACTTTGGACACCGTTCCGTGCAGATCTCGGTGCTCTGTCGCCAGAGAACTGCTTAAGTCTTTGATTTTTTGAGCGCATTGTGTGAGGGCTATGCCATGCGAAGTTGTCACGTCAGTGTCTGCAGGTACTGCGCAAAACCAAAACAAAGACGCTACCATCGTTTCAAAGAGAGAGCTAGACGGGACTTACCTTCGCCGAGCTCTCGGTACATTTCTTGAACGTAAGCTATCAACTCACTCAGTGTGGCTTTCGTATGTTCACTTAAAGTGCCAAATTTACTAAGAACTTTGTCAACTTCACGCTCAACAGCCAAGCACGACTCCATCGTGACTCAGTAGAGCAGTGCTGCTGAACGCAGGTGCTGCTTCTACGACTATGCTTAAGACGGTAACTGCGCTATATACACAGTGCTGTCATTCTTTTAAAAGTTTGGAGGGTACACTTGCAAGAACATTGCAGACATCAGGACGTAGAACTACAGGCACGGTTGGATGCGACAGTCACAGCTAAATTTTCAGGTTTACAGCCTCTCAGCTGACTTGTCGATGTCGATTGCAGCAGCCTGCCTTTGCACAACTTCCTGTGGCGCAAACAAGAGTAATGAAAAAAGAAAATATGATGCTTCCACGACACTGATAGTATAAATTTTAGATAAAAATAGTTGTTTTCTTTACTCGATAAAATGTCGTTTTGCGCTTTTCATTTTGCAGCTAAATATACATGCAAACGGCGTGCGGCTTTTTGGACGGTATTGGATTGCAAGCGCGCAAATTTCGCGCAGCTGGCCAACTTCAAGAGAATCTTGGCACCTTATGTGCATTTTTTTCCTTGTTGGCCTTGTAAGATGTTTCATGTTTTAATTTTGTGTTTCTACAAGTGCTAACATTTTTGGGGCCTATGCACATGCTACGCAGCGCATTGAGTCTCTGCACTATATGTAAACAGTGCCGGTGCCGTCTCTCCATCTGCAACGAGCAGAATTGCACAAATTAATGGTAAGGTATCTCTCTTATCCCGCTCATCGTCTTGTTGCACTCGCATCGTGATTGCCATTAATCTCGGCTGGCCTTCAGGAGAGGTCAGAGATCGGTTGTATGTGATGTTCGCATTTTTGCTGTTGCGTAAACAACTCGAATGCAAGACTTGCAGGAGGTTTCGGTGCGGGTAGTCGCCAGGAGACTTAGCTACAACGCAGGCACACTGGTACGTACCGACTGTTGTAGAGCTGGTCATGTCTTGTTGCCCGCACAGGTATTGTGGACCTTTAAACTAATCTTGCCAACGTTCTGCACCTAGATTAAAACGTGAATTTGGCAAAGTTGACGCCTCTTTTGCGTTTCTTGATTAATGCTGTTATTGCTTTTGTAACCGCTGCTGAGAGCTTCCAAATTCGGTATCTTTAGCATCAATTCGCGTTGACTAACTAACGATAAGCTAGGTCTTGTTGTAGATTGTTTAAGAATCGTTAAAATATATAGTTTATCCATGATTTCGCGTCAAGCGCGTATGTGTAATTAAGCGTCGCCGTGACGTAATGTGAAAAAGAAAAAAAAAACTGTTCTAACCCCCGATTAATCTAATCGGTTACCAAATGCAGGGCGACCAAGTGAGGTGCAAGAATGCGCGTGGTGGGCGTGTTCTTGATATTAGCTGCAGAACAGTGGAAGTCAGAGTTACTGGAATGACATGTCACTGAGAAGGAAACGTGTGTTTACGTCGTGTAAATGCAAACTGTTTGAATACAACAACGACTTGCGAAGTGCGTTGTTGTCGTATTGGTCGTTTTCAGCGCCGAAAATGTTTTGAATCAGACTGCTATATTAAAGTTATTCGGTCTTTACTTTCTCCTAAAACAAATTATTCAGTTTTCCCTTAATCCTCGAAATTGTAGGCTACGGGCCTTTGACTGCACACTATTATTAGCGCCTATGCTGTATTATCTTGTGCGGGTTCAGACTGGATACCGAATACAAGTTCAAGTGTAACCGTGCGTGCAAAGCCTCTGATTACTTGGAGGAGGCATGGCGTTGGCCGGTCTCAGATTCTGCGCGCTTGAGAGATTTATCGTGCCTTCGCTTTGGCCCCTTGCGGCAGCTCTACATGTACGTGTTTTGAAGCAGTCGTCAGTGAGGATACGTGGCTGCACGTAGTAAGTACTGTCCTTGCATTTCTGTATACGTGCTGGCTGAGAGTATTTGCTCGGCTCTTTAATGGCATTTATGGGCGGTACTGTACGAGCAGTTAAAGCGAAGCTTTCTTGTTCTCTTTATTATGAACTGAACAAATATTGACGTAGGTAGGCTAATTTGGGTGCTCGATAGCGCTCTGAACTAAATAACGACGAACATTTAGTCTATTTAGTCGCTAGTTGGCCTTTTTTCTATTTGTTCATACTGAAAACAAAAACGTGTACACTTAGCATAGCCTTCCCGACATTATTTCAACGCAGAGCCGTGTGGCTCTCGATTTGAAGTCTATTGCACTACAACGTGAAGTCGTCTCAGCAGACGACGAGGTTTCTTTGTTGAATCTAATGCACATTCCACTTGTCCCGGAGCGCTTCAGCAGCTCTACAAATCTGCCGGTGTCACACTGCCATTTTCGATCGCGATCAAGCCCGATCCGGTTCGAAATTCTCGATCGCGATTGGCTCCTTCCCGCAGATTGCGCACTGTAGCCTATCGCGACCGAGAAGTTTGATCCAGATCGAGCTCGATCGCGATAGAAAGTGTGCTGTGTGACACCCGTGTAAGACATAAACTACAATTTAGCTTATAAGCTTTAGTGCAAGCATAAGCGGGCGGCAGTTACATTATTAAAACCATATTTTATCGCTTATACACCCTCTTTTATAGTGGCACAGCCAGACCGCTGCAGAACGACTAGTCGAATGTGCCATAACTCGGAGACCGCTGTAGAACAACTAGTCGAATGTTCCATAACTCGGTCGATGTCCTGCCATTTGAACAATTCGGGTGGATGCCAATTTTTCCCTTTCATGTACTTTCCTACATCTTGCGGGCTTCTGCAGAACTGATTTGCCAGCGGTCAAACTGTTGTTTCAGCATTGGCAGACTGCGTGAGATACATTTTTGTCATTTAAAAAAAGAAGAAAAAACGAAAAAGAAAGACGGCCGCTCTTATCGAGAGGTGGGGGGAAGGAGGTCATAAAAGAGAGAGAGAGAGAAAGCAAATGGGTGCAGTGAAGTATGTAGGAACTTCTGGATGTCACTGTTTTCATCATCATCAGCCTATCTTATGTCCACTGCAGGACGAAGGCCTCTCCCTGCGATCTCCAGTTACCCCTGTCCTGCGCCAACCGATTCCAACTTGCGCCTGCGTTTCCTAATTTCATCACCCCACCTAGTTTTCTGCCGCCCTTGACTGCGCTTCCCCTCTCTTGACACCCATTCTGTAACTCTAATGGTCGACCGGTTATCTATCCAACGCATTACGTGGCCTGCCCAGCTCCATTTTTTTCTCTTAATCGCAGTTATAATATCGTCTATCCCCGTTTGCTCCCCGATCCACACCGCTCTCTTCCTGTCTCTTAACGATATGCCTAGCATTCTTCGTTCCATCGCTTTTTGCGCGGTTCTTAACTTGATCTCAAGCTTCTTTGTCAGTCTCCAAATCTCTGCCAAATATGTCAGCACCGGTAACATGCACTGATTGTACATATTCCTTTTTAACGATAATGGTAATCTTCCAGTAAGGAGCTGACAATGCCTGCCTTATGCGCTCCAACCCATTTTTATTCTCCTGTAAATTTTCTTCTCATGATCAGGGTCCCCTGTGAGTAATTAACCCAGCTAAACGTACTCAGTCACAGACTTTAGAGGTTGGCTGGCGATCCAGAGCTCTTGTTCCTTTGCCCAGGTATTCATCGTTATCTTTGTCTTCTGCATATTAATCTTCACTCTCTCTGTTAAGGTCCTCAATCATTTGTTGTAACTCGTCTGCATTGTTTCTGAATAGAACAATGTCATTGGCAAACCGAAGGTTACTGAGATATTCGCCGTCGATCCTTACTCCCAAGTCTTCCCAGCTTAGTAGCTTGAATACTTCTTCCAAGCACGCAGTGAATACCATTGAAAAGATTGTGTCTCCATCTCTGACCCCTTTCTTTATAGGTATCTTCCTACTTTCCTTGTCCATAATTAAGGTAGGTGTGGAATCTCTGTAAATGTTTTCCAATATATTTACGTAAGCGTTCTGTACTCCTTGATTACGCAATGCCTCTATGACTGCTGGTATGTCTACTGAATCAAATGCTTTTTTCGTACTATGAAAGCCATGTAGAGACGTTGATTGTACTCTGCAGACAGTTTTAGATATTCCGGAACGCTGCAGTTCAGCCATATATTACTAATAGCTATTTTGTATAAGCTACCATTTCTCGGACCGTTAGGTCAAGGTGAACAGTTAGCGTGAAGAATGAGTGCGGAGTGGAATTACATAGAACTATTGTGTGGTATAGCCAGTGATACAGCATCACTGTTTGAATGTGCTGCTAAGGAAACGCAACACAGGACGAAGGTATTTATGCGTTTCTCAACCATCCGCTATTGTGTATCGTACGGTAGGCAAATGTATCTTTGTTTGCCTTTGTTTGCTCGCTGATGAGAATGGAGCAGAAAAGTATTTGCTACCGAATGTTCTCGTCAAAAGAAATACATCCTGGCCAGTCACCGCGTAATAAACACCTAGCGCTGGAGCAGCTCGCCAGGTGCTGCGCTTGGCACAAGGCAGCGCACTTTCAAATCTCGCCTTCTGTACGAATAATACTGGGCAATTGCCACTTTTTACGTTGATCCTCTTGCTTGGCCTGTTGTGGACAGCGAAGAATCAGTGCGATTGCGCGATATAAAACTTCACTTTTCTTGAAAAATGAAAATGTTCTGGAAAACTCATGTATATAAAGAAATTGAACATTCCTACTGAGATGTTTCGAGTGAGGGGCTACTCCACATCTGGCAAACAGCCGCAGCCGTAGCTAATCGGAGCGTCGCGGGAACGAATTGTTTTACGCAAAGTTCTTTGTCTGTCTGTTCGTCTGTGTGCTGAGTTGCGTCGCAGCTTTGCTTTTTTTTTTTTTTAGTTTAACGCAATTTCGATGCCCCACCCTCTCGTTATTATTTTTTTCTTTATTTAGTTACTTTTTATTTATTTTTTGCTGTTGCGTTGTTTCAGTCGCCTAGTGTAGTGTTAGTGAGAAAATAAAAATTAGGGATCAACGCTGTAGATAATTTTATGGAGAATGTTATTAAGAGTCCGTAGTGAAGGAGTGTAGATGAACTCCTGACCGTCAGTAGTTCATCGTTAGTTCTCTGGATCAGTGCCCTAATTGAAACGTGGATTCCGTTACCTAAAGCGGCCTGGATGTAGGCAGCAGCAGAGTGCCTTGTCCAGCGCCGTGCTGTCGCAGCCGATGCCCGGCAAGCCCGTCGTGGGAGAACGAACCGCCGTCTCTGTTCAGCGCCAACTCGCCTGGTCGTCAGTTGCGGCCAGCTGGTGCTTCGCAGACTGCTCACCCTGGCGCGTATTGTTTCACCTTTTAAGCGCGGCGCGCCCCCAGCAGCTCGCGCGCGAGAAGCAGCACGCGAGAAGGGGGCACGTCACCTCCTTCGCAATCTGCTCCTGTCACTCGCTTAATTTACGCGTCTCCCGGGATCACCTCAGAATTAGAGCAAATAAGTGTAACTTTATGGTAGTAGAAGCGATATTTTGGCCACGGCACCTGCTAATCGCGGTCGCCTGCTGCGGGATACTTGCGTAAACCAACATCTGGCGAGCGCTCGCCGTGTGAGTCATGGCTCCGTAATGTTACCCAACTGGTACAACGAAACGCGCCAGATGAAAGTTCGCTGCATGATTTGCTGGCGGACATAGCGAGTTACGTCGAAAAGTGCGAAATTATTGTGACATTCTTCGTCGAATAAGCGCGTGGACCGTCCTTTCTTACACGACTCAATTAATGGGGTATTCTTAATGAACCGGGTGTCAAATTCGTCAACCTGGTTAGCGCTCCAAGCGCCATATGAGCTCGATGCCGAATATGTAGGAACATAGAAGTCATTGGAACTAACAACTGCGTTATCTCCATTTCGTGTGCTCCAGGACAACAAAAAATTGAAACGAACCATTTTTATTAAACTGGCTGGAACCGTTCTTGAGTCTAGGATGCGAGATTAGCGCGGCAACTTTTCGCAAGGGAGCGTCGCATTCGCAGCATCACCGGTACATAGGCCGCTGGTGATGCGATTGCGAGTGCCTAGGAGATTCATATTTCCGCAAACAAAGCGCCAAGCTTGTCGAGACGTGATCTGTGTCAAGCGCGCGGAGAAGCAACAGGTGCACTTGGAACTGGGCGTAAGCGTGGCGATAAATTCGCAGCTGCGAACGCACGTCGTTGTGCGAACATTCGCGCATAGCGCAGCGCAAGGAGCTGCAGGGCGCTAGGCGCAGCACCCCCCACCCTCCCATTCCATCCCGCCGCCGCTTCGATCACCTGTTGCGCGCGCGCGCGCGCGCGCTGTGCCTAGCAGCCACCTGTTCGCCGATTTCTGGCGTTCGCGCCGCGGTCCGCGCCGGTTGTTCGTGCGGCTACGAACGTTTCCGGACCGTTTCGCGACTGGGCATAATCGCCAGCCTCTCTGGGCGCCGCAGGTCCGAGCCACGGGTCTGTGCGCGACCAGGTGGCGAACAGGTGGCGGTCGCGCGAACAGCGCGCTGGGCGTTTCACCTCGGCGCGGTCACCAGGTGGTGCGGCGCGCCGAAGTTCGCGCCCCAGCAAGGGAAGACCGAGAGTCGATGCGCACCGTTTTATTCGGGGAGATGAGAGATGGGGTCGGGGTATGTACAGAGCACTATGTACAAGGGTGGCTCGCGGCGCTCACGGGTGGTCCTCCTTCTTGAGCCGATGCTTGAGATGCACTTTCCCGTGTCGCTTTCGCTCGTCGGAGCGCGCGAACTTTCGGCCGCACGCGTCGCAGGTGAAGGGCTTTTCGCCCGTGTGAGTCCGAATGTGCGTGTTGAGGTGGTCGGATCGCGAGAAGGAACGCAGGCAGATGTTGCAGCGGAACGGTTTCTGTCCCGTGTGGATGCGGATGTGGCGCGTCAGCTCGTCGGAGCGCGAGAACCGCCGGTCGCAGCCCTCGATGGGGCACGCGTACGGCCTCTCGTGCACGGGCGTTTTGCTCGGCCGGTTTGGGTACTTTCGGGGCTTGACTGGTACCAGCTTGAGCGGCACCGGGCTGTTCTGGTAAGCTTGGCTCAGGATTTCGTGGCCCTTGCTAGTAGCCTGGTTGTACTCGGCCAGTGTCGCTGTCGGCTCCTCGGGCTTGGGCGCCGCCGCCGACGATGAAGAGGAGGCTGCCGCCGGGGGTGCGTGCTCATAGGCGAACCAGGGGTACTTGGCCGGCTCGGGCTCGGCCGTGTACGGGGCGGCTTTGAA
Organism: Dermacentor variabilis; assembly: GCF_050947875.1. NCBI lineage: Eukaryota > Metazoa > Arthropoda > Arachnida > Ixodida > Ixodidae > Dermacentor > Dermacentor variabilis. Next base: position 58,018,697 of record NW_027460280.1, on the reverse strand, counting down.
CGAGTCGAGCGGAGGGAAGGGCTCGGGCTGCTCGAAGAACGGCGCCGCGTCGGGGCCGGGCCAAGCAGTGGTGAACGTGCCGCGGTAGGCGAGCCGGCCGTACGGGTCCTTGGGCTGCTCCGCATCGCGCAGTGGGCTCGCGGGTCTCTCGGGCCAGCGGTGGGCCGGCTCACCTGAGATGGGCACTGGGTCGGGGATGACCGCATCGGTGGCGAAGAAGGTGATCAGCTCGGCGGTCGTAGACACGGGCGTGTTCAGCGGGTCGTCGGAGCCCTCAGGTGGCGCGAGGCCGCTGGCGCCGGTCGTCTTGAACGATTCAAAACTCAGGTTGAACTGGAGGCAGTCGCGAGACAGCGTGTCCAGGCCGTCCATCGTCATGACGGCTAGGGAGTCCCCATCCGTGTGTCTGCGACGTACGCACTCGCGGGCCGTCGCCGCCGTATGAATGGGCCCCGGGGAGCCCCGCTGCCTTATTTGGCGAGCCGGAACCCCCCGCGGCCAATCGCGGCGCGCCGACCGCCTGACGTCGCGGTGACGTCGGCTTCATTCACTGCGCCACCTTATGATGTTTAAAGGGTCTGCCGCGCAGCCGCTAGCCGCTCGGGCTCCGCGCTGACGCTGCCAGGCGGCACTTTCAGGCCGCAGCCGCCGATTTAACGGCCTCAGGTCGAATTAAGGACCGCGGGTAGCCACCGGGGGCCAGCGCAAATCGCATGCTGGCCGCAGCCGTGTCTCCCGCCGGAGCGCTGCCCATATTTGGTCAACGAGAGTAGCCGAACTTTTCCGAGCGCGACGTCACGCTGACGTCGGGCCGCTCGAGCAGCTTTCATTTACGGCGCGTCGCCATGGCGACGGAGGCCAGGCTGCGGGAATTATGCGGGCGCGCGCTGCGCACCTGCCGTTTCTTGGACACGTGGCTCGGAGCCGCGGCTTGCGATGCTGCGCCGCCGGCGTCCCCGAAATAGTAGGTCTCCATTGATCGGCAAACAGGCGCTTACGCGTTGCTACGTCATTACGCGTCAGCGCGCGTGGCTGTGGTCCGAGAGCGCGCGCGCCGGGGGCGCGCCGCGGGCGCCGGCCCGTGGCCGATAAACGAAATGGTGCTTTTGCAGGGCCGCCGCTAAACGTCCAGCATGGAGGTGAAGCTGAAGAGCGCCGCGGCACCCGACCGCAGCCCAGTGACAGTGCGCACGCATGTGGGTGCCACGGCCGACAGTCTGCTGGGTGCCTTCTGCCACGACATGGGGCAAGACTACGACCCACGGCTGGCACTCTACACGCGCTCCAACGAGCCCCTGCGCGGGGGGGCGTCGCTGCATGCGATGCGCGTGCAGCCGGGTGACACGCTGTACGTGCGCTATCAGCGCTCGCCGCACCTGTTCCTCGCCAACTGGGGACTGCTGGGCGTCATCTGCGGCGTGCTCGGACTCCTCGGCCTGCTACTCGTGTCCATGGCCTACGGGCTGACGGGCGGCCGTGTGCCCTTCGTGCACGGCGTCGTGGTGGACGCCGGCTCGAGTCACAGCCAGGCCACGCTCTACTACTGGGAAGGCGCCAAGTACCTGGGCACCGGCCGCGCTGTCCAGGTGGACTTCCGCGAAATCGACGGCGGCATCAGCAGCCTTGGGCCGCGCCAGACGGGCCCGGCACTAGAGCGCGCCGTGAACGAGGTGCGCGGAGAGCTTGAAGCACCTGTCTTCCTCGGCGCCACCGCGGGCATGCGGGTGCTCAAGTAAGCTCCAGTGACCCCTTCGCACCTTGCATGCCCTGCTGTACTCTATTGCTTATGCAGCCTCACCAACCCGATGGAGGCCGATGCCATCCTCATGGCTGTGGAGTGTGCACTGAAGCCACTAGGCCTGCAGCGGGCAACCATCCTGAGTGGCCACGATGAGGGCCTCTTTGCCTGGCTCTCCACCAACTACTTATTCGAAGTGATCCCCCCGAAATCGGTGAGGTAGCTGCCTACTTCCCACCAGCATGCCACTGACCACCTGGCGATTTGCAGGGATCTCCTATGACCCTCGGTGCCTTGGACCTTGGAGGAGCATCTACGCAAATATCTTATGCTGTTGCATCTGATATATCAAATGACGATGTGAGCAGCCTGCAGCTATATGGCGAGCGCTATAATGTCTTCTCAGTGTCATACCTCTGCTATGGAGTGAACGAGCTGCATAGAAGGTACCTGGCCCAGCTAGTGACTCAGCAGGTGAGCTCCAAGGTGCCTTGGTTTCCTTTATGCTTGCATTGTGGCTCCTATTTCAGGACTATGCGGCAACTGTGAGGAGCCCATGTCACAACTCTGGCTTCAGCTTCAACGCTACAGCAGAGGAGGTGTTTGACAACTATTGCACGAAGACCTCTGCGAGTGAGCTCTGGCTACAGCAGAATCCCAATGCAGTAAGTTCTTTGCAGTTTCTCAAAGAACAATGGAGACAACATCATGGCAAAATATTCTTTATTGTGAGTGGCATAATAAACAACTCTTGTCGTGTTTTTCCTTTAGGTTTTCACATTTATTGGGAATGGCACGAGTGCTGGATGTCAAAAGACCATTCAAAAGCTGTTGGACCCCAGCGAGTGCAAAAAGAACTACACTAGCTGCATGGAGAAGCCTGCAGTTCCTGTGCCATATGACATGAAGTTTGTTGTAAGTTTATACCCGTTTCACCTCCAGAAAGTGTGGTGATTCAAGGATTGGGTGCATCTTTCTTTTTTTTTTTTTCCAGGGTGTTTCTGCATACTACTACACCCTCAAGGCCCTCAACTCTACAGGCAAGCCCCTTAGTACCTTTGTTAATGCCTCAGACTGGATCTGCTCTGCTCCATGGCGTGAGGCTGTGAAGACTGGCATCCCCAAGCGATTCCTCTCTCGCTACTGCCTGCAATCTATGTATATCCGTGATCTACTGCTGGATAAGTACGGATTCTCTGACAAGACTTGGCCCAACCTGTCATTTGAAAAGACGGCCAATGGCTATGAATTAGGCTGGTCGCTGGGTTTCATGATCAATGCTACAAATGCCATCCCCGCTGCCAAGCCATCAACACCCAGCATTGGCCTCAACCTTTTTGTTTTGCTCGTGGTGCTCTTCACTCTCCTCCTGGTGCTGGCGATGGTCTTCCTCCTGCTGGCACGCAAGCAGTCTCGGGCCCGGCGCAACCCTCCGACCTAGGCCATCATCAGGGGAGGCAGCAGCATCAGCAGCAGCAATGGGAGACTCACTGCCACACAGACAGACTGGTCACTCAGCTCTTCGTCCACTGCAATGCAAATGAGCTTCCTGATGCATACTCCTTGTTATGCAACACTCAGATGCGGTGCACAACCCTGCACCCTGCGGGTGCCGGTTGCTCAAGTGCACCGCTCTCTTTCTCAAGAAACCATTTATTCACTTGTGCCTTTACAGTGGGCATGGCCTTTTATACCATTTACACATTTTTATGGAGTGTATATCTTTATCAACTGTTGGAAAACAGCTCTCTATTGTTAAGTGGTAAAACCACATCATAATCAAAGCAGCAAGTGAGCTTATATGAAATGTTATGAGATTACAATTGTTTTTATAATTCATGCCCTTGTACATGTTGGTTTCTTTGGGAATTTTTATTACTCACATGTTTTGCAAGGCCGGTAGAAGGTCTTGATTAGCTTCAGCCCGGTTCTTGTCTGTCGACGAACGCTGCCAAAAGTGATCAGATTGCCAAACTCAATTTGGAGACGGTGTGCTTCGGGACCTGAACAAGAAAGAGTGAAGGCTCCACGTCAGCACTTACGAAAATTGGAGCCAAAAATATCATTGTTCTGCTATTGCACCTACTTAGTCACTGTCAATATGCAAAAACAGTGGCCTTACCAACAAACTTCAACTGCAGAATCATGTAATAAACATTGTATCACTTTAACGATTCGGTTCTGTTCATGCCAACAATGAAATTCTGTGTTAGAAATGCAGAACTAATGGAGTACTTCACATTAGTTCCATATTCATAATTACTTCCTAGTGTGGCTTTTTGTAGCCCGTGCCATAAACAAAAAGGGCAATTACCTGCTTAAAAACTGTATTTCTTTACACACACTTGTGGTATACTACATCGTCTTACAATTGGTTGCATAAATAAATTGTGCAAGTACAAAACAGAAGTTGTATGCTGAAGTTATTCTAATTTTTGTATACATTATTTGAATGTTTGTATGGTATCGAATGTTTATATGAAGACTTAAGGAAACAAACTGGGTGGACCGTAAGCATAGATCAAGGTTACTGTCAAAGAGGCATATGGCCTCTGGGAAGATCACTGATATCTATAACTAAGTCAGCATCTAGTAGAGAGGATATTCTACTGTGCGTGTATTTGAGACAAGCTTTTATGCTAGTTCTCCAGAAGTAATATGTCGCGAGTACTGGAAACATGCACAAGGCAGCTACACACCTCATTCTAATTGAACTATTTTTGTTTTGTATAAATACATATATTTTATTGATAAAAAAGGCATAGAGGTTGACCTGAGCTAGCGTGCTCTAGTCTGCTACTCTGCACGGAAGAAAAGGGAAGGGGAGTGAAAGTACTGGGATGGTTTACTATATTTGCCTGCAAGTCATCCTTAAAAGCCTCCCTGCTCAACGTTTTCAGCTACAACCCCATTCTCCGCATACACACAAGCCGTTTGCTTCCCCCCCCCTCCCCACACACACCACCACCAAATGACAAAGTTGGCGGTGTGTAAAGGCAACGGAAGGTCTACGCGTTTGTTCCGCAATCACAGCACCTTGAGCTTCCTAAATGCCTCTGTCGTTTCTCTTTGTGCTTAACGAGCCAATTCATGTGTGCAAATTCCGCAGCTGGTAGCAGCTTCAGTTTTTATGTTGTTCCGAACGCTAAGACACGTTGCGACATCGGTTAGGGCGTGCGTGACAGGCTTTCTGTTATCGCGTGCGTTCTCACTTCTTGTTTTGACCGGTTGGTGGAGGAGGAAGGGGAACGAATGTCAACCGGCGTCGGGGCGCCATGCTCACACTCGTACGCACGCAAAGGCGCATGCCTAACAGTTGTACGCGCAGGGGGTAATAAGTGCCAGCCGGTCACTCTCGGTAGGTTGTACTACACACCGCGGTCTTGAGCCCACGCGCTCGCTGGAACCTCGCGGCGTCTATTGGGGCGTGTAAATGGCGCCGAGTAACGGGTTACTTCACAGCTGGTGTTGCGGTGGGCCCCCGACAGCGTGGCGGCTGCCCACCCCCTAGTGTACCCTCGCGCAGCGCGCGCGCCCATTCAGGCCGGCGGTGCCTTCGACGAAGGGGAGGAGGACGGTGCGTACGCGCTTTCGCCACGCGGTCACGGCGAAGGCTACGTCACGAATGACGTCATGCTCGGCTAGCGGGGCGGGGCTTTCGGGCGGCCGCGTCGCAGCGGTGTTGCCCGCTCTCCGGTATCGCGCGCTGCGCCGTTCACCCTGTAATCCCAGCTGCTGCCTGTCCTGCTTATCTTTTGCCTGTGTGCGGGGAATTTCTATCGAATATTGCGTCCCACGGGTTCTCCGAGTAGAATGAGCGAAGACGCCGAGATGAATGAGGCGCTGCTCCGAGGCCACGGTTGAGACGCCCGGCGTGAGGCCGTTACGTTTCATTAGCGGTGAAGAGAGAAAAGGGAGAGAACGAAGCACTTGATATCAGAGGACAGCCGCGCCCAAGTAGTGACATTTTGTGTGCGGTTAACGACGCGCTTCGCGAGTGTCCTGCGAAAGGCGCTGTAGTTCTTCGACATGAAGACGTCCTTTTATGCCTCCGCAACCGCTTAAACCTCTTGGGGTTCTAACACACACACACACACACACACACACACTGTAGGGGCAGCTAGCGATAGATCACAGCATGAGTGGCACTCTGTCTGCGCTGAGCTGAACCTGCGTTTCTCGCGCTGGCTATGTGTAAACTTGCACGCCGGACGCGGGCTCCTCTTTCGTCGCTAATTAGTTGCGCACCCACTGGGAAACGAAATACTACCCATTCGATGAAATGACACAGACGAATCAAGGGTGCTCAATACGGAACCGTTCATTCCGATTTTCATGATGGAGTCTTGGCATTGGCACGTTTCAAAAAATAAGGTTCGCGAAGACTCCCCGAAGTCCTCGCACGGAGGCTGGAATGTACGGCGAAATGTGACGTCAGCCATGGTACCACTCTGTTACCGCTGGAGTGAAATTCCGTTACGGCGAAGAGGGAAACCACGCAGCGTTCCGCCGCAGCGGGGCATGCAACAAAGCAGCTCTGCATCGTACGTACTCGCTGAAGCCACCGAACCAAGTATGCTGCCTCGAATGCTTGCAGGATCTACCGCACCGCTGCATATTTCCCTTGCAGTCGTGGGAGAGACGAGCGTGCCCAATTCTCGATAACTACGGATTTTAAGCAGCTAGTGCGCAGTAGCATGGTATACTGATGTGTATTACGCACCTCGTTCACAGTATTTTGCGCTGTGCACCAAAATTTTATACTGTGTATGAGTATAATCTTTTGTCTTCGTGACAAGCACCAGATTCTACATTTTATTTGAGGCGCGTTGCCCGACTTCAACTCGGGTCTGGGCGCTCTCGAAAATCTCGGGCCTCTATCACAGCGAAACTGTTTATCTGCGCATTTCCTGAAGATTAGTCCTCGACATTCTGAAACCACTGTTTTCCGCGGAACTGTGTCTGGCAGTCGGGCCATTCGTTAGACGAAAATTTTTTACTGTCTCTCATGTACACCGACAGTGAGCATCTTCAACTGTCACCTGTAGTATTTCTTATTTACGTATCGATCCAGCCACAACTTGGAGGAGTGAAGTGCTTGCGTCACAAGTTTCAAAGAACTTTTATCCTTTATTCACCACCTTAGTCCTCGTATATACTCCGAATATAGGCTTACTTTCTTGTTTCTAACCAAGAACTTTTCTCTGACGCTCCAACATTCTCTTCTCAGTTCTTGTGCTGATGATTTGTTCTCTGTATCGACCTGCGAATTTACTCGCAAAGTGCTTACATCTCCTTCGCATAGCCATGCAGACGTCGATGCCGCAGGTCTCTCACTACATACCACAGCTCGTTCATTCGCCTAAGCTTGGATGAATTCGCTTGTCGCTTTAGCATGTGTCGCGCACTTACCGACCAATGGAAGTCCAGGGCAGAAGCATCCGTTAATTTAGCCTAAAGGATCGCCGAGTTCCACAAATATGAGAGAGAGGGGAAAAAACAACATTTGATGAGAGAAAGGTGAAGACTTCGGCCTGAACGACGTGACTGGCATATGTCCGAATCTGTTGTAAGCGAAGCTTTTGGTGTTTACTGGAATGTCTGTTTGTTTGCCCTCCACTGGCGGCTCATATTACCCGCTATGGGCCAAGATTCGGGTGGAATTGGATGAAGGCGTTTAGTACTAACTGTAGAAAACAACTGGAATATTTGGGGAAGAATCCAAGGAATGAAAAATAACATAAAATACTAGAAATTTGTCTTCACGTGATACCCCGTAGCTTAACGCACCTTGCTCGGTGCTCGCTCAGGTTCAATTCTGTTCCCTTCTTTCTCGCCACTCGGCTGCTTTCGAGGCCGACTTATTGCCTCATGGTGTCTATTCGAGCGCGGAAACCCATTACTGGAAAGAATGTTCACGCACACGCATGGCCAGTTGCAATATACCCAATGCCTGTCTAATCGGCAAGACAACAGCAACCAGCGCCCGTAACTATATAGGTAAAGAAATTTAGTAAAGACGTTTCTCAAGCCAACAAGCTTGGCTATTGAATGAAATAGTGTCGCATTTCCTTAAACACAACCACATGAAACCACCAGACAATGATGCCAAGGAAAGCATTGGGGAAATTACCTGCGGCTTATAATTGAAATGTACTACACGTGTGGTTGTGTATTAAAAAAAAAAACTATTTGTTCCGCTTATGTTCGTTTGTCGCATTTTAGGGCATACAAGAGCGGTTACAAACGTGAAGCCTCATGTCATCGGGCCCATCCAGACACTGCGAATGACGCCGCAAGCCATAGCCGCGTTCGCGGGGGCCATGAGGCGAAAGCCTGTCTCCCCTCGCGTATAGGTGCCATCTAAGCAGCTCGTTTCGTTAGGTGCGACCGCAGCGATGTCATTGCGCTAAGCACACCCGACAAGAAACGGTTACGCTATAGTAACGCTTACGGTGAGCGCTATAGAGGTTAAACCCCATGAGATCGATTTTGTGCGCGACGGCGACGAGCGACGGCTTCGAGCGACGGCTTCGAGCGACAAAACTGGCCGTCTCTTGAACAGATCGCTCGGTCTTGTCGCTCGATCGCTCGGTTCTAGAAATCTAGAATTCGTCACTCGTCGCCCGGAAGTGCTATGAGCGACTAGCCAATAGCGCGAAGCCGGAACTGGATGTACATCACTCAAATACTACCGATTGTCGCACGGAAGGAACAAACAAGTGAATCTTTATACGTGCAACGATAAGAGCCTACTGCGAAACCCTCAGAAATATTTTATGCTGTTTTTTTACAGTAAAATACATCAACTTAAATTAATAAAGCACGCGTCACGCTAGTTTCGACGCGTATATTGCTGCCCTCATACCGGCAACACCGGGGAGACTTCGCTCAATATCGTCGCTCGCATGGGGTACGGTACTTGTAGTCGACGAGCGAACGCGACAGCCATCTCCATCACATCGCTTGTCGCTGTCGCGCGCAAGATCGCTTGCTGGTGTCTGTACTTGACATACCGTCATAGGCGTCATTTGCCTCGTCGGAAACGAAGCGACGAGGTTGCAGAATACGACTATCCTGTGGCGCCCTTTGTAAATTAGGCAGGATATATATACCAGTGCAGCCAACCGCAAAATTTTGCGGAACGTGAGATCTGAGAAAAAGCTGAATATCTGTGCAGCCTCACAGCGCAGCCTATTATTCGCATTTAGAGGCTGTACCAGTACATGTGAACAGCATTGTGATATTCGGTTTTACTGACTACTGTTACAGGCTGCTCGAAAATTGAACTTTTGCCGAGATCCTATATGGTCCGTAAATTTTTGTGGTTGGCTGCGTGTATACGTGTGTGCTGTGCACATATATAAATCTAAACAAATGAGGATGAGGATCCCCCCCTCGTAAATCTGAGGAGTGGATGTTGGAAAAGAAATATAACCTTTATCTACAGAGTTTGACTGGTTTTCACACATGTATAACACCAGGTGTTTCAGCATACACTTTCAACTTTTTTTTTTTTTTAATTGTCTGTGGCAGATATAGCACAATGCTAGTCCATGAGTTGGCCTACTCGAAGAGGCGGACATTACTTGCGCAAAAAAAAAAAATTGAAATTCATAATCGACTAAATAAAAACACTGAACCTCGACACTGCAGTCGTTGCACGCTTCGCAAGGAGTTCCCGTCCATCTCCTTTACACTTGTAAAGGAGATCATTTCAGAAGGTAAAATGCTTAACTGGCGCACGGTTTTGATTCTTCTTCACCCTTCACGTGCCTACTGTAACCATTCAACGTGGAAGACGGCCTGTACGAGTGCGAGCTTGCCAGTCTGGCTGAAGTATTAGCCACAATGTGTCCCACTAGCGCCACGGGTCCGAGGAGCGAAGCCATGGTTGCGTTATTCGGTCTGACGCCTAAACGCCTCTTCGTGTCCCCTGGTCTGGTATGCTGGCCTGCTTTCTGATTATCAGGGAAGGAGCTCAGAAAGCACAGTGGTAGGGGGAAAGGGAGCAAGTGGGAGGAAAAGAGGAAAGTAGGAAATGTGGGGAGAGAAGGGCTATCCCGGAGCAAGTGGCACTCCGGGAGAAACCGCGGCAGATGTGAAGCAAGAAGCGTCAAGCACTCCGCCGCACGTCAGAAAGTGCAAAGAAAAGGTCCACTCCGTAACAGCCAAAGGCTGCCCGGAGGGCCAGTGCATCCTTGGTCGCTCCATAGCGAGCCCAGTGAGCACCACCATAGAACGCAGAGATAGGGGCCCAAGCTCTGCTTTGTGCAGATGTACAGGCGCATGTTTTGATGGTGTCTTTTCTGAGCTGCAACCTAATCAAAAAGTTGGGACGAAATTAGCGTTTCTCGTGAGATCACGTGCGTTGAGGCCACCGATCATCGAGCGAGGAACGCGCTTGCCACGCGCGCTTACGGCGGTAAGGTGCATGCTCTCAAAAAATATTAGTCGCCGCCCAAGCACTCCGTTGTTAAGAACGGCCAGCTGCAGTGCAAGTTTTGCCGCCCAGTTGCGACTGTGGCGGCAACATTCCTGGAGCGTCGCCGCACACCTCTAGCCACGGCGTGACTAAGTCGACTGTGTGTGAACAACAATACGTGCGTCCTCGACTCTCCGTCACTGGAGCCGAGTTTGACGAAGTCGCCATTATGACTAAATGGGCTCGGCGGACCAACTATTGTTACTGAGCCGCGGGAACGTCTACTGACACCCCTTCCCACGCGCCGACCAAGACGCCAGACAATGGGCGGCCGACGGGCGCGCTGCAGCTCGGGGAATAAATGCCCCTACGGTGCCGGGTCGTCTCCCCTACGCTGCCTCGTCTCCCCTACGGTGCCTGGTCGACTCACCTACGGTGCTTGGACGGCCGTTTCCGTCACCTGGGTATCGGGGTAGGGCCGAGTGTTTATAAACTGCTGTTGTGCGGCTGCTCAGGACACTCTCTCTCAAGCAGTCATGTTAGACTGATGTACTTTCTCAAACAGTCATGTTAGACTGATATAAATACTGTAAATAAACCCATATTCCTCGTTCTCGATGAGAAGCAGTCCTTCCCTTCATCAACGTCCTCAGCGTGGATAAGTTGGACGACGGCATGGGGCAGCTACCTTCTAATTCATGCCCGACTCCAATCTTGACAACGGATCACGAGCGATGGGATTGAACCCCCCAATCATAACACCGTATACAGATGGTCAACCAGCGAAGCTGAAACGTGCGGTCCCGGTGTTTATCGCTGGGTTAATCCCGACGGTTCATTGAAGTTTTTAAAAAATTATGGGGTTTTACGTGCCAAAACCACTTTCTGATTATGAGGCACGCCGTAGTGGAGGACTCCGGAAATTTCAACCACCTGGGGATCGTTAACGTGCACCTAAATCTAAGTACACGGGTGTTTTCGCATTTCGCCCCCATCGAAATGCGGCCGCCATGGCCGGGATTCGCATTGAAGTTTTTCTCAATTAGGCTACACACACGTTCGGCTGCGGCGGTGAGAACGACGTCAGTGGCGGCAGGCCCGCAGACCGCCGTTGTCGGTTGCGTTCGATGTCTCGAGTTTGCTTGGCGGCGTAGTTAGCAGCATCCGCCCGCCCGTGACGCTTGCGAGTGTTCAGAATTAAAATGCTTCAAAATTAAGTCTGGCCCTCACGTAAAACAATGAATGGCTCATACCCCCTTAAGCAATGGCTCGTACCCCTGTAAATGCGGCGTGCCCATTACGACGACAGAAGTGAAATTCTACGCTGGAATGATAAGCCTAAACGGAGCTATCTGTGGCAGAAGGCGACGACGCTCCAGCCATTGCTGATGATGATAGTTTTCTGTACACAGGCGAGGACAGACGGATTTACGTTTCGCCTACAGCCAGATATAGCTTCGCTTAATATATATATATATATATATATATGCCAGAACGGCGAGGCACACCGTAGCGGGCGACTCCGAATTAATTTTAAACACCTGAGGTTCTTTAAAGTGCACCTAAACCTAAGTGCACGAACGTTCTTTTTTTTTTTATTACGCCCCCATCGAAATGCGGCCGGCATGAAATGCGCGTCCTCGAGCTTAGCGCAACGCCTATATAGCCACTGAACTACCGCGGCGGGTATCGTGTGTTTCAAATTGGCCTAATCGTTAATGTGTTGATCCGCTAGCTTGTCTTTTCTTTTTTTCTGTATATCATAAAACGCTATGACGAGAGTCGACACACCTGCCGAGTACTTTTTTTTAATTATGTGCTCCATCATATCATCACGTCTACGTTGTTCTTTTTTCGTGCGGCGATGCATGCGGTAGTTATCAAATTTCAACCAAAGAACAGCCAGAAAAGCAGCCTGCGTTGGAGCCCGAATTTGCTTGGAAACGTAAATATCTGATATAGTCATAAAATAAAAGTTACCTTGCGATGATTAACTCGAATAGACAACTTCTTTAAGTGGCTTATCTTAGCCAGTACTCCCCCTCCCTCCTATTTGAATTGTAGCGCATATTAAAAAAAATATCCTGTTTCAGATGGCATAATTGTGGTTATTGAGCTGTATTATTCGAAGACGTGGACATTACTTGCGTGATAAATCGAAACACATAATCAACTAATTGACGAAAATTCACTACTTAATTAATTTACGGCACATACTGCAGTTTACGAATTGTGGCCGGGGAGTTTGCAAGGCTGTCCGCTTCGAACAAATTTTGAGGATGACATCGGTTTCGAGATATGCTCTATCAGACTCGCGGTAAAAATGCACTGTTTTTCCACTTACTTTTTTTTTAACACAACGCTTTTTTATGCGCTGGAGCACTAAAGTAACTGGAACGCCTATGTATTTTAGTCGCACACTTTGGCAACGATTATCTCAAAACTGGTGGCATCCTTAAAATTCATTCTAAGTGTATATGAGCTCACCGGCTACAATTCGAGAAGTTGCAATATGTGCTATGAAGTACTTAATTAAGAAGTGATTTCTTTTTGTTAATTAGTTGAATATGTGCTTCGATTTTTTGTGAAAGTAATGTCCGCTGTTTTGAATATCGCCCAGCTCAAGAACTAGAATGATGCTATCTGCCACAAACGGTTTTTTGAAAATTCTGTAAAACCTTTAAAAAAAAATTGGCTGAAGGCTTAGCTTGGTTAAGCCTGGAAGATTGCGAAAGCAATACCCTTGGCTGCGCCTTGGTTCGGCTGATGGTGTGGACATGGTTGCCCTTTGTTAAACTTATGGCTGTACATCATCCGACAAAGCGCCAGGCAGCGCGCCGACCACTGCGAGGAGCCGAGCTGTAGCCCCATTTATCCTCCTAGCGTGACGTCACACCAGCGAGCGCCCTCTCTCGGTAGCGCCGCAGCAGCGGCGCGCAAGGCTTCGCCTCCACCATCGATGCCGCGAGCTGGGGCCCCGTCTCTCGGTTTGGCGTGACGTCACACGGTCACGTGACGCGCAGCTGTGTAAGGAGGCGCCACGACCACCGATGGGCCGAAAGTGCGAGCAGTATTGCTTTCGCAATAAAAATGATCTTCCCGTACATATACGAGCAGTGGGAGACGATGCCGACCAGCTCGGCATTGGAAGACCGGCGAAAGCTGATCGCCACAGCCGAAAATGCTGCCACTGCCGCTGTGGCGCTGGCGAGGGCTCCACCTGACCCGGGGATCACAGTGTTTCTCTCTCTCTCTCTCTCTCTCTCTAGCCAGTAAACCGTAATTTTTGTTTCTCACGTCGTGTTTAACAGGCTCCACGTTTTTAAATGGACAAACATTTGGTGGGTATCGTGTATGGTCCTTTTCTGTCTAAAATCAGCTTTAGTATCTGTGCTTATATGCGTACGTTCTTGCCGATACCGTCTCTTTCATTCTTTCTTTCTTTTTCTCTCTTTATTTATTTTATTTGTCTTTTTTTAAAGGCGAGAATGCAAAGCTCTGTACAAAGCTCCGATGTTAGGAATTGCACAAGTCACAGCGAAGCGTTTGCTAAGTCTTGGGTAGATTTCAGCCAGTGGCAAGGACAGACATTTAGGATTTGCAAAGGGTGCGAGAATTTCCTTATACAGCTTCAATCTCTTTGACGTACTAGTTGCACGGATGTTTCTTATTCAATAAATTTAAAAATGGGAAGCTTGCCCAAACGGTAGGTCAAGAAATAAAAAATGGGAGGGGGGGGGGGACTGTTCCTCGTATTGGCACACATCTGCGAAGCATGTGTGCCAATGTATATATATATATATATATTATAGTGTGACTTGATTTTTTAATGGGCCAAGCTTATTTAGAAAGATGAGAAGCCCAACTTCGACGCCCTTGAAAAACGTCGATCCACGGACCGAGGCTGTTGGGCAAATAAACGCGCGATCTAGCTATACTCTCCTTCGGCGAAGGATGGCGCGGACAAGCTGAACGTCGTCCATAGCGTCCCTGTAACTCGAAACAGAAAAGCGGTCTCCTCGATCACACAAACACAAAAAAAAAGTGAGCAGAGTGCGTGAACCCTGCGACTCCTCGCCGCTGAATCCGTTGTTTTTTTTTTTTTTTTTTTTTTTTTTGCTGGCTTCTTATTTCCGAAAGCTCCCTTGAGCAGTTGCACAACTGACCGCAAGCATATTGCTTACGTAAGGCCTACCTTCTGGGTCACATGTATCGACATAGCGTCGAGGTGAGGTGTCGGGTTGGGGGGGGGGGGGGGAGCGGTTAGGGGGAAGGTGAGGCGATGTGGTGCGTATATTTACACAGCAAGGGCGTCGCCCGAGTTGCGTGACTGTAACAGGGCTCCTGTTAGCAACACGTGCGTCCGTCAAGTCTGGGATGTCGGCGTGTCCGCAAACTCGCGCCGCTTGTCCTGGTTGACTGCGTGTAAAGTGTGAGCGACCTTTGTGCTCTCGCCGGTTCCAGCGTTCCTATACCGAGTAAGAGGTCGTGGGTCGGATACCCGGCCGCCATGGCGGATACATACGGACTGGGGTTGAACGAAAAAAAAAAAAAAAGGAAGAACACTCGTGTGCCGAGCTTTGGGTGCAGTTCAAGAGCCTTAGGTAGTAAAAGATAAATCCGCAGCCCCCGCCCCCCTCCATCCTCCCACTACGCCTCTCATAGGCCCTGTGTAACTTGGGACGTTCGGCTGCATTAACCAATCAGCGGGCACTTCTCGATACGCGCAATGCGAAGCTCGCCATCGCGAGACGCGTATCTTACGTGAGCGCTACAGGAAGACATTAAATTCGCCACGCTTCCAAATGGCTGGAATCGGCTAGTTACCAATCAATTCCTTCCTTATGTGCGCCAAGACGAGCGTGTCTGTTTAAGAAAAAAAGTTTCCGCAGTCCCCTCGGAGGACGAAATATCTGCGTTGAAACGCTTGCGTAGGATACTTTGCGTCAAAACATCGCTCGGGCATTGAGATCCAGATACCTCAATGCCGACATCTACCGGTCTGACGGACGAATGCTGTTGTCGAGGCGCTATTTTGCGACCATGCGGTTTGCCAACAGCGATCTGGTCAAGTTAGCGTGCATGTCACACGCAGTGATTTTAAGATGGCGGCGACCCCCATCGGCCGAAGCTAAAATACGTACGCAACGTAACTATTTTGCCTTGAGAGTAATTATGCGCGGCACGCCTGTGCTTCGCGCTGACTCTGCAGCGGCATATTTCGAAGCGCAAGCAAGTGGCCGGCCTTGAGCGCTACACATAACCGCGCGACGCTTCCTCGTAGAGGCCGGGCCGCGGTCGCCGCGCCGCGGCGCTCTCGATCGACCACGTTGTTGCATCGCGCGTACACCCGCGAGATGTCGAAGCGACGGGTATTCGTCGACGACGTTTCTGCAGCGTCCTCAGTTCTGCGCTCGACGAGGCGCGAAAAATTGGTCGTGGGTTAGATACCCACCGCCATGGCAGACACATACCGACGGGGGTGAAAATAAATAAATAAATAAACACTCGTGTGCCGAGTTTTGGGCTCAGTTCAAGAGCCTCAGGTGGTATAAGATGAATCCGGAGCTACCCCCCCCCCCTCTCCCACTACGCCTCTCATAGTTCTGCGCTCGACGAGGCGTGAAAAATTGCGCAGCCGGGGAAATACGTCCGTTGCCACGGGTTTCTCTCGTCACATTCTCGGCCAGTCGGCGCGTGCAGTGAAAGTGCCCCAAAGCGGTCGATCGTCCGCGGCCCTATACCCGGCCGCTGCTGGCGGATGCGAGCTTATATGCAGTTATTCAAGGGACGTGTCGGCTCTGTTCTTTCGATGGTGAGCTTTCGTTATTCAGCCACTGTTTTCGCAGCCCTGAAGTGCTTTTCTTTTTTTCACGATTTCGACCGATATACATCTTCTCAACTTTCCGACGATGCTTCGTTTCTTTTTTTTTCTTCTTTCCGACATCCCCGTTTCGAAACTCGACGCAGAGATGCGGAAGGAGTTATGTTTCACAAAAAGATCGGTCGTAATGACATGTTACCATGTGGGAAGCATAAAACGTTGCCCTTTTATTGGATGTAACTCCGAAAAAAGGGAAGGGCTTTATAGCGTTCTCGTAACAGGACAGACCGGCTGGCGAATCCAACAGCTATAGATAGGCGATAATTGGCCCCGCTTAGGGGCAATGTTGTTGTTGTTGATGATGATGATCATGGTGATGATGATGATTCCTTATTTAATGGCACAAACCCACTGTGAGGGATAGGCCACGAACTACGATAAAAAAAAATCCCGAAAACACGCCGTTACGCGTACCAACGTTTCCCTCAGTTTCGGGTCCGGTGACACGTGTGAACAGTCAAGCGTGGGGCTAATACCGGGTGTGTTAGCGAAAGCTTCGTTATTCTATCAGTATGTCAGGAACAGAGTTACATGACTGTTGAGTGCCTTTCTTCAAGACGCGGAGAAAGCATGCCAGGCTAACCCCGCTTGTTGCTACACCGCTACCACCACTTCACGAAGCTTTTCGTTCGTGTTTTTTTTGGCATTGGCCGGCCGCCCTCGTTATCAATATACGTCCACCGCCGCGAATGGCTTGATTCTGCTCTTACGAGCAGTTGTACTGTAAGAACTATTTCGTGAATTCGGGCCCTGGGCCATTATAAAAAAAAATAGAAGAAAAAGAAATGACACATGTTTATATAGTGACCACCGCGATGTGGCCATTTCCGCGGGGATGGTCTCGTTATCACGTCGACCGCAATCATTATTGGCGGGCGTCCGAACGCCGGCCAATATGAAAATGCTTTCACGTATAAGATAACTATGCAGGCCCATCGTATTCAGGGCCCGCATTCACAAAGCTTTTCGTTCGTAAGTGCCCTTTGTCATTGGCTGGCCGCCTTCGCTAATAATATGTGCAGCATAGGGATTGGCTGGAATTTGCTCTTAAGAACAGAACAATTATAGCGTAAGAGCTTTTTCTCTGAATACGGGCCTCGTTCTTTGCGCATTAGACGCGATGACGCGTTTTGTGCCAATGTCGTTAGATAGTCACAGCCTATGCCCGCGATGGCTGCAGTGCCCAGTTCTTGATTCCAAACGAAAAAAAAAAAAGACAAGTCCTCGGTTCGTGATGCCATGCACAAGAAATAAAAGCAGTAACGAGCGAAGCATGCCCAAGAGCCAAATTTCACAAAGCGCTTCGTTCGTAAGAGCTTTTTACTATTGGCCAGCCGCCTTCGTTAATATGTCCAACATCAATGATAAGC
The DNA here is from genome assembly GCF_050947875.1 of Dermacentor variabilis. Classification (NCBI taxonomy): domain Eukaryota; kingdom Metazoa; phylum Arthropoda; class Arachnida; order Ixodida; family Ixodidae; genus Dermacentor; species Dermacentor variabilis. The sequence continues at coordinate 58,001,280 of NW_027460280.1, read as the reverse complement.
TGGAGATTTCTCTTCCGAACAAATCTAGCGTATTGAGAGCACTGCGAATGCGGACCAGGGGCGTAAATGCATGCATACCTACTGTGAACAAAAGCGTTTCATTTTACCTGTTTTTCTTTCTTCTTTTTTTTTTCTATCTTGTGCTCCGCTCGATTGGACTAGGCAAGTCCACATCCGGAACTCGGGCCAGCACACGGCCCCGTACGCGCTCGGTGCTGGCGGCGCCGATGAGCGCGCGCCCAATTAGCGCAGGGCCAAAGAAGCGGCCGGGCCCTGTCCCAAGGAGCGCGCTTGGCGGTGCCGACCAGCGCGCGGATGAGGGCGGCGGCGCCTTTCGTCGCTCGCTTCTAATCGCGCACTTTGCAGGCTTGCGAAACCGCGCACAAGATATCGCCGGCAAGTTTCACATTAGAGACCAGTCCGCCTGAATCACCGCATTCTCCCAAGTACGAAATCAGATTCGCCAGCCCTGAAGATTTCTGGTCGCTTGGCATGCTGTATAAGTAACAAAAAAATTAAAAGGGTAGTATTCTCATTCAGAAGCATCATCAATGAATAATGTCATCCGCGTCTTGGGTGTTGGTTGCGTCCGAGCTAATGTTATACGTTCCTGAATATGATTACTGTCACTCACTTTGCTAAATAATGTGGGGCTGAATTCGCAAAGCTTTTCGTTTGTAAGATTAATTGTCTGCTGTTGGCCAGCTACCTTCACTAATATATGTCCAACGTCACTATTGGCTGGCTCTTCTTGTAATCAATCAGTTCTATGTTAGCGTAACAAGTTTCTTGTGAATGCGGGCCCTAGCTGCCCTTGTCCGCTTATCTCGTCCGCTATTTACTATTTTTCTCCCAGGCCCTTACGTTACTTCCATCGATTTGTAGTATACAACTCTCTGGATTGAGTGCAACTTTCGCACCGCTTCACGTGTTCGTGATCTTATTGTTTTATGTGTAATTGTGCTACCTGGCATATGTTTCATATTTGTTTTCGTGCGTATCAGCGACGAGTGTTGTCAATGGTATTTTAGTTTACAATGCGGATATCTGCAGTGTTTTGAAACAGCTGAGATGGAAGCGCGTCATTATTAAACATTTTGTTGCCTGCGCAGGCTGCATGCGTAAGACTTATTTAGAAAATGTTGAAGCGCAATAACAGGAGTCCACAAGGACGACAATACGGACGGGAGGTCACGCACGCGTCGTCTTGCTTGTGGTCCCGTCTCTCGCGCTTCATTTTTCAAATATGCTTCGCCAACTGGCGCAATGCTCTTCTGATGCGTAATGCTCCAGCTGGTAAGTTAAAACAGTGACAAATAAGCCTGCCGCGCGCGCCGTGCAGGTGGCGGAAAGACGGAAACTGGGACGCACCGCTTTCCATTTTAGACTGAAAAAGAAGAGAATGTACAAAGAGAGAAAGAAAGCTCGAGTAGTGCCAACGGTATACTACTCAGCAGGGCATCCGGTCTCCCGGGCAGAGGACACAGCCTTGACCGAGCGGCGCGCGCGCCATCGGAACACCCGAACTCTTCCCGGTTCGTCTCTCGCACAGTGGACGCTGCGCTGACGGGGGATGCGTGTTTTCGGCACGGGCAGAGCGGAAACGTCCATTCCTGCGATGACCCGGCCGTCCGAAGTGACCGGCCGGCACTCGGGTGGCCACAGGTGTTTCTCGACTTGCGAGCCCACGCAAACTCTTTCTTTCCGGCGGCCGCCGCACCGGTGTACGGAGTCATCGACGGCACGCGCGGTGAGCAGCTCGTGGGAGACGCGACGCTGTGTGTACACGCCCGCGTTGCGCCCACGTCTTCCCGCATTGCGCAAGGAGGGTTCGCCGGCCGAGACCGCGCGGCCCCGCGAGCGGGCTCTTCCGAGCCGAGGGGCCGCCTTCGCGGATGAGCGCCGCGCGCGCCCGTGAAACCACCCGCTTGTCGACGCCACTTCTCACCTGGCCCCGCCTGCCGCGTCGTCAACGGCGCCGCGCGCGCTTTGCGGTTTCGTCGATTCCGCCGACCGTTCTCGCTCCGGCTGGCGCTTAATTGCGCGCGGTTTATAATAACGCGCTCCCCAGTTATTTCGTTCTCCACTCCTTCTCACCTTCTTTTTTTGTGTGTGTGAGTTTACTTTTCTCGTGCCGCTTTAGAAGCGTTTGCGGAAGACGCGATCCCACGCGTGGGCCAACGCATGTTCTGGCATGGATCTCGACTGGCATGAGAGACACCCTTGGCGGATGAAGCGCGTCTAACCTTGCACCGGCGTTGCTGGCGACACACGTGCGGACAAGCGATGCACCTGGTAAAATGTGCTGTGCTTATAGCGTCATTTTTCAAGCTGTGTTATCCCGGATTGTTTATGCGGAGCATAATGCTGCAAGCAGTTGCTCGCTTTGTAAGGGAGCAACTGCTTTCCCCAGTTGTATTTCTTTTGTAAAATTCTCTTGCTCCACGGCAGATTATGTTCACATTGCTTGTGCCAAGTTATATAGTGACGTACTGTATCAGGGTGTACCGGACATGAAGATACTGCATACGGGAAAAGGAGTTACTCCCTTATAAAGGCATTGCGATCACTCCCTTTTCTCGTGTAGGTTAAAACAATTGCCGACATGTTATCAACGCGCATCGATGCTCGAACTGTTCTTAATTATTGCTTCGGCTGGTCTCGTCTCGAAGTTAATCCCGATTTCCTTGACAAAAGGACTCGATGCGACGAGCAGTCATACCCGACCAACTCGTCACAGCGAGCACTATAGCGACCTTGACGCTGACGTCAGTAGCGCATCCACTCGGCGCCATCGTCAGTTTGCTAGCCAAGCATTTGTCGTCGGGTGCAGGTGCGCGATTGCGGCGATTTCCCGAAGAATCGTCAGAGGAACACTTAACGGTAAGGCATATACAGTTCCAAGTTTGCACGCTTGCTTGGTATCACAATGCATCAACGTGCGAGTCAATAACTGCTAATTTCTACATTAATTCGCGCTGTTTTTACATCTTTTGCTAGTTACCGACACATTCCTTTTGGCTAAACTCGTCGCGTCAGAGCTGCTTTGCTTCTGAAAGACGATACTGTAAAAAGAGAAAACATTTCGCTTTGCATGTTGCGCGGGAGGAGCGCTCACGGCTTCAGTTCGAAATGAGCGCTCGTCACGTGTATTTCTTCTCTTCCCGGTCGAGCGCCCTTTTCTCAGCTGCAGTGTGTATAACAAATCATTTATCCTGGGTCGCTTGGCTCACTATCACGGGCTCTTGTACTGTACATCTTCTGGCATATTCGACTAGTCTTTTCATAGTCATGCAAGGTCATGTCAGAGTCACGTTTGGAAGGTCATGCAACACAGCGAATACAAGCTTTATAACGTCGATAAGGGGGCACAAATGGCAAATTTTTGCCCGCATAGGGTCGTAGTACAACATTGAAGCTATCTCGCAAGACCTTGCACGATGGGCGTGTGTGCTGAACCAGCAGTTTTTTTTTTTTCTGTCAAAAGCATGAAGAATATGGTACGCAGCGCGCGTGTCCCAATCTATTGCATTGCCATTCGGTGACGCGCCTGTATACAGTATTCCTGTCGCTTCAGTGTTTTCACAGTACGAGAAGAGTTCTTGCCCTGCAGAGCTTCAGAAACCCTCTCGCGCGTGGGAGGCGGCTCACATAAACGCAATGACTTCCTTGAACAGTCTCTACTAGCATCCCGGCTGCTTTATAATGTGAACTAAACAATCCTTTGTGCGGAGTCCAGATCACAAACGCTTCCCCGAAGTGTCAGTACAAGCGAGCTATAGTGCTTCGCGATGATATTCTTTGTTTACTTGAGCAGAATTGTAAATAGTCTCATTAATCCTCCTGGGTTAGTATCTAGCTCTCCCTACATGTCATTTTCCCCCTATAAACGCCACTCCCTGCTGCTGACAGCCGTTCAGGTGTCAGCAGAAGTAGCTAGACAGTTATGCAATCAGCAGAAGCTTCCTTTGGTTCCCTTCCTTTCGCATTGTACAGATGAATGAAACAACCACTTACTGCCCAACCAAGCAGATCGGCCACAGATTCGAAACCGAGCCTTCGCGCTTTCCACGTATACGACTGGACGCTACGAAGAAACGGGACGATCGCAATGCGCAGCGGTTACGGTCTACTAGAGCAAATGTTCAAAGTCCGTCGTCGGGAAGCCATCTCCTGTTGCGGCTATACGGTCGCCCAGTCTCGATCTATATGTCATTGTCGGTGAGCGCGCGCAACGCGCAGGAGCCGCAGCGCGCTCTGGCGGGGCACGCTGTACACGTTGAATGCTCTTACCTGCGACAGCCTCTACATGTTCCCTCATTTCCAGCCGTTGTGCTCCTCTGTGCGTATAATGGTCAATGCTTGTTGGGATGGGGGGGGGGGGGGGGAGGCGACTGCTTCACTACACCCTATAAGTCGGCTTACGTGGGTATACAGTCGAGTGCTGTTTCAATTTAGCAAACTTCAGGAATAAAATATACAGAGTGTCACAACTATCACGCACCAAGATTTAAAAGTATGCAAATGCGATGTAGCTGGACAGAGCCAAGCTTGCAATCGTAAGGCGCCGCCTCGGGGCAGTCGCGCCACACACCGCTCCGTCTGCAACGTGCCGCACGAAACGGATTGTCCGCGCCAGCCAATATATCGCGGAATGAAAACACTTATACAGCTGTGCTCAAATTCCTCATTAGAGAGTATCGTGATCCTCGGTGATTTTTTTTTTTTCGCATTTCGCAGGCTTCTGCTTTTTCTGGGCAAAAACAACGAGGCAAATGTTAGCACGAAAAAAAAATTTGAATTCGAGGTTACTTGAGGTACTCCACAATTTTAGGATTGGCATGTTTTAGGTTGAAGCAATAATTCAAATTGTGACCAAATTAATATTAATTAATGTTTAGTGTACCCGCCGTGGTTGCTTAGTGGCTATGGTGTTGGCCTGCTAAGCAGGAGGTTGCGGGATCGAATCCCGGCCACGGCGGCTGCATTTCGATGGGGGCGAAATGCGAAAACACCCGTGGTACTTAGATATAGGTGCACGTTAAAGAACCCTAGGTGGGCCAAATTTTCGGAGTCACCCACTGCGGCGTGCCTCAGAATCAGATCGTGGTTTTGGCGCGTAATACCCCATAATTTTTTATTAATATTTAGTGATACAAATTACTGGTTGCAAGTACACACGGCTACCGCTAATACGCAGTTGGTATAATTTCTCTAGAGCTTTTTCTTTTTTTATTCTTTGTCCAAGTTAGCTGGGACACCTGGTATATGTGTCATATACGTGAGCAATGACGCGGTTTCCCCCTCTCTCTCTCTTATACAACCTAAATACTCAGTAGTGAAGGAAGGAATAGGCAGTGTCAATCAGTAGGTTGCATTCACAGGCTTGCCTACGGACTCACGTTGAATATATATATAAATAGACAAAGGCTGTCATCTTTAGAAGCATTTGCCTTTCATAAGAATGCGTGTCATTGTCCGAGTTCAAGCTTGCGAAACTATTCTTCTTTTTTCCCTCGCGGTGGTAAGATCCGTCGGTGTCGCTGAGCCTCTGGGAAATGCTTTGTGCAATAGTAATATAGGAACGTCACATTGCTTTGACTTTCGTAAGATCTTTCTATGTTACGCGGGTTGTTGCATCACTATAGGCGGCAGCGGCACATCGAGGGAACTTCGCCTAAATCAGTACCTGCTTTTTCGCAGATGCGCATCGACTCTCTTGAGACGGCATTCATCGCACCCTGGCTGCTGCTGACGAGGGGCTGCAGAAGTTCGTGGCCAAACCAGTCGCACCTTACCGGAGCCACCCGCATCTTTCATCAAGTGCCACTGTCGACGAATAACTTATAACGCGGCCGAAATCAAGCACTGCGTCACATTGGCAGCAGCGGCAGCATCGAGGGAACATCGCCTAAATCAGTACCTGCTTTTTCGCAGGTTAGTGTTTCTGAATCCTTCATTCCCTTTGTTACCTGCGGCGTTGTACTTCATGCTGCTGCTGCTGCTGCCAAATAGTGAGCATGACTTCCAATATGATATGTTCGACTTGCGAGGTTACGGCTCACCGAGTCGGATTCCTTTGTTGTGTGCAGTGACTGTACTCTTACTTTTCTCACCGAAAAATGTTAAGGAATTTCTGATACTACGCTAAAGACTAAGGGACAGGCGTACCGTCTAGCTTGGCGCTGCACGACTTGCCGGTGACAGAATATTCGAGTGCCGCCACAGAGGGCAAGTGATGATTCTGATCAACAAGACATTCGGATTATGTTAAAGAATATAACTTCGAAGCTTGACCAGTTGTTGCCGCTGAAGGAAGTAGTTGAAGGCATTGAGGACTCTTTGTTATTCTGGTCGGAGCAGTACGATGAACCGCGACAACGCAAGCACAGAAATGAACAGGAAATTAAGGAACTAAAGCGCCGAACGGAAAAATCACAGCCCCTTCCAGTCCGTGAATATGGTGGAACAGCGAAGCTGTGTTAGTTATACACCGAGTCTTAAACCATGGAAGTCAAACTTCGCAAGCAGTCTGTATTGTACATCTTTTGTTTCACCATTCTTTCACTTCATTTTCGCTTTTGCGTGCTTCGCGTGGTGAGCATGCTTCAGGAGTACTTTTTTTTTTTTTTGCGGTTCTCCCAGTGTTTTTTTTTTTTTTTTGCGCGTTTCACCTCCAACTCTCGCTGACGCTCACCCGCCGTGGTTGCTCAGTGGCTATGGTGTTGGGCTGCTGAGCACGAGGTCGCGGGATCGAATCCCGGCCACGGCGGCCGCATTTCGATGGGGGCGAAATGCGAAAACACCCGTGTGCTTAGATTTAGGTGCACGTTAAAGAACCCCAGGTGGTCAAAATTTCCGGAGTCCTCCACTACGGCGTGCCTCATAATCAGAAAGTGGTTTTGGCACGTAAAACCCCAAATATTATTATTATTATATTCTCGCTGACGCTCGCGGTTGGCAGCTTCTTTCTCAGGAGTACGCACTACTCGTTGTCTCCCCATAGTTGTAGCTGGGATGGAGTGTGCGGAACCACTAATCCAAAGCTCCGTATATTGGGCGCAAGGCCCACCACTGGAGGTGATGGCGCTGCAATCGTTTTGACGATCGGTTGGATTGTTTTGACGATTGACGTGGCTGCCGGCACTTCTTGTGCCAGCAAGAAGTGCCGGCAGCCACGCGCTCCTAGTATCGCGTTTCAATCGCTGGGCGCTGTTCGTTGGCCGCAAACCACCAGCATAACATTTGTTTCTTTCGCGGCAGGGTGGAATCAATCGCCGATAAATTCGATGCCGATCTGGCTCGATGGCCGAAAATGCACCGTGTGACGACCGTATAAGATAGCATTCTCGCAGGGGGGTCACTCCAACCCCTTTTCCCCTTTTGAGCTCTTCCTCTCCCGCCAGGTCACGTGGCCCCTTTTTAGCGAAGTCCGACAACGACGGCACAGAGTCCCCCCCCTCCATAAACAGCTTCGAGGTAAACGTGAGCGACGTCAGTCAGCTTCAAGCCGAATTTGACGCCCTTAAATTGAAGAGCCTCCGCCTTAATCTTGAATTCCACGGCATCAGGCACACGGAAAAAGAAAATGTCGTCGATAAGCTAAATGTGCTAGCAGCGCAGCTTGAGCATCCAGAGCTAACGGCTAATGACGTGGTCGTGGTTCACCATCAGCCGTCAAAAAGAAAGAAAAAAAAAATCTCTGGTATTATCTGTCGCTTTGCCCGGGCAGACTGATGGGGACTGTTGGTGGCAAAGCAAAGCTACGTGATATGGATCACGAGGTCTTCATAAACAAAAATGTGACGAAAAGGAGGCGTGCTTTACTGCACGAAACAAAAACGTGGGCTAAAAGGGCAAAATACAAATATGAGTGCGCATGCAAAGCCGACGGTGGACAGGCGGTGACGATTCTCGCCGAGGCTGATCTAGACAAGCTCGGCTAAGACAGGTGTCATTTGCTGACAACCATGTGGCCGACGCAAACAGGGAAACTCTCGTATTGCCCCGAGTATGTGAGCAGTAGGTAGGAGAAGCGTTCCTAAAATCATTTAAATGTTTTCACCTGAACATCCGGTCAGTTCTAATTAAATGTGAACTTTGTTTGTTCTTTGAACAACTACAGCTTTCATTTGTTGCAATATTATTAACGTGGTGTACTGACGATGCAGATGTTTTCCGTCTTCCATCCTATAACGCCTTTTATCTAAATCGTTCCTTTGCACGCGGCGGTGGGGTATGCATCTTGATTAGGGAAGGACTTACATGTGAACTATTGCCCGAACTCTCTGTAAGTACACATCACTGCGAAATCTTGTCAACCAAATGACAAGATATGGTAATAACTGTCTGCTATCGTCCTCCCAATGGCACTGTGTCAACTTTTTTTCACTATATAGAAGCAATTACAGAATTTGTAAAACAAAAGAATTGCTTTCATTTTATTTGTGGTGGAGACATTAATATTAACATGATGAAGAATGATTTCTCGAAGTTTAAACTTGATATTTTACTGACAGCGAATGGCCTAGTGAATGTAATTAACCTACCCACTAGGATCACTCAGCATTCTTCATCTTTAATTGACATTTTTTTTTACAAATATAAGTTATGCAAACGTCAAAGAGCTTATGATCTCATTGATCACCTACCTTTATTCCTTTGTTGTAAGGTACCTGTACGTAGTTAAGAGGCCCATATTAACTCACGTTATAGAGAAAATTACACAATAAAACTTTTCCAGATTTCGGGAACAAATGGAGTATATTTCTTTGGGAAGAAGTGCTGAAATGCAGCGACGCAAACAGGGCCTATGAAATACTTCTTCGTATTCTAAAACCAATATATGCAGCCAGCTTTCCTGCTACCCGTGTTAAGCAAACGAAAAAAAATTCGCAAACCATGGATAAGCTCAGCCCTCCTTTTAAGAATTGAGGAGAATAATAACCTATATTACAAGTTTACTCAAAGTAAAGATGCTGGGCTTTTTCAGTTTACATCATGCCGTAACCGTTTGGATAAGGATATATATGAAAGGAAAGCAAGGCGTGACTACATTGCAACTTTCTTCGGTGGTACAGCTTATGTGGAAGAGTCTTAAGTCTGTCTTAAAGCAGAGCGCGGTGCCTGATAAAATTACGAATCTAGAAATGAATGTTCAGGAACTTCCAGGTAATCTGCTTGCAGACGCCTTTAATAAGCGCTTTACTAGTGTCGTTAACATGCCCGTTGTGAAATATAACGTAAATAACATTGTCTATGTTACAAGCACAATTTTTTGTAAATGAAATTGAAGTAAATGATATAATTAATAACCTTAATATAAGTAACGCAAAAGACATCAATTGATTCAAGATTTTAGCCCCTCGTGTTTCTTATATATTTAACCTCTGTCTTAACCAGGCTGTTTTTCCTCGTCAAACGCAAGTAGCTCGTATAATAGTGTTGCACAAATAAGGTAATAAAAATGATATGGGTAATTATCGCCCCATATCAATCCTTCCTGCATTTTCGAAAATTCTAGAAAAAAGTAATTTTAGATCACTTTATTGAATTAAAACAAAAACATGGCCGTATAACTCCGTTCCAGTTTGGTTTCCTAAGGGTCTCAGCACTGAGCTTGCGCTATTAGCTCACAAAGAATTAATCTTAACCGCAATTGACGAGGGAAAATTGGTCTTAGGGAATTTATGAGGACTTTACCAAAGCCTTCGACCATATAAACCATTCCATTCTAATTGAGAAATTTTTACGCTATGGCTACCGCGGCAAAGGTGCACACCTGTTTAAATCCTATCTACAGTACCGTGTCTAGACAGTGGACATAAATCAAGATCTCTCCAGTCTGCTTGCTGTATCTTGCGGCGTTCCACCAGGTATAATCTCGGGCCCCTTTCTTTTCAATCTTTACATTAGTGACATTACCAATATAAACTCTGCGGCAAATTATGTAATGTACGCTGATGACACCAGCATTCTATAAGTAGGAAATTGAGTTGTTGAATTAATTGACGAAGCCAATTCAACCTCACAGAAATTAGACGAACGGGCATGCCAAAATAGTTTTAGGTTAAATACAAAAAGAACGAAAACTACGATATTTCGCAGTAAAAATAAAAACGTTGTCGTTAATAAAACCATACTACTAAATTCTCCGCCTATCGCTATTGTACCCAGCTTTAAAACATTGGGTGTTGTCTTTCAAGAAACTTCATCCTGGGATGCACATGTCGACTGTTTAGCAGTAAAACTGTCACAGGTAATTGATATTGTTTATCGTAATCGCTATATACTGCCACAAAAAGTTCCGATGATGATTTTTAACAGTCTGTTTCAATCTCGGCTTAATTATTGTCATTTAGTTTGGGCTACTACCAAACAAGAAAATCTGCACAACATTCATGTCTTGCAAAAAAAGTTCCTATGTGTAATTGAAAGTGTCCTTGGTTACTTTCATACACTTGATTTTTTTTTTTGTAATATATAGGGAAAAGACGGGGAATGCGGGAGATGGAAATTCAAGACGATGAACAAAACGTGAACAAGGGTGATATATAGAGTGATGCCGATCGCAACAATGTACGATTATCGACTGTGTAGAGCTTATATAGGCAAGAGTTAAAAACTGGATCGGGTTTCCTTAAGGAACTTGCCAAGTTAGAAAACAATTAACACGATGTATGCAATACGCAAAAAGGAATGCTGGAAAATACCAACAGCAAGGGCAACATATCGACAACAAATGCTCCGAAATAACCTACCAAGATTACTAAATATATTACACAGCGAAGGAATTCAACTGGAGAACACCTTTAAAGATATTCGTAGATATTGGAACTTAAAACTAAAGGAGGTTCTTTGATCTTTCTTTTTGGCAAAAAATTGTTTTTTGGTCTGGTGCTTTATTTTTTGGATAAGAGGTGTATGTTTGCTTTGTTCGTTCTTGCTCTTCATGCAGCAGAAAAATATTTGCATAATAATGTACACCTTCGGCTTTTTTTTTTCTTTTACATCTCTGTAGAAGATTGCATTTGTCTGTTTAGGAATATATGCTTAAATTTGATGTATTCCTGTAAAATCGTGTAAGCTTGAAATTTTGTGCACAACTTTCCCTTGTTATTGCGTAATTTTGTGTATAATTTATGAAAAGTTATAGGCTGATTGTGTTTGTCATTGCTGTAATCGCCAATGCGGGGGCGTGCGGCTTTGTCAAGCTGTCGAAATGACAGCTTTTTCCGCACGCCCCTTCGTATCGTTACACTGTACTGATGCGAAAAAAATAAACATCACTGCCATTGTCACTGTCACATGTGAACAATGAGATGTACTCTGTGCATGCTTAGTCAAGACGCTCGAATGGAGCAATTGTCAACAGCGCTAAAGGAAATGCCCATAAGATACATGCGGCTCATCAAGTCTGTGTGTAGAGCAGCGTGTCTGCCAATCAGCAACGAGAGCCGGCTCCGCCCTTTGTGCGCTACTAATCCTTTCGTGACGCTTCAATTGAGCCGTCGTCATGCTGAGGATGATCGTATACGGAAGTTTCTGTTTCTCTTTAAGTGTTGGTTGACGCTTCCCACAGCGTCCGCTGCACTGCACGGATTTCGCGAGGTGGGGTAGATCTCGTAGATTCTTGTTCTTTGTACCTAATGGGACGTGTTGTTCGGCTAGTTGGCGATCACGACGATCGCGTTGAACGCGGACGAAATTAAAAACGAAGACGACAACAGCGTTCTGTTGTTTGCTGTCTCCTTCAACTGCGCTCAACCAATTCGCTTGCTCTATAACTGTAGAGCTCAGTGACGGGAAGGCTCCGAAGAGTCTGATGGAGGCAGACGCACCAAGAAAGCTGTCGTTCAATATCGTTTACTTGGAGGATCCGTGCACCTTCGGCAAAGTTTGAGTCGAAGGCTTTAATGTGCGCGAACAGTTGAATCATGCCCCAAGATGAAGGAAACAGATTAATCGGATGTGCATGTGATGAAACAAAGGACTCATTGAATCGGGGCCTAAAAAATTTTCCATTTTGCAGTTCAAACCAGCGACTGCAGCGTAACAGGGGCTAACTGTACCTGTTTTCGTGCATGCCGTTTACAGCAGGGTCATCGAGCGTCATTTATAACACTAGTATCATAGCCAACTAGAATCACCATCAGCATTCAAGTATACGGCCCGTAGCTCGCACTATGTCTTTCACATCAATACAATCCGGGTTTCATAACCCGGCCACCGCAGTAATACGAGCGTTGTTGTTGTTTCTATTAAATTACCTGCAACCATATACAAATTTTGCTAGTAAAGAGCCTACTATCCCAGATCGCAGGTAAGAGGAAAAAAATTTCTCCAGCATGGAAGAGTTATCGAAGTTTGTAATCACTCCAAAGCAAACCCTTTATTCTGGTCGTGAGTTTCATTGTGTTCACGTGCGGTGTGTATTCACGATCTATTCGAACAGGTTTACTACAAGCAAAAAACTGCGTGCGGGCTCAAAGTTCTTGGTGCGCGATCGCGGATAAGCCCGTTAATAAACGTCGTCGACTGTTATGTGTATGTGGAGAAGTACCTGTAGCAACGTTCATCTGCGTTTGACTGTTGTAAACGATTTCTTTTTATACTGTTGTGGACTCATAGTCGATAACTTCGACGAATGTTAATAAACGCGAGCGCAGGGAAACGAAAGCTATGGCAACGATGCTTTTGGACTAGGAAGTGCATTAATGAAAGAGAAAATTCTCATCCACCCGACAAAGGTACAAAGGAAATTCGTACGGGTTTCTCATAAAGGAAGCTTCGCAGCTGAAGAAAAATTCGCCCTGGGACGGAGGGTCGAACCCGGGGCCACCGCCTCTCCAGGGCGGTCGCTCTACCACCCGATCTAACCAGCAGGCTAACAGGTCGCAGCGCGAGGTCGCATTGACCAACAACTCGAAGCACAGGGACACTTCATGTGACGAATCAGTTCTACAAAAGCCCGCAAGGTGGAGGTAGGTTCATCACAGAGAAAATTGCTATCCGCCCTACAGTGGCACGAAGTTACAAAGGAAATCCAACGGATTTCTCAGAAAGAAAGAGAAATCTGAGAAATTCGTATGGGTTTCCTGTGCAACTTTGTACCACAGTCTGGTGGATGGCAATTTTCTGGATGGATGGATGTTATGAGCGTCCCCTTTGGAACGGGGCGGTGGGTTGCGCCACCAAGCTCTTGCTATTATACTGCCTAATGTCCTACCTAAGTTAAACAATAAAAAATAAAAAAATAAACACTATAAACTCCCACACCCAAATTTTCTGATATCCTATTGCTAACTGCGCTTTTGTACGTCTCCGTTTTTTGTCGTTTCCCTACTTTTCGCCCACCAATCCTCCAATCGCCTCTTACTAATGCCTATTGCGGACATGTTTACTTTTCCACTGCTCCCGCTGAACCCAAGGGCTTCAAGGAGGCCAGTGGTGCCTAAATCGCCCGTTGGGTAGACGTCTCCACATTCTAATAAAACATGCTCCATAGTTTCCCTAGCTTTACCGCAGCAAGCACATGCTTCTTGTTCCTTCTTATATCTCGCTTTATAGGTGCGTGTTCTAAGGCATCCGAATCTCGCTTCGAAAAGTAATGAGCTTGCCTTTGAGTTATCATAAATGGTTTCTTTCCTGATTTCGTTTTTTCCTCTTAAGTAGTTACTCATGGCAGGTTTCCTTTCCATTGCCGCCACCCATGAGATTATTTCAGCCTCTCTGACTTTCCGCTTGACGTTCTTTGTTGCTGTGTTGCCCACCCCACAGGCCGCATACTTGCTGGTAAGCTTCCTAGTTCTTTTCCTCCACTGGAATCAATGTTTTGCCTGTACAGATACCTGAACACTCTCCCAGCCCATTTACTTTCCTCCATATTCCTCAGCCGTTCTTCATACTCAATTTTACTGCGAGCTTCCCGCACTTCAAAGCTTGTCCAGCCCATATCCCCCTGCACAGCTTCATTTGTAGTCTTCCCGTGAGCGCCCAGTGCGAGGCGACCCACTGACCTTTGGCTCCCGTCGAGTCCTGACTGTACCCCTGATTTAAAGCAAACAACCGCATTTCCAAAAGTAAGCCCTGGAACCATTACACCTTTCCACATACCTCGGAGGACCTCGTACCTATTGTATCCCCATAGCGCTCTGTGCTGCATTATGGCTGCATTTCTCTTCCCCTTCACTGTTATTGTTTTTTTCTGTGTTTCCATATATCTATTGCCCTCGTTTATCCATATACCAATGTATTTATATTCTGTTACCCGAGGTATTTCCTGGCCCTGTATCTCCACTGTCTGTTCACTGTTTTCACTGAATACCATAACACCTGATTTTCTAACACTAAATTTCAAACCTAAATTGTTGCCTTCCTGTACACAGATTCTAGCCAGACGTTGCAAATCACTTTGCTTGTTAGCTAGCAACACAATGTCATCCGCATAAAATAAACCTGGGAGCTGCGGCTCAACTACTGTACCCGCCTGTTTGTATGAGAGATTAAACCCGATATTACTTCCTTCTAGCGCCCTCTCCTTCCTCACCATGTACATCATAAACAGCAGCGGGGACAAAGGGCACCCCTGTCTCAGTCCCTTGTTGACATGAACTTTCTCCTCGCTTCTCATCCCTTCCCATTCAACGCAAACGGTATTTTCTAGGTAAATCTCTCTCAAAAGCTGTAGACAATCGTCCCCTAAGCCTTCCCTTTTGATGATCCTACCTCCACCTTGCGGGCTTTCGAAGAACTGATTCGCCAAATGTAGTGTTCTCAGGATGAGTTTTTTTTTTCCGAGAAACTGTTAATGCTGAGTGCCACTTATTAATACCTTTTACACGAGGCACTTCATGCCATTAACAAGAACAGTGCAGAACGTATTGATCACGTATATTGGAGAATACAAGCATCACACTACAAGATGACACTGCAAAACCTCAAATGGCTGCCGAAAGTGCCCAGTTACTGAGCGCCTGAGCTGTAATGCAGCTCCCTGTTTACAGTTTTCATAAAAAAGCGCTAAAGACGAAGACGAAGACAAAGTAACACATACGACAGTCCTGTCGTATGTGTTCCTTCGTCTTCGTCTTCAGCGCTTTTTTATGAAAACTGTCAATATGAACCGACTCGCCCGAATCATAGTATTGTTCCCTGTTTAGGTTCTTGAACTGTCTTCTAGTCTACTACACATCACACTATGATCTGCTCAACAAAATTATGCACTGTCTTAATTGGGCGATTGATCGACTAGCCTTCAGGTGAATCATCAGTGATATTATTAAAATGTTTTTGATAACGAATATCAACGTTCATATCAGCATTAAGAATATCAGCGTGCACCACCACCTTCTACCTCAAACAACTCGGTAACTTACCGAACAAGGAATCCCTAAACGACTGCTATTCGAGCCCCAAATGTTGTTTTTTTTCTACCACAGCTTGGTTAATTTGGGTTTAATGGCACAAAGGCAACTAAGGCCATGCTGCGCCAGTCACAAGACAAAAGGAAACGCAACGTTAGAGCAGGTAAACCTGCATTGAAATAAGAAGAAAAGTTGAACTAGCTCGGGTACCCCTGAACTTTCTGGATGCTCTGCTTATTGGAAGTGGAATGAAAGGCTGCTCTAAAACGCCAGGGCTTTGTATGAAGTACCGTATTTTCACGCTTCTAAGGCGCACTTTTTAAAAATGAAATGTACGTTAAAATCTGCACGTGCGTTACAATCGTAACTAAATCTACGCAAATCAAAGAGGAAAGCGCTTCCTAATACAAAAGAAAGAAAGAAAGAAAGAAAGAAAGAAAGAAAGAAAGAAAGAAAGAAAGAAAGAAAGAAAGAAAGAAAGCCCAGTGCAAGGTAGCTAGCCACACTGTCATCTAACAGATGCTGTATTTTTATGCCTTGGTTAGCGTTCGCCATATTCCAGTTTGCTGTACGTGTGGCATTTATAATGCATTAGATGGAACTGACAATAATTTTCTGCAGTCGATAGACAACGAAAAGGAGGTATCGTCGGACTCGGATAGCGACTGGCTGCTAAGGTTCAGCTGTGTGCGTGTCTGTGTGCCTTTGTATGTTTCATAAAGTTGTTTCAACACGGTACGCGTCGACTCGGGTTCCGTTACTTGATGTGCGCGGTAAAATCGGCAGCAAATTATATTTTTTATATTTATATTTATAAATTATATTCGACCGATAATATAACTGTGCGTTCCAATCGGGGGCGTGATAGAATCGTGCAAATACGGTACTCCTGGGTCAGGATAAATTCCTCGTCGTATGCAGAGTTTTGGGGCGGGCCATGAACAGCCGCTGCTGCCGTAGCGACACCGCATTGCTACATGTCCCTGCTTCGCACATCGGGCGAAACGGAGATACTCCGTTAGCGCTTTATTCCGGCCTAGTATGGGTAAACACTTTCTCAACACTCATTCGCATACATACCAAACATTGGGCGCTCAACAGCTCTGCAAGGTATACACACTGGTGTGCACTTCACCATGCTCAATATTAATGGCGTTTAGAGGTCGGCTTTGCCCTGCATAAGCTAGCATAGGCGCGCTCGCGTTTGCATCGCGGTTTGCCGAGGAAAGCAAGCACGTACGAATTGTTTCAATGAACTAGACGTGAGGCACGCTACAATGTAAGTAAGAGAAGCCGAACTTGATAAACATTTCTAGTAGGGCTATAGTTTATGCAGCATTACGTCTTAAAAACGGTGCAAACGCTGGACGCAAGCCGTTATATGCATGTTCTGTGCGCCAATGACGCGCCAGCTCAGCACTATGTTCAAGAGATGAGCCAAAAATCGTCGACTTTTTTTTTTTTTAACAGAATTCAGCATACACTGGCTGGTGAGGGTGAGCAATTTCGTGCTGTCTTTTGGCGTGCTGCTTTTGAGTAACGAGTATCGCTGCTTCCCGTATGTTTAGAATTGTGCCGAGCGACGTCCCATCCCATGATCTTACCTACCCTCTTCACATCATTGGCGTATGAAGAAGGTTGGCGCAGCCAATACTTTCTTCCAACGGGAGGGGGGGGTACACCGAGTACGTGCCCCCCCGCCCCCGCACACACACTTTACTCCCCTGGCTACGTCCCTGGTTCATAGCAACAGCAGTTGTCTAACCGACATCGCCACTTGACAACGGGATCGTCATGTTCGCTATCGGTCCGAGACCGCTGAGAGAGAGAGAGAGAGAAAGAGACCGCTGAGAGAATGCCAAATGAAAAGAGGGGGTACACATTTGAATCCAAACCCGCTTCCGGTCAGCATCACCTTTCCTGTTCACTCCAGTAACAACGCTGTGCTCGCACCTAAATACTCCGTCTAACCAACTCTTTGCAGGGAAGCGAAGCCTACGACTTCTGTCAGGAGCCATGCAGTCAGTAAGAAGAGCAGGTTGCGCGTTCTGATAACGAAGGAGGGATCGCCCATTGTGCGTTGATAATCCTTCCATGGAGCTTCCTTTCAGTCGGCGTCGCGCCGAGGGTGATCAGAGGCCGACAGCGGCGGAGCCCTTGCTCTGGTTCTCTAGTCTGGTTGGCTGACGCAACCCGTAGCTTTCGCTGCCATTCAGCGAGTTGGTGAGATGGAGTGTATCTTATGCGGGAGTAAATGCCCGCGCTGTAAGTTACTCCCTCGAAAGTATCTATAGCAACACTTCGGTTGTTATTAGCGTGCAGCTAAGTAAATGGCTAGGGGGAAGGAAAATGGAGGTGAGCCGCAAAAACTAATATCATGAGGCCAGATTGGAATTCGCGTGATTGCAACTTTTATATAAGTGTACAATCTCTCACGTATAGGTGCGCTTGTGGTATCCGACGCACCTTGTTGGTTACCTGTGCCATGGTGCTTTACTTGCGACATCAAGTTGTGCTATATATAAAGGTTCCCAGCTAACGTTAGACAAGCTGATCGACAAAAAAGAATTAAAATATACGGTGCAAGATACGATTTTAAGACCTACGGTGCTCGGTCGTCAGGTCTCTAATGACCAAACAGCTTATGTCCTATAATTGTATTTTGCACCGTGTTTTTTTTTTGAACTTTTTTGTTCTTCATCGAACAGCTTGACTAACGTTAGCACACACGGTGCTAACACACGGTGTAGTGTTTGGCCTGGTCCGTGACGCACTTTGTGCGTCATAGATGCCTCCAAGATGTCAGACCACGCAAAATTTTACTTGCGATAGCCAGTTATGATTAGCCTTTGCGCTGTTTCGTGTTATCTTGTCTGAAGCCCCTTGTGTGCCATTTGCCTAATCACGCAAAGTAGAAAAAAGAAAAGGGCGTGAAAAGATGCAAACGCTTGCGTCGGAATCTCGTACGCCACAATCGTCATTCGTCGAGTGCATCTTAAATGGCGTTTAACAAAACGCCCCACAGTGTTCCTGTATACAGTGGTCCTGTTCATAGTACTCCTGCATACACGGTGGTATAACAAATTTTAGAGACTCGCTCTGTTTTGAAGAATGTAATTTTGAACACGCTTCTAGTAAAATCCCGGTAAGCGCTGAAAGTTGTTATTTTTTTCACACTACATTTAAGTATTGTTCAAGATCGCCGCAAATGTATCGTATACCTAGCCGCGTTCATGGCCGCATGCGTACGGGTGACTCCGAAACTACGATGTTAGAACCATTGAGAAATACTATGCCGTGTTGCCTGCTGCGATCAGCAAAGCCCCTATTGCGCGGAAAATTTCAAGCATGTTTTCAAGCATTTGAGATGTACGAAATTGACTTTGACTGACTTGAAGTGAGCGCATCGTGTACGATATTATTATATTTAACGGTAGTCGGAGTCGGCTGTATAGTTCTTGCCTATCCGAATTCACGACCGCCTGCGCATGTGTGGGCGTCGGTACGCCTGTAGCGTTTGCCTAGCCGAGTTCACGGCCGTCTGCGCACGTGCGATTCCGGAACTACGAGGCCAAAACCGTTTAGAAATCGTTCTATATTGAGTTCTATCGCGGATAAATCAATGAAGTTTTTAGACATCTAGGGCCCTCGGGGGTGTACTTGTCGGCGATAAGGTAGCCTACCCGCCTGTGGGATTATCTGACTGAGCTATGTCGAATGCTCGGTTGCCATAGTCGGAAGTTCGAATCCCTCTAAGTTTTTTTTTTCTTTAATGATGGGGAGCTTGAAATTCACCTCCTCCAGTGCACAACATCTGCAGGCTTGGAGTGATGCCTGACACCGGCAAAAGATGCCGAGAGCGAATGGGGCTATACTAATCCAGGTACAACCAAATTAGGAAGGCCCACAAAGCTTCAACAAAGACACTCCCTCACCAGATCATGAATTGGCCTCCCTGGTGCAGTATTCGGCCACCCCCTCCCAAATGCTCACTCAATTACCCAATAGCGCCCAGTCCCCAGCAGCTGCGGAGCACCTGACCAAGGCGGTGGTCAGACCTGTAACGCAGCAGAGGGTGCTAAGAATCTCTGAGTCCGGACAGGCCGCCAATGGAAACTGACCCTTGCAACGTTTAACACCCGAACCCTCTCGAGCGAGGCTAGTTTAGCAGGACTCTTTGAACAATTATCAGACATTGTTTGGGATATCATCGGCCTTAGTGAGATTAGAAGAACTGGCAAAGCTTATATATTGCTGAATAACGGACATGTCATCTGCTATAGAGGTCTTCTAGATAAGAAGCAATACAGGGTAGGATTCCTAAACCATAAGGACATAGCGGTCAACATTAACGAATTCTACAGCATTAATGAGAGGGTAGCTGTAGTCGTAATCAAACTTAATAAGAGGTATTGACTATAGGTAGTACAAACCTACGCTCCAACATTCAGTCACGATGATGAGGAAGTAGATCAGTTTTGCGAAGATGTTGAATTAGCGATGAGAAAAGTGCAAACTCAATATACTGTAGTAATGGGCGACTTCAATGCAAAAGTGGGGAAAAGGCAGGCTGGTGAACAAGCAATTGGCAACTACGGCGTCGATTCTAGGAACGCTAGAGGAGAGATGCTGGTAGAATTCGCAAAAAGGAATAAGCTTCGAATAATGAACACCTTTTTCAGGAAGCGTAGCAACAGAAAGTGGACCTGGAAAAGCTGTAGTGGTGAAACAAGAAATGAAATTTACTTCATACTTTCTGATGATCCCAGCATAGTGCAGGATGTAGAAGTGATAGGTAGGGTAAAGTGCAGTGATCATAAGTTAGTGAGGGCTAGGATTCACCTCAATTTGAAGAGAGAAAGAACAAAATTGGTCAAGAAGAAACAGGTCAACCTAGAGGCAGTAAGGGTAAAAGCAGACAAATTCAGGCTGGTACTTGCAAACAAATATGTAGCCTTAGAACAGAGAGATGATGATGACATTGAGCTAATGAATGAAACAGTAACTATGTTGGCTTCAGAGACAGCAATTGAAGTAGGAGGCAAGGCACCAAGGCAACCAGTAGGCAAGCTCTCCCAAATAACTAAGGACGTAATAAAGAAATGACAAAGAATGAAAGTGTCCAACTCAAGAGATAAGATAGTATTCGCGGAACTGTCAAAACTGATCAAAAAGGCGAAAAATATTCAAAACTATAACGTGAGAAAGACTGAAGAAGCCGTAAATAATGGACGCAATCAGTGAGAAAGAAACTTGGCATAGGGCAAATCAAAATGTATGCACTGAAAGATAAGCAGGGTAATGTCATCAACAATCTCTAAGAAATAGTAAAAGCAGCAGAAGAACTCTACATACTGACCTGTGCAGTACCCAGAGCAGTCAGGATACCTCAATTAGAAACAGTAATGAACAGGATACAGAAACTCCTCCTGTAACCAGCTATGAGGTCGGAAGGGCCTTGCAATACATGAAACGAAGAATAGCGGCAGGAGAAGATGGAATAACAGCTGATTTAATCAAAGATGGAGGAGACATAATGCTTGGAAAACTGGCGGCTCTATATACAAAGTGTTTATCGACTGCATGAGTCCCAGAAAACTGTAAGAATTCAAACATTATACTAATCCACAAAAAGGGCGACGTTAAAGAATTGAAAAATTATAGGCCCATTAGCTTACTCTCAGTATTATATAAAATGTTCACCAATTTCCAATAGAATAAAGGCAACACTGGACTTTATTCAACAAAGGGAACAGGCGGGCTTCAGGAAGAGATACTCTACAATGGATCACATCCATGTCATTAATAAGGTAATCGAGAAATCCGCAGAGTATAATAAGCCTATCTATATGGCTTTCATAGATTATGAAAAGGCATTTAATTCAGTAGAGATACCAACAGTCATGGCGGCATTACGTAATCAAGGAGTACAGAACGCTTACGTGAATACCTTGGAAAATATCTACAGAGGTTCTACAGCTACCTTATTTCGACACGAGAAAAGCAGGAAGATACCTATAAAGAAAGGGGTCAGAGAGGGAGACACAATATCTCCAATGCTATTCACTGCGTGCTTGGAAGAAATATTCAAGCTATTAATCTGGGAAGGCTCCGGAGTAAAGATCGACGGCGAATATCTCAGCAACCTTCGATTTGCCGATGACATTGTTCTATTCAACAACAATGCAAACGAGTTGCAACAAATGATTGAGGACGTTAACAGAGAAAGTGTAAGAGTGGGGTTAAAGATTAATATGCAGAAGACAAAGATAATGATGAATAGCCGGGCAAAGGAACAAGAGTTCAGGATCGCTAGTCAGCCTCTAGGGTCTGTGAAGCAGTACGTTTACCTAGGTAAATTAATCACGGGGAACCCTGATCATCAGAAGGAAATTCACAGAAGAATAAAAATGGGTTGGATCGCATACGGCAGACATTGTCAGCTCCTGACTGGAAGCTTACCATTATCATTGAAAAGGAAGGTGTTCACTCAATGCATTTTACCAGTGCTGACATATGGGGCAGAGACTTGGAGACTGACACAGAAGCTTGAGAACAAGTTAAGGACCGCGCAAAGAGCGGTGGAACGAAGATTGCTAGGCATAACGTTAAGAGACAGAAAGAGAGCGGTTTGGATCAGAGAGCAAACGGGTATAGACGATATTCTAATTGACATCAAGAGAAAAAAATGGAGCTGGGCAGGTCATGTAATGCGCCGGTTAGATAACCGTTGGACCATTAGGGTAACAGAATGGGTACCAAGAGAAGGAAAACGCAATCGAGGGCGACAGAAGGCTAAGTGGAGCGATGAAAATAGGAAATTCGCGGGCACTAGTTGGAATCGATTGGTGCAGGACAGGGGTAATTGGAGATCGCAGGGAGAGGCCTTCGTCCTGCAGTAGACATAAAACAGGCTGACAATGATGATGATGAAGATGAATTTATTTATGTGCATTCAATCACTGTCACCTTTGATATAGACCCTTTGCGCGGCAATACAGCGCTCCCAGCGTCCCTGCCACTTTGCGAACATGTCCTGAACGTTTTCTTTCTTGAAGGAGCTAGTAGAGCACCCTTCTGCGACTCGAGCTCGATTAAGACAATCGTCCTTTGAGCTTGGTGTTTTAATTTTCGGAAAGGGGTGAAATCAGCGGGATAGAGAAATCTAACGCGTACAGGATATAGAAACCATGTTCTTTCCGTCAAGAAAATCGCGTGCGCGGATTGATCTGTGACGAAGTGCATTGTCGTCGTACAGTATTCAGCTCTCTGTGCGGCCCAGGTCGGGCCGTTTTGTCGGGCCGTCCAAATGGCCTCCCTCAGATTCCCTAAAATTTGGCAGTAAAACTCGCTTTCATAGCCTGGCCATTCGGGACGAATTCCTGATGCACAATACCGTGAATTAAGAATTAAATTGTGGAATTTTACGCGCCAAAACCACAATATAATTATGAGGCATGCCGTAGTTGGGGACACCGGATTAATTTTGATCACCTGGGGATCTTCAACGTGCACCCACTGCATGGCACACGGGCGTTTCTGTACTTAGCCCTGGCCAAAATGTGGCAGCTGCGGCCGGGATTTGATCCCGCGACCTCTAACTTAGCAGCCGAACGCCATGTAAGCCCTAAGGAAACGTGGCGTTTTATTTATTTATTTATTTATTTACTTATTTCGAGGAAGGCCTGCCTTATATGGCATAGAACACCACGGCGAGTATACGGCGAATGCCGAAAAACATGAGCATGCACTTTGTCAAGCTGCAAACATGCTTAACCTTTTTTCAGTCGTGAAGACGTTGGGCTTTTCCGCTGCAACGACTGTATGCTTTGCCTCAGGGTCGTACCCGTACGCGTAAGTTTCGTCCATAGGGATGAACCTCGATGTGAAAGACAGGTCATTCTTAAGGATCCGCTTCCGGTTATGTTGATTGGCCTAAATTAAAAACCCAGTTCAAAGGTCGCCATTTTGACACGATTGCTTAAATCAAGCTCGAATCTCAGAAGGGTGTTCGACTCGTTCCGGAAAAGAGACTTCCAGGACATATTCGCAAATTGGCGGGAACGCTGGAAGCGCTGTATTGCTGTAAAAGGGGACTATTTCGAAGGTGAGAGTGTTTGAACGGACACAATAAAAAGCAATCTTCAAAACAGGACCAGTGTCGAAACTTTTTGATGCCACCTTATAATCTGCCGTATACCGGGACTCTATAGAGCAGCAGCAAACATATCGAGGCTTCATCAAAGTGCGTAGTATATACTGTATATATGCTGACTTGCTACACAAGTTAGTCAACGTGCACCTGGGGCCCTATAACGTAAAAGTATTCCAATCTGTTCTTATTCCAATCTCCTGACGGCAAGCTTACGTAACAACCGACGCAAACATCGGGCACTAACCCGCAGCGTTGTTTCAAGAGGCTAATCAAGCGCTCTCCTCGTTTATAGGAAGTCACTTTTGTTTGCTTTCAAAGCGAATAGAATTGCCCACATTGAGAGGTTTTTCTCATCTAAGAGGCTGACAAGGGGCGAGGAGCACGTTGAAGTGGAGAGGCTTCTGCGGCGTCTGGCGACTGGTCCGCTTCCCTTACTTATCTCGCTTCTATGGCATTCTTATCATCCACCGTTCACAGCCGGCTGATCCCACTGATAACGCGGGCGGAGCGTCGATACAAAATCGCGGCCCTGAACGTGTTCTGGAAATTTCATGTATTTACAGTTTTATGTGAACAAGCCTTTAGTGTGTGTGTGTGAGTGTGTGTGTGTGTGTGTGTGTGTGTGTGTGTGTGTGTGTGTGTGCGTGCGTGCGTGCGTGCGTGCGTGCGTGCGTGCGTGCGTGCGTGCGTGCGTGCGTGCGTGCGTGCGTGCGTGCGTGCGTGCGTGCGTGCGTGCGAGCGTGTGGGGGGCGCCAAGTGCGGTAGGGTGCAGCTCAGGTGAGTGGTCAGGGTCGTACTTTATTTTATACTGGTGATGATTCAGGCTTTCTTACGATGTACAGCCTTCGTCAAAAGTATACAAGCTTCTCCGCGCCTTCCCCCTATAAGTCGCTCCTGGCACACCAGCTCTCTGGATGACGAGAATACGAGAGCCATTTTCATTGCCCAGGGCGTTGGAACTTATCACATGTCACAGCAACTCCCTTAATTAAAGTCTGCCGTCAGCCTGGCGGTTACTAGATTACTAGATTCTGTGGGCGGTGTACAGAGGACACTGTCACGTGGTCATGTTAACCACGCTAACCGTGACCAGGTTCTGCACGTGTAACGTAGAGGTAGATTGCGGCTCGCGGTGACTTCCATTCACAACATTCTATCACAGGTAGGCCAATAGAACTTTCCCGGCCTCATTCATCTTTTTTTTTTTTGAATATCGATATACAGGGTGCTTTTTTCTCTTCTTATTTATGCTATACGTAATTTTTTAATCGCTTTTGACAGATAGCGTGACGCCGGCGCGTTAAGCGCAGGGAAAATGAATTTTGTTTTGCTTAATGGAATGTAGAAATGGTACAGGGGATATGAAAATGGACGAAAAAGAAACACTTGCCGCAGCTGGGAACTGAACCCACATCTTCGCATTACGCGTGCGATGCTCTTATATACCAAGCGAGCTACTGCTGCGCCGCTTTCCCAACCTTTTTTTTTTTTTTTTTGGCGTGCATATGTACATTAGCTCTGGACCCGTGAGTGGTTATCCAGCGCCATCACTCATGGCCATGGCAGCGGATGCACCATATATGTTCAACTAAAGCAACTGGCCAATAAGCCCTCGCTGGCTACCTGTAGGCATCAAAGCTGCCGGAGTCGCGACCTTCGCTATGTAAGGAACAAGATCACGAGACATGGAGGAGCCTCATTTTTATTTGTTATTTCCCCTAAGCTTACCTTGGCTTATTGTCTGTTGGCTTCATATGATTGTGACTAACAGAAATAGGGCATAACTTAGGGCGCAATTCAGCTAGAAAAGTTTTACAAAATTGAATTGCCTTAGAGAATGAGAGCCTTTAAATCTGCGACTTGAACATAAGTCCTAATGGCAGAACGTAAAACCTAAGAACACTTATTAAGACTTTAGAGAGCTGAAATTTGTTAGATAATTGATCATCGTTTTTTGTCCTGGATGTTATGTCCCCTTATCCAAACTATAACCTCGCTACTCTCACGCCATCTGCCACATGCTACATTTGAAAAAAGTACTGCGTAACCTTTAAAAGAAAAGAAAACAAAACAAACTGCATAAGATGAAACAACTGATCGCTGCTTTCTGATTACGGTACTACAGCTACATATACTACATCGGTGTCCTTCAAGGTTCAATTTCTGGCCAGGTTTTATTTCTAGCATGCATTTATGTTAGAATGTTTACCCTTTGTTTATACTCAAAGCACTGTTGCAGATTGCGCCACGATTTTCTCACCCCAACTATAAACTTAGAACTTTGGAATCTAGTGCTCAATCGGATTTGAAATCAACAATCAACAAGCGCGAGAAACACATGCGAGAGAGCAGACGACAGATAGATCGTGCCACGATCTGTTCTCCCACGTCTCTTTCTCGTGCTAATCCTAACCTACCTGTTTCACGCTTTTCATGTACTTAACTTATTAGCATCGTCTGAATTAATGATTTTATTCATTAATTAAGATGATCTAGGGGACAAGTAATGAGTAAACTGAAACTAAGCGTCCGTGTACATTTTGTGGTCCCAGACTACGAAATCGCGGTCGCTCTGGCTGGGCCCCCTAAATAACACAGTCTGTTGCTCCTGAAAGGAGGGTCGGCCTTATGACTTTCATATCTGCATCCTAGGAACGAACCTCACCATGGATCATTGCGTGACCTGGTGCCCGGCGCACACAGGGATAGCGGGGAACGAACGGGCGGACCGCTTGGCTCGAGGCATGACAGGCCGAGCCGCGGGCCACACCGCCCGGGAGAACACCTCGACACCCGGTGCGCCAAGAGAAATCCTCGAGTTGCAACGGCTCAGTAGGCGAACCAAAGCCCTTCCTCACCCAGACCTAGACAGGAGGCAAGCACGGGACTGGCGCTGCCTGCAAACAAACACTTTCCCACATTTATACAGGCTACACAAAATGTACCCAGACAAATACAGCAACACATGCCCGTGGTGCGAAGGAACACCGACATTGGAACACATAACATTCCAGTGCGCGTCACGTCCGGCGGCTGCCACCTCGCCGCTGCTAGACAACACTCCACATAACTGGTCGTGGGAGGAGCGACTCGCGGAAGTGGAATTGGGAAGCCAACTGGCGACCCTTGACCAGGCCCGGCGAGCCGCTGTAACCAGTGGGGCCCTGGAGGAGGGGCTCCACCCACTATAACCAAACAGTCTCTTTTAAAATAAACGTTTACTCTCTCTCTGACCCGCCATGGTTGCTCAGTGGCTATGGTGTTGGGCTGCTCATCACGAGGTCGCGGGATCGAATCCCAGCCACGGCGGCCGCATTTCGATGGGTGCGAAATACGAAAGCACCCGTGTACTTAGATTTAGGTGCACGTTAAAGAACCCCAGGTGGTCGAAATTTCCGGAGTCCTCCACTACGGCGTGCCTCATAATCAGAAAGTGGTTTGGGCACGTAAAAACTCAAAATTGATTGAATGACGTTCATATCTCTCTCCTTAGGAAATTCAAAGTTAGCATTGGCACTAGCTTTCTATGAATCATGATTGTCACCTAAACATTAATGAAAATAATATTGCGAGATCTTAGGGCCCCGATGACACCAAAGTCATTCCTTGACACCCAAGCACTTGTAGTAACTTTATATTACCCTTCTGTTCATTGTCACATCAATTACTGCGTCGAACGACAAGGTGTTAATACCGTCGTAAAACACAATGCACTCAAGCCATCCGAATTATTTCCTCCGCGCCTCGGCAGTCACACTCATTACTACTCTTCATCCAACATCGCTTACTGTCTTTATCGCTGACCGGTTACTTTAATATTGTTATGTTTTTTTTTTGTGGTATGATGTGATTTATTGTCATGTTTGGTATGGTATTGGTTGTTAATGTGGACTTTTTGAGAGCATTTAATGGATACCTAATAATTCTGGAAATCTTACCACACATATTCTCCTATCATAACTCTAAGTGCTCTTCTATAAGGGGCAACCTGTTGCTTCATGAATTACTTACTATTTCAATATTATTGTTGAACAGATAGAAATGGAGCAATAAGGATCTAGCGATCAAACATGGCTAGCCAATAGTTCCAGTTGACATTAAAAAGAACAAGTATGAGCTGGGCAGGCAGTGCAACGCGTAGAACAGATAGCGGCTGATCTGTTAGATTACAAAATAGTGCGCGCCAGGGGAGGGGAAACGGAGATCAGAGCAGCACAGAACTGATGAGATTAGGCGAATTTGCAGGAATATAATGCGCTTGACTGGCGCAGGACATCAGGGAGTGGTCTCTGTCCATGCAGCGTACTTAAATCATTGTATGATGATGGCGGACTATAGCAAGCAATGGATATTTTCTTCGTGTATATCTTTGATATCTGCAGCGATGTTCTTCGTGTATTCCTGATATCTGCAGCGGTAAAACAAAATTCACTCACATTCCTTCAAAGCTAAATTAAATGAGTACTTGTAAATGATCAACCTTTAAAACAGTTGTTTAACACACATACTGTATATACACATATTTGTTACCTTAAGTCGTTTGTTGTTTTCGTTTTGGGGGATATTTTGCAATAATACCAAAGTTCAATGTTGTTCCGTTTCTCTTTTATTATTTTTTGTAGCAGCTGAGATTTAGATTCATTAATCCATTCTTGTTGATTAAAGCGGGACGGTTCTCGCATGCGGCTTTGTGCTAAAGATCTCCTGCTCTGTTTTGTCGGCATGAATGCCATTCTAATGCTTACAGTAATCAAACTGAAGTGCGGTTAATGCGTGGTTTAAGTTAGACCGCTCTTAGTCTGCCCTTGTACCAGCTAAGGCACTCGAGACTCGCCCAACGAGTTTTGGAATGCTTCGAATGTACGTTCAGGCACAGTTAGACATTTTGATATCGTTGAACCTTCATATTCGTTAGGTGTTTATGGCCCAAGTGGGTTTCACGGATCATTGGATGCTTGGCTTTACCTGTCACCTGTCCTATTGGTTCTTCGATCTCGCTGGACATTCAGGATACGCAAGCACATTTTAACAATTAGTGAGCTTCTTCCATGTTGTTGCGTGTCGATTAAAATTGTGGCACAACATCCCTGTCACATAGCCGTATCAACTACTTACGCCGAAAAGGTCAACACCCGCTAAGTGAGACGTGACGCGCAGGAGAATGCGCAGTCGAAGGACAGTTCGGTATGCACACGTTATGCAAGAATTTGGCTTGAATGATTTACCGGCACGATGTGGACAACTTTCATTCGCCGGACTCCACTTGCAGTTCAGCGATGTGAACGCAGAACGATGTGTTTGCGCAGCGAACTCCTAGCTTTTTTTCTTTTAAGATGAAAAAAACAAACAAACAAATTTTAGCCACTTACAATGGTGACGCTTATAGCTCTTAATCAGCGTTCCATGCTGCGCGTTCCTTGCCTTTGCGATTAACTTTGTCGCGCTGTTTGCGAGACGAATCCTGACCGATAAAACTTGGTGCTGGGCTAGTTGATGATGCATTCTTTAAAACTGACGGTAGCGCTAAAAGGGACGAACACACTCGTCGTCGTGTCGTCTTTTCACCGTGTGTTCGTCCCTTTTAGCGCTGCCATCAGTTTTAAAGCATCTTGACCGGTTCTTCCAATTAGGCCCACCATGCTGTTCCCGGAATCAGAGCCAAGTTCTCCCGTGTGCCACATGCCAGTGCGCCCATTCATAGCGGTGAGCACTGTCCCCAATGCTCCCCATTATT
Organism: Dermacentor variabilis; assembly: GCF_050947875.1. Classification (NCBI taxonomy): domain Eukaryota; kingdom Metazoa; phylum Arthropoda; class Arachnida; order Ixodida; family Ixodidae; genus Dermacentor; species Dermacentor variabilis. Next base: position 57,972,026 of record NW_027460280.1, on the reverse strand, counting down.
CCCGCCCTCTATTCGCTACATGAATCGGGAGTTCTTAAGCGCCCGCAGATGGGGGGCCTCGGCTCCGAGCAGCAATGCCGACCTGTCGGTGTATCTAGCAAAGACGGCTCCAGTGCGGTCGCCAGCGAGCGACTATTTCTGGCCCAGCTTGTGCATGCGCGCGCTCTGTCGACGGGCCAAGCAGCGGCTCTAGGCCATCTGGGATTCTTTAGCGTGCCCCGGAGAACAGTCAATAACCATTAGCGCGGCGTGACAGATACACGGCCGTGAATACTCGTGTACAGCTTGCTGCGAGCTGAACCCGACGCGCAAGGAAACCGCACGCGTGCAACGAGTCTTGCGCCTGAGATACGTGAGCGCTTTTATGCGCATCACACTATATAGTGCGGGCGACTGGCAGACGCTATAAAAGTTACATGGACGCATAAATGGGCGTGTTAACGAATTACATGCACTAATGAAGTTTTTGACTTGTGCGTTTGGACAGTTTGTATTGTCACTTTTCAAGATCCAGCAGAGGACCGACGGCCGGCACTATAACAATCTTCGACGACGCTACGTGGAATACCAGCCCGGCGACCGTGTTTGGGTTTGGACCCCGATACGCCGACGAGGACTTTGTGAGAAGCTTTTATGCCACTATTTCGGACCCTACTGGATCATGCGACGCATTGGCTCACTGGACTATGAGGTCGTGCCAGACGGCATTTCGCAATCATAGCGGCACCACTCACCACCTGAAATAGTCCATGTTGTGCGCCTTAAGCCGTTCTGCCAGCTCTAACGAACTTTCTGACTTTGTTTCTTTGTTACTTTTTCTTTACTAAGTGAGCTTTTGTTTTTCGCTCTCCTGTCATATTTGTAGCACCGGGACGATGCTTCGTAACACGTACACGTGTACTTATCTTTCTCGCGTGACCGCTTTTCACCGCCTAAAAAAATGTTAAACTTTATCGCTCAGCACAGGACGCACCTGCATGTATCGGAAGTTTCTTGAATGTTATCGATGGTTCTATCCGTTGTCTGTTGTCACCGAACCTTGTATAATGTGACTGTGTGCGCGACGCGACTTGTTTAGTATTTTCTGGAAGACACGCGGATACTAGCTATTACTTTGGAACCTTCGATGACTCATGTATAAAAGCGGTCGTGTTTGACCCGCTGGTCAGATTTCGACGATCGCGCGACTTTGCTCTCTCTGTTGTCGTTTTGACACTGCGCCGTTCTTCACCGTTACAACCACCATATCATATACGAAACTGCGTGCACTGCCGGCTGCTGTGCACAGCATATATACACACCTTCAGATCTTAAAGACTGCGAATTTACTATATGTAGCTAATCGATGAAATGTATCTCATCTGATTCCAGTAACTAAAGTAGTGCAGGTAATGAACAAGAGTTTTACACCCAACCCAGACAACTCACGCTGATGGAATGCAGGAGCGTGCAAGCGTCGTTAACGATCGTCAGTTAGCGCTTGTTCCGTATGTCTTTGTGTATGTGGTCATTTGCTTCACGCTAGGCTTATCGAAGATAATGTCTTCCTTAGCGAGCTACCCCGACTTTCCTCTATGGGGTACCTGGATTTCTAGCCATTTCCGTGGGCCGATCCCGAAGACAGTGCAATATGAAAACGTGGGCCGATCCCGTCGGTATGTGCAGTAGCCCGAAATTGTGGACCGATCCCGAAGATAGTGCAGTAAAATAATTTAAGCAGTTCGGCGCTCTTCCTACTCCTCGCACGTGAGGGGTGACGCGAAAGAGCGCCGTGTGCAGTGACTCCGCCCCATTCCCACCCCCAACTCGCTCAGGAAGACATCGTCATTCATCGACGTCAACTAGAGACTGAATCGTTTTACAATTTAAAGAAAATACACCAACTAGCTAAAGGACAAGTTCTACTTAAGTCATTAACGACCATCGTGCACGGCTCCGCGGCTGGGCCAGCTAAGTTTTTTCGGAGAGTCAGACATCCGGTCCGACGCTTGAACGCTCAATGTACGCGCGGTACGCGAAGTTGCATCCTGTGGAGTTCTCCGCAGTATCTGGCACGAGACAGTTTTCTTGCACGATTTACGAGTGCTATATAAACTTGGTGTTTGTTTGCGTTTGTAACTGGCCTTGTTGTTCCAGCATTGCCTTATTGCGCCGGTTCTAACGTTTACGTCGCACCTCAGCCATTTTACCAGATTTATTACGTCTCGCGACTCTTTCAGAAACTTTTCAGCCTATCTGCCTATATGCCAGCAATTCGTCGCGCTCAACTGGTACATGTACACTGAACATTGTACGGTTTCTCCGTTTCATCTCGGTGTCGTGTACCAGAAGCCAGAATGCCTGGAATCGCATTCAGCATATTGTGCCACGCCTTAAGAAAGTATCCGAACGATTTTTAAGTATACTTAGTGGTGGTTGCAATTTTCAAACGGGGATGACCAGAATGCGCCAATAAGGTAGAAGCGAATGTTCATTAACATGGTATTCGTGGAGCGTGCGTGTGTTATGCATATGCGCAAGCTGACAGGGTCTTCCATTCTGACCTCTGGCTGGTATGCGGCGTGTATGATCATTCAGGTCCGCTTTGAAGCACGCGTAAACGATCCGGGTGGAAAACGGGACTGCGCGCTTTCTCACATACTGCGCCGGAGGCAGTGCTCCTCTGGACGCCGACCGGGTCGAGAAGCCGCATTTGCTTCAGGCGCGCCCCTCAAGGACATCTCCCCGGCGAACCTTGAGGGCGGCTTTTTTGCCTGATTGCCGCTCGATTTCAAGATATGCGGCGCCACTCCTGCATTGGAGGCGATGTAAAACTTCGGCCACTCTCATTGACTCGCTAAGCAGGAATTTTTATTCGCCAGCGATTTCGAACCAAATCTCTTGCAGCATCACGGCTCGGCGATTCCCACGATCGGTAAAGCAAATACGGTGATCTCCGACTGGTTTGTAAAACATATGTTCGTCCTTAGTGCGCGCTAGTTTGTCTGATGCGCCATCGGAAAGATTATCGCTGCAGCGGCAAATGCTCACTGTCAGTCGCGTCGCACTTAAATGTACAAACAAGGACTTGGCTTGTACGCATACTCACGAGTAACACGGAGGTTGTAGCTTACTTCGTTTTGGCTACTTAACAGCCCTTGATAGATAGATTTTTAAAAAAGCCGCATTTTCAGGACCTATACGGAACATGAATGAAGCCTGACACGAAAGCGTTATTCAGAAACTGGCAAGAAATTACAAGTAATGTAAGCACACTGTTAAGCACTGTGGAAATTAGATCACTGGTGTCCTGAAAAAGCTGCTGGAGCTGTGACAGGAATGAATTTACCTGCACCGGTTCTGTGATATCCTGTTTGGCACGACAGCCCGTGCGAAATTTATTTCTTTAGCTGAACCGCGATGGCAGCAAGCGTCCTCCGACCTTAATTTCATGCGTTGCGGGCGTCACCGTTCGTAACATATAAGCAATGGTTTCAGTGGTACACAATGTATCTGCGTTCACTTTGATTTTTTTTTTACTCGTCGTCTAGTTTCTACGATTGCGTTTCGTTGAAATTATTAATCAGCGACGTATCCATCTTACCGTAATATCAGATGACTGTTCGGTCGCCGGAGGTGACGTAATAGTGATTACTAGTTTTTTATTGTTATGCTTTGTTGATGTGCAATAGTGTACTTCATATGAGATTTCGCGTTTTCACCGCTGTCTGTCTTTTAATGTGTGTTCAATGTGTGTTTGACCAGGGGGCTGGGGGGAGTCGTGCGTATATGAGGATGCAAATGATAATAGTAATGCTTATTTACCGTTCATAACTCCTTAATCATGTCCTCAGTGTTATACATAACCTGTGTTCGCATTTATTAATTCTTTTTAATCGTCGTCTACTTTCTACGGTTGCTAATTAATGACGGCTATATTGTAGCGATAGATTTCGTAGAAGATGCGTATATTTTTGTTTTGATGCTTTCTTCGCTTAAAATAGGGTAATTTTTATGACACTATCGTATTTTTGCACTTGTCTGCCTTGTAAAGTGTGTGTTGTGAGAGAGCGTGGGAGGGAAGGAGGTTAAGTCTGCAGTGAAGCTGATTCTCACAGCTTTTGCTGACGAGATGTTTATAAATAGAAATAAATGCAAAATAAACTGAATTAAGAAAACAGGTTCGCATATTTTGACGCCGTTACTTCAAGCTTCATGGGCGATTCAGTCCTGCGGAACTGCGCAAGAGGTGGAGGATGTTTCATGAAAGGAAAAGATTGTCATCCACCTGAGAATAGCACGAAGCTATAAACATAAGAGTTTCTCACAATATTACCTAGAGCGAAATTTGGCGCCACTGTCTATGCGAGTTTCCTAATGGGCGTTGTGCACCGCCTTGGTAATGCCGGTATGTGAGTGAGCGATGCTTTGTCTCGAACATGGCTTGGCCTTATAAAATATAGTCATAGCAAACTCTTTGTAGAAAGATTTCATTCGACTGTGCTACATCTTTCAATAAAGTTTTCACACCTACAGTGCACAAGTGAGAGAGGAAAACCAAGACCAGACGACGAACTATCGCACGCACAGCGAGCGCGGACCATGTCGTCTTTCCGCCAACTTTAGCGGCCTTCCAGTACGTTTAAATTTCATGTAATTGTGCATCCAAGCACAAGTCCTCGCGATTGAATGAAAACAAAAATGTGTGTTTGGGTAATATTAACGAAAAGAACGGCTCTTTACGAGCTGTTTCAGCAAGGATGGACCACATGTGACAGACGGAACGGGGCTATAGCCCGATGCGCCTCCAAGGTGTCCTGGAGTACTATTATAGACACTGTAAAATTCAGCCATGTTGCCGAATTTGGTAATTGCGGCATTTTGAGCCAGTCAGAGGCTGTTGTGGGCTCTTCTGATCGGCTCAAAATGCCGCCATTACCAAATTCGGCAACATGGCTGAATTTTACAACGTCCATAATAGTACTCCTGGCTCTCCGTGAACGATGCCAATCCGAAGCAACCACATCGCGGAATTCCCATGCACACGAGAGCGTCGAAGCGCCAGTTTTCCCTCTTATTGTAAGAAAGCGTATGGCTACAGAGGAAACCAATATGGGTCTCTCAAAAAGAAAGCTTCGCATGTGAAAATTTCGTCTTGCTCCGTAGATGGAACCCGGGACCAACGCCTAGGCGTTTGTCCAGGGTTCAACGCCCGGATCAACGCCTAGGCGTTGGTCATCTAAGGTAACGCTTGGTCAGTGGCCATCACAAAATAACTGCCAATTCTTCAGAAAGTAATACTGCGCGCGACATGACGGGCAGCCTTATTAAAAAGTGCGCGCCACAATTTCGCAAGCTGTTATGTGTTATGTTCTAGCCAACGCGGCAGAGTAAGTATTCACCTACAGACCATAACTTCTCTCCGGTTTGAGCCGCTGTATCAGTGACAGGAATGTGCTAGAATTTGCCGCAGTTAATGAGTCCTACCAGTCAACTCGTCATAGTGCAGCTACATATTTTGTACAAATACAGCATCACCTGCCCCTGTGAGTCATTTTCGCTTCGATCCACGCCGTCTACTAAGTACATGCGTAGTTGAGAAGGTGCAAAAGTCATGCCGACTGTCGGCAGGCAGAAGTTACCACGTTTGAGGGCGCCGTGACACAAGTCAGTGCTGCTCTTATATAGAAGCAAACAACAAGCCGAGCGCACAAAGTATCCTAATCTTGAGTCAGACGCACTGAAAACGCTTCTGAGGGTGTTTCTTGCCAGGTCCCTGTGCACTCGGCGATTTATGACTTTTCAGTAACCATGAGCACACTTGAGTGTTCGTGTGTATAGACTGCAGCAGACCGCGAGGCAGTATGAGAATTGTGGGCCTTTCCGCGAAGACTCAGACATCACCGCTAAGTTACGTTCTCTGTGTTGTGTGCGTAATGTATACTATAGATTGTTTTGTGGAGGTCGTTCGGATACGAGTGACGCGCCCTCTGCATGTCAACCGAGGGCAGACATACGTACCGAAAAAGTGAACCGTAAGTTGGGTGCATTGTCCCTCCAGGATGTCTTGCTCTGCCTGGGAGTCCGACATGACCAACCAGTCGCTGGAGTTCAGCATGGTGCGCATGTGGTCCATGAAAGTTCCGCTGCAAATGAAACGGCCTCTGCTGGTAACTATTCACATGGAAATTTCTCGTGAATGCACACATCATGTCACACACATGTCTCAAACTTGGATTGCACATAATACGGGTCGTATTATATGTAATCCAAGTTTGAACGTCTCTGGACGAGTGGATGACTGCGCGAGACTTTTTGAGGCACACTGCTCTCGCGAGGTGAAGAAGTAGCCAGAAGTGAATGAGGAGTCACTTCTGCCTTTTCTGAGCCGCACGTGACCAGCATACGTACCTCAATCGAGATATAGATGATGCAATCATTGCCGCAATGATTATGCAACGCATTTGCAATATAATATTCTGCAGGTTGAGTGACAATCTATATAATAATTTCTACAATGTATGGTTCATCTGTCTGCGCCTGTTTTCTTTCTTTCCTTTAGTCATTGTTGTCTGTATTTGAAGAGGTGTTGGTGCGTGTAGGCAGCACTAACTGCTGATATTCTCTGACTTGACAAGTTCACAATAAATTATGCAAATATTACAAGGAAAGATAGAAAAAGAACTACAGTGACATCAGTTCTAAAGCTCACGCACGTACACAAATATAAATGTTCCTGGGCAGATCACAAAAGACAAATGTTCCCTGCGAACGTACAAATGAAGTCCCTCACGAGTACCAGATTACAAACACAGCATTCGCGAACACGCACGCAAGGGACACGGAAACACGGACGGTATGAATACGCGTGGTTCCGTAAGAATGGTGCTAATTTTGTATTTATTCATGTCGCTTGCTACGTAAACGTTCGAATGATTGCGGTAACACCGTTATGCACTGTGCTAGCGTAATATCTGCTGACGCTTTCAACGTCCAAATACGCAAGTCGCAGTGTACGTAAGTAAGTCGTAAGTAGGTGGATCGCATTCCAGGATAACATCAGATTGGAATAATCTGCCTTCAGACGTAGTCACCGAAATTGATCATCAATTTCACACCATTTTGCGCTGCGCCTGTAAACAATAAAGCAATGCACGGTGTTGGGCTTCTGTTGGTGCATATAAATATCAATGTCTGTAGCGCAACAGGTCCACAAAGATTGACAAACAATAACGCATTTTTTGTTTTGTTTTTATACGTGGTTATCTGCAGGACAGATGTTATATGCATTGTTAGTGAACACTGCAGTTGTTTTTTTTATTGTAACTACCGATCTAGTTTTTCTTGAACTGAATTGTTCTTGATTGTGATTTTTTTTTTGTTGGCCTGTCAAGAACTACTGTTCATGTCCGATAGCGTTGCCATGTATTTTGCCATGTATTTTTCTTACTTGTTCTATTTAACTGTGTGTGCTTTGTTTTAACTAGTTACAAGTCTATTTTACTTACCATTCCCTCCCTCCTATGTAATACCCTTGGAAGAGGGTCTTTCGGGTACTTTGAGACAAATATTAAAATGATGTAACATTGATGTATAAATCTATTTGCAAGAAAATTGTCTACTGCAGACAAAAGAGGGCAGCTGATAGCATGAGAGAGAGAGAGAGAGAGAGAGAGAGATAGAGAGAGAGAGAGAGAGAGAGAGAGAGAGAGAGAGAGAGAGAGAGAGAGAGAGAGAGAGAGAGAGAGAGAGAGAGAGAGAGAGAGAGAGAGAGAGAGAGAGAGAGAGAGAGAGAGAGAGAGAGACTCAATAATAAAATACAGATAATTCTGCTGGTGTATATGTAAGCGCCTACATGTTACTCTGCATAGGGAAGGCGGTCGCGGAGAGAAAAGCCCTATGACGAGGAGGGAGGAAAATGAGAAAAAAAGTAAGGAAGTATATGATCATGGGAAGTGCAGATGAGATAACGGTGATGGTATTGATGGAAATAGATTAGAGCTTGTCAATTTAGCCAATGTTTTGAAGAAATCAAGAAATTCAAAGCTTGAAGTCGCTTTGAAGGAGAAGACATAGAACTAAGTATGCTTCCTAGTTCTAGTGAACGTTAGGAAACAGACCCAATTCTACTGAGTTAACATGTCCTTTAGTCTCTGTAACCTGGATATTCCAACAAAATGTGTCCCACGATTTCTAATGCCTCACAGTTATTCAAATAAGAGTTAGCGGTCAGTCCAAGACGGCACAGGTGGCTATTGGTGAATGCGACGTTTAGGCAAAGTTGATATTTTGTCTCAGGGTGACCGGGAAGCTGATGTTGAAGTCTGCTGGAGAAAGTGACGTTGGTGAAGCGACAGACTCCGCAGACGATTCCTTTCTGCGTGGGCGCATTTGTTTGTCATTAGTGATGTATCAGCTTTTGTAAAGTATATTGGTTTTTAATGTTCTAAATGTAGGCCTCTGCGAGCAGCTAGATCCGCTTTTACAGCGAAGCTGTCTGTGGCTAGGATCCCGGGATTTCTTGGTGGCGTAACGTCGACAGAAAACTATCATCATCTGGCTCATACCCCCAAATGCAATGGCTCATACCCTCATAAGGCAGAGGCTACAAAGAATCAGCAAAGTGAAGCGAACAGTGCATACGCTCTTTGGAATTACGCATACAACATAAAGAACAGCTACGTTTCAATAAAGAACAAGCTGAAAACAAGCATCCGAACCACATAATTGATTATAAGGCGCTCCTGCGGCTGCATGCAATGCGAAGCACCGTAGCTAGCATACGTTTCTCGGTAAAGATTACTGTTGCTCAAGCTGCGGCGGCGACAGCAGCTTGGCTGTAGCATGCGAAGCAGGCAGTGACGTAAGTACACTTTCGTGCCTAAAAGAAGAACCCGCCTATTAAATGATTTGTGTTGCGGCAGTACTATGGGAAGGCCGCGTACAGTGACCTGAAGAGCAGTGTGCATACGAGGCGCGGCGAATTTCTATTCTCTCCATGGTCCACTCTTTGTAGGTGCGCGAAGTATAGAGGCGCAAGACAAGTCGCAGGCCGTCGAAACGTCTTAGGCTAATAATTAGGTAATATGTGAATGTCGCCACGTGAATGGGTAATCGTCGCGATGGGTAATCGTTCTAGTGGTCGTTTACAGGTTCGCTGCCCAACCACCTTCACAGCGTGGATTGGAGACCAGTTTCTTCATTTAGGCATATGCCGCAGTGTCCAGGAATACTTGGGAATATCAGCGACAATGGCATATGGTGAATGTAACCAATGTTTCGGGTCGCTGGATGTTGTTTACTAGCCATGTTCATGCCATATGTTGCTGTAGGGCAGTTGTGAAGTCCGTAAAGGTGAATGACCCATGGTCCTGCTGGTTGCCGAATGATGTGTAACGGCTTTTTTTATACCATAAATTTCAGCTTACGTAGTTGATGTTCATCGCTCAAGACGGTAAGAGAAGTGTTGACCAGAATACGATATTTAGAGACCACACAATGAATCCTATTGATGGCAAGACTCATCAGTGAAGATATGGGCTGAACTCCAGAATTTCTTGGTGATATGGCCCAGGTGAATTTGCAGAATTCCAGCTTGAGGAATGGTTTTCTTCGTGCTGAAACCACGAATGTGTAATACGACTCGCATGGAATTTCGAAAGAGTCCAAGGCGGAAAATTCAAAGCCGTGAGCTGCTGCACCTGTGCACTGGCACAATGATGCCTCGAACGTCCTGCCCAAAGCTGGACTTAGAGCAGGTTTTAGCTATGCGGCCGGGAAAATGCTTGATAATTTGAGTGATGTGTCCAAGATGAATGCATAACATTCTTGTGCGCTTAGGATGTCAACAGTTGAGACGTACTTTGCAGACAGGTGAGACATACATACCTTGAGACATAGTTTGCACATTTCATTCTCTAAACTTCTGCCTCTTCTCTCCCTTTTATTGCCCCTTCCCGTTCCCCATATGCAGGGTATAGGTTAATGGACATGAGTCTAGTTTGTCTCAGTGACCTTCCTCTCTCTTTTTGTCGCCTTCTGCTACAGTTTTCTAAACTGAGCGCTCACAATATCTGAGCGTACCAGCCTTGTGCCGTATTTCGTTCGGTGCTCCACTTCATCGAACATCGCGCAACAGAAGGAACAGTAATACAACCGCCTGTTCTTACAACGCGGCGTGAGAAGGTGGAAGAAAAAAGAAGAGCTTACACGATAAAGCACTGCATTATCAATTGGCGCATTTTATATAGCACGATAAGGTCAACAGTGCGTCTGTAACACTATATCGGAATGAATATTAATTTCTGACTTGTCATTTCTAAACCTAACCTCATGATAAGGTTCCAGACCCGTGTGCGCATTTCTGCGCTATAGGTACGTCCTGCCTTAGTCGAGAGTACTTTTTTTTTCTTCCGAATTTTGGTCCATCATGCCTCTTCACCAAACAGTCTACCAAATAATTCTGCTGGGCTGCAGCACAACCTCCAACTTCACTATTCTCCGACGGCGACTTACACATATTCCTGTGTCAGATGGAGCGCAACTGAATCGCACAAGCTGCTCCAATAAGGGATTTCATCGTGATTCGGGTGTTTAACTGACATGGACCCAAACCTATAGGGGGTATCTACGAAGCTTATGAAGCCCTCATATTATTAGGTAATCGGAGATTCTCTCCACTTGTTATTTTTGACGGCAAGTTATTCAAGTTGCGGAACACTACGTACACCAATTATGTTGTCGCAAGAACTATTTTCTACGTTTGATCACACATAATTGAGCAATATAAAGTTGAAGCTACGCTGGAGAGATATACGTAACGTCAGGTAACTCTCTAAGGGGTGAAAAAACGGATAAAGAGGAATCCGGTCATTCTATGCCGACTTGAAGATGTTCCTTATCGGCTTGATTTTTGTCGTCGTGATGTTTTCTAGCGTCTCGACGTTTTAGGCGTCCCTCTTTCACTGCGTGTTGTTTTTGGAATAGTGTGTTCAATACATCAGCTCTGCACTGATAATTATCTTATGCCATTGCCACCCAATACGTGGAAATTGATACAAATTCTGAAAGGGCTTCGTGTTTTCTGAACAGCTGCCGGGTGTATGGTTCCGAATTTATTATAAGTCGTTCGCCGTGACATACGTGATGACAGACTTCGTTCCAGGTCAGAGAACGCAACATGCCGTCTGACACATCGTCTGTTCTCGCATTTTGTAATCGCAGTACTGAAGTACGTCAGCCATTACTCAGAGCATAACCTCTTGCCGGAAACTCTGAGCCTTTCACAAGTTTCGAGAAATAAGTACAAAAGATCTGCAGCGAGATTCATTGCTGTTTCTATAAATGTGTTCCCGTGCTGTGGAATAATGTATTATGGAAGACTGTTAACTGGAGCGCTGCAATACGTTTAAATTCACGGTGAAATTTTAGTCTGTGTTTCTGGATAGCGGCGGATCTGAAGGCTGAGAGCTTTCGTGGCTGATGCACTTCAACTCTGCAATTACAACACGCCTAAAAAATGTTAATTAAAAATTAATTAGTGAAGCTTTGTCACTGAATAGTCGTATTGGCGCGAGGGCTCTATAAGTTGGGCTCGTTGGATTACTATCCACACGGCGAGCGGCGCAGACGATGGGACAAATAATACGAAGTGGACAGGTGCCAGCGCATCTGTCCTGAGTGTTTGTATATCTTTCGTGCCGTTCTCTAAACTGTTCGTCATCTTATTCGTATTGGCGACTATCGCGCAAGCTCTGGCGTGCTACGCTGCTACGAGGCTCGGTCAACCAAAATCATAATTTCGTCTCGAACCCTCTATATTTAATAACCGCGCGGTGCGATACTCCACATTAGAATAAAAAAATAAATTAGAGCCAACAAAAGTGCGCCATCACGAGGCTTTATTTCCAGTCCGGCCGCTACAGTGGTTTGACCTGTATGGCCTGGGAGCTTTCGCGACAGATAGCAGCCTCGTTGCGGCTTTGTCCTTAGGGGAAAAGCGAACGACGCTTTGCGTTTCGAGTGCGGACAGCGCGAAGCGCGAGCGAAGACGCTGTCACACACGCAAAGAATTAGTTTCCGCTCAGTCTGCGTATAACAGCTCATTCTTTTGACACAGGCCGCTTCGCGGCGCTAAGAAGGCGTGCAAGCGGCGGCCTCCGGCAAAGTCCCTCTCGTTGGCGCCGCCCCTGTTTCGCCGCCGTCTCCTTTGTGCCCTTTCGCAATGCTTTTCTTTCAGCAGCGCGAGCTGCTCCCGTTTCGGCTCTCGGTTTTTCTAGGCGATGGCCCCTCGCCCTTTGTTCTTCGCGGGCGAACGTAAGTGCGCCGTATTATAGGGCGAAGACCCCTCCTCTCCTGCTCACTGACGAACAATTTAGTTTGTCACTACGGAGGTTGCGAACAACTGCGCTCCACGAGGGGCTGCGAAGGAGCGCGTTGTCTAAACGACAAAAACGCGTGCGACTTAGCGTCCGCATTCCGGCCTCGACTGTGCGTGTCTCCGCGCGCGCATAAAGGCCGGGTGAAACCAAATGCAGGGCGGCTGTAATTCCGTTGCGTCCGCGCGTGACGTACGCGAATGTTGCGGGGATGGGCGTACATATCTCGTGTGCGCGACTATCGTGTGACGGTGCTGCGTGGTATACGTGCGGTCTCGCGCGTGAGTGCGCGTGTTTCCGCCCACGTTTGGTTTCCACGTGTATCATGCTTGCATCTTGATAAAGACGAAGCTGTGTTTTGTCAAGACCTGGACCTCTCGATGATCAACTGACGTGAACCCTCTTCTGTCTCCACGATGACATCCGTCTCTCTTGTAGAAAACGTGGTTTGAGATGAAGAAGAAAAAGTGTGGGTTTTCTTACAGTGCAGGGAGTTCCGCTCTGCGTTCATGATAAAATGGCGTTCACTGTGCGATTTCACCGGTGCGCTATGCCTTCACTCGGAATGCCTTTTTTTTTTTTTCTGTGACCATGGACACCTGCTTCCCAAAGCCAATGCATCCCAGCGGTGCGTGTGCGCGCAGCTTGAGCAGCGCCTCGCATTCGCTTGTGCTCACGGTGTGCGACGAAAGCTTCCAGGCTCTCGTGGTTCCGAGGTGAAACGGCTCCGCATGCTCTGGCTGAGAATAGCAACTGAAATTTCGTGCTCCGAGCATGAACCCCGTTGACTGCCTGACGGTTTGTTTCTGCTAAAGGAAACAGAACGGGCGAGGCAGTTGGAAAGTGGTTTGAAAGGGCCCCGAGTGGCATTTCACCCGTCACTTGGCGAAAGTATGACGTTCGGATTTCCCACGCTCCTTCATCGGCACCGCTTTTGGTCTAATAAACTGAAATTCAGCACACACAACTGCGGTATTCTCAATTTGGTGGTGTGCTAATGTTACGTTTAAATGCTTAAAAGGGAGCATCAGAAGGGATGGCAATGCCAACGTGGGAAAAAGAAAGAAATAAAGAAAAAAAAGTATATCCAACAAAGACTCGCGCGTGTGTGATGCGGCTTTTATTTTTCCTTTATCGAATTCTGCAGTTCTTCCTTCTCGGAAACTTAACAAATATAATGGTGCATGATTTAGGATCTCTATGTCAACGTGTTGACCAAGGATTCTCGCCCCCCCCCCCCCGAGTTCTACAGACGCTGGTGAAAAAAGAGCGAGAGCACTGAAATATGCGCAAACCGTCGCTTCGATGATGTTTTTCAACTGACCTGTCAACTCACAGCAGCATGTTTGTGAAGCTTCCCTGAATGCGCATTGGCATGTTCCTTGTCCATCTGATGTTCATCCGGTCAGACCCTCCGGTTACGCGCCAAGATTCGACGAAAGTCAATACGTGTATACTATACGGGAGCTCTGGAAATCTCGAACGTTATCGGTCCATGACGAAAAGCCCACATATCTTGTGTGCTATCTTGCATGGTGCTCACTTGACTTTTGGTTGCTCGAATTTTTTTTTTTACGAAAACATTTTTTTCTCTGCTATTTTCTCTCCAATTTTCTTTGTGAAGCTACCTATATCAAAAGTATATTGCAAGAATTGTTGAAATCTGTACCAGTCATCCGTCTCACAGTGCAACATAATGTGCCAGTAAATACTCTAGCGAAAGCGTATTAAAGATAAGCATAAACTAAACGAACCTGGAAACAGTCTACGATACGTATACAGGGTGTCCCAGCTAACGCTAGCCAAGCTCTTAAATATCAACATACGAGGACGGAACCTGTGGTACCCTGTCAGCAGTGACGTACACCGCGCCAGGAGGATTTATTTTATAATTGAACTATCGATAATTAGATCAGATTAATTAAAGAACTCCTTTGAGGACCCGAATTTTTATTTGAAAGTAATAATGATGTTATAAAACACCCCATTCTGCTGTTTCAGTATGCTATATGCCTCGCGTAATTTTTTTCCGCGTTATAAAGAAAGCGCGCGAAATATGAGAACGACCACATGATTAAGCGTTTGGCGTTTATTTAGGCATTTGGCGTTTATGCGCGGGCTTCTGTCATGCTTGGAAGGACACGTTTATGCAGCACGTATTGAGCAGCAGGAAGCTGTATGGGGAGTTTTTCATGTTGCTCTACAATCTTATAATGAACACTTTTCATCTAAATCTTGAGAAGTTTGAATCTTGAGAGAATCAGCTTGAGAAGTTTATTAATTAATTAAGACCGATTATGCAATTAGGCGAATGCAAAAGTATTCTTAATATCTCGAAGCGACGCCGAGCAACATTACCTTGGTTCTGTCCAGCTACGTGGCATTCGCATATCTTTAAAGTTTGGCTCAAGGCACGTGGGACACCCGGTATATCTATATATATATATATTCACCTGCGTGTGTGTGTGTGAGCACATACAGACAGACCCATAGGATATACACGTTGCAAGAACAGCCATTCGATGCAGGACACTTGTATGATTTAGAACAGTTATTCTATACCACACCAAGCATGCTTCGCATTACGCAGATGTCAACTGAAATTGAGTCTGCTTTTCTTTTTTATCAGATTTCTTGCGCCGGTGGGCATATGAAATAGTGCTATAATCCCTTAGTAAAATTTCATTGCCTAAGAATCAACTTTTGATTAGATTACCTAAGGTGCATGCTGTACTCGTGAAGTTTAAGTAGTTTCGGGGTATCCGCCCCCAAAACCTGCTACGAAATGCGTCGGTGCTGCCGTCTTGTCTTGGAGTCCGTATGTATAGTATAACGGAGGCTTTCTGGCAAAATAAGTTAAACCTTGCTAAAATTTTACTGAACGGCTATACCTCGAAAGTGGCGCTGGCATCGCCTTTACAAGAGTTTCTGCGAAGTAGTTGAAAATTAAATAGTGAATTCTACTTACTTGATAGGTTACTCACTTATAAACGCTTAACTCCTAAGTTTTCTCGGTGCGAGTAATGTGGGAACCAAAAAATAGCCTCGTAATGCATGCGAATTTCTTATTATTATTACTGTTATACTAAGCCCACCGGTGTAAATCGGCTGATGTGTTCTGCCGTTCGTGCTCCGCCGGAGGCAAGGAGCTAATATAAAACCTAGAGCCTGTTTAGTTTTCTGGCTCTATACGTGTTTGTAGATCGCAGAATACGCAAAGGAGTTCAATTTTATCGCAGCTTAAACACGTATATAGCGAAGAATAGAGGGGGACGTCCACTTGTGCGCGGCGACATATATGCATTGCACATGAGCCTCGTGTTCGGGCCGCGAAGAACACCAAGGTATTTCGTTCCTCGCGGTCTCTTGTGTTCCGAAAACTGACAGTGAGACTGACAGTGAGAGCAACTGAGGAAGCTCAGTGTTTCTTTTTTTTTTTCTCGTAACATTTGCTTTGTCGGGCAGCGCAGTCCGTAAACACCACCAACGTCGTGGAAACAAACAAACAAACAAACAAACAAAACCATGCGCGCATGTGTGTGAGCGATTGCTGGTGCAACCGAACGCAGTACATATCTCCTTTCTAATATAGCTGCGCGCACAAAGGAGAATGGTTTTCGTGGCTCCTTGGGAATCCAGACTGCAGCTCCTGACAAGTTTTCGCGCGCTACGCCTAGAATTCGCACTTGTATACGAGCGGCAACAGACGGAATGCGGAAAGTGCAGCGCACACCGTTGGGGCGCGTGTGGGCTGCATTTTCTGCGCTCGGCCGACGACAACGCGCGTGGCGTGTGTACCTTGAGAAGCCCGGGAACTTGCGCACCGAGACGTGCCGCACCAGGTGGATGTCGTGCTTGATGTTGGCGCAGGCCTTGCGCAGCATCGAGCCGTCCTGGGCGAACACGATGATGGAGCGGCCCAGCACTGCACGCAAGTTTCAACTGCTTCATGCTCACGCGGAACACTCTTCGTTGCTAAACATATAATTGTCCACGCACTGGCTGTAATATGGTTGCTACTGGAGCTTCTCATCTCACAAAATAAAGGGAAAAAGCTACAGGAAGAAACAAAAAAAAAACTCATGAGCCATTCAACTTTGTGAAGGGGGATGACCAGCGAAGCTGTTTAGCACACGGCACAGAGGTGACACGGAGGGTCCCAAATTCTGAAACGTTCCTCACCTTAAGAAGGAATTCTATATATATATATATATATGCATGCGCACGGTACAGCTTCGCTGTTAAAGACACCTGTTACTTGCGCAGTATCGAAATAACTGATGTAGGCCTGCGTAGCCTACGCCGTGAGTAGGAGGATATAAGCTTGGAACGATAACAATTCACTAATTCACTTTGATATTGATGATGCACAGGGTATAAAAGCACACGAACCTGAAAGGAAGGCGGTTTTTGTACTGCCAGTAACCTGCTGCAAGCAATTCACGAACGCTTTTGTTTGTCCCTGCTGTGCAGTGAAAGAAAGTCCTGTGAATGTGTCCTTGGGTGGTTGTGTTTTTTACGCGCAGACACTTATGCTCTCAAGAGAGGGAAAGCATGGAGATTAATCAGAGTTGAGACCAGTTTGCTACCCTGCACAGGGGAAGGGGACAAGGAGAGGTAAGGAGAAATGAACGGTAATGGAGGTGTATAGGGAAACGTAAATCGCGCACACAACTAAGAGGCGGCACACTGCGACCGCCTATGTCTCGTATAAGCCCAGACGTGGCGCAGCGCTGCGCAGACGTGTTCTTTGACTACTGTCCCGAGATCTTTCACTGTGCTGGTGGGTGATTTCCAAATCAGTTAAAGGAAGCTGACGTTTTGCGCTGTCACGTAGCCTTATACAAGAATTCCAACAGAGCGCTGTAGTGAGGCACTATATCAGCAGCCACATGAAGCCAACAGACGATGAAGCGTAGGGAAGAATAGGGGAAATTAAATGTTTTTAATGGGAAAATGTAGAAATAATGAGGGAGATGGGGCACAGGAAGCTAGACGAAAAGACAACTTGCCGCAGTGGGAACCTAACCCACGTGGCACGGAAGCACAGTAAGCTGGACGAGTTGGTACAGTTGCATCACGAAAACCAGCGCACAGACACACGAACCAGTGAAATGTCGTCCTCCTTTCTTGGTCCATTTGCTTGTGCGCTGGTTTTCATGACGCAACCATGTGGCATCTTCCTCGTAACGCGTGCGATGCCAATTGAGCTATCGCGACGGTTGTCTCCCCGTCCATTTTCTTGCGCATTTATGTATATTCGCAAACTGATCGAGCCCTGGGATTGTTAGCCAGAGCCACTTATTCATGGCGGTGAACGTGCGATAGCCTCCAGGCGCAGGGGTCACGCAAAACGTGAACGTTACGATTAGGCAGCTGGTCAATAAACTCTCGTTTTCGTTATTATTTATACATTTCAAGTAACAGAACAGTTAATTACCCCTACACTTTCATTGCCTTCCTTGTCTGTTGGCTTCGTGTGGATGTAATTAAAAAAAAAAAAGAAAAGAAGTCAAGCTCGTCATTACCTCACTTTCTTTTCTTTCTTTCCTTTCTTTTTTTTTTCTAATTAAAAAAAAAGTTCTTGCTAGTAGCACGAACTTTCTTTCTGGTTCTGGTTTCTGGTTCCCGGTTTCTGGTGACTATCGACCGACGCACCAACAAATGTAGAGATCGGCTTTTTACGCTTATAGCGTTATGATGGTAAGCTCTGCACCCGCTTAGCGGATATGGCGTTGCGCTGCTAAGCAAGAGGTCGCGGGTTCAAGACCCAGTCGCGACGGCCGCGTTTCGATGTGGGCATGCAAGAATGCAAGAACGACCGTGTCCCGTGCATTGGGTCTCCGTCAAAGATCCCCTGGTAGTCAGAATTAATCCGGCGTCCCCCACTACTGTGTGCGCCATAATCAAATCGTGGTTTTGGAACCTAAAGCCCCAGAATTCAATTGAGTTCTGCACCGGATCCGTACATGAGTGCATCTGTATGTGTAGCTTACTAAAAAGAATTTAAGGTGATGCTATTGAAAAATGAGAGGTAATTGAGAGGTAATGTGCAGAATTAATCCCTTTCGTGAAATCTCGCTTTTCGCGGCGCAACGCCCTGTGCCATCACGACTGTCCATTGCCTGCACGAGTCGATTTGGAGCACATGCCTTGAATACACTCACGGTGTGTGTGCGTGCAGGCTTGTTTTCGCGTAGCGAGAACATTCTGTCGCGTGGGGCGTTGTTATAGCCTCCATCACGAAAATCAGAAAGCACCTGCTTTCGCCACGACGTCGCTTCTTCGGTTTCGCTTTAGATACATGTACACGCGTCTGTCCGCCCTCAAGGAGACATGTACACAGACTGTACTTTCCAAGAAGAGATTCAAGAAGCGATTCAAAGATCGCAGCGACGAGCTCCTTCCTCAATGCAGCAGGAGGCTGCCAGGCTTACCCTCTGACAAAGCAAGCTCGCACGTCTTTCAGAAATGTGTGGTACCACTCGTACACTTTGTTCTTGTCGCCTGGAAGGCAAGACAGATGGAAACCGAACAGTGATCACCTTCCGTAAAGCTCGACATAGAGACGTCCACATCGAGGGAGCCGGCTCAGGTGAAAGGATGCAAAAGCAATCGGTCGCTTCCGGTAAAAAGAAAGAGCGAAAGTTCTTCCACACCTGAGAAGTTCCCGACCAAAGGCAGGTTGGTGTCTGTGTAAATGGCGGGGCCCGTGCCGATGCTGAGCGACCCCAGCTTCCCCGACAGGTCGCCCATCTCGCACCGGAGCGGCGTCTGCGGGCTGCACTCGCTGTGGTAGCTGTCCTGCAGTGCGCGCACACGAAAGGCGCATGAATCGCCTCCTGCAGAGACTCGCCGTCACCCACCTTGTCCGATTGGGCCAGGTAGGGGTTCCAGCGGTATCCGGCGGCGATGCAGCGCGCCTTTTCACTCTTCTCCAAGGCGTCGTGTGCCACCTGGTTCACGTACACGGCCCAGTGGTGACCCTTGGTCTACCGAAGAGAGCGCCACAGTGAAATGAGCGTGGCCCTCGTGAGCAGCATATATGCCGGCCTAACACGCATACCTTACGAGAACGAAAATCACGGTTTTATTTTCTGAGAGTCAAACTATTATATGTGCCGTGTGCCACAAAACTTGCTGAACATATCGAGCACCTGTGTCCTCCAGCAGAAATTCTGCGGGGTTTGGTCGAGTGTATGCGTCTTACCGATGTGTATCTATCTCTCTTATCTCCCCTTCGAACGCAGTATGAGACGGTAAAGTAGGCCAAACCATAGTCACAGGGCTCCTGTTCTGTTTGTTATTTCACTTTTACAGCGAACCTGTTAAGAGCAGTTTCGCAACGATTTTCATGCGGCGGGTGAAGGACGGCGGCAAATGGCGTGGTCGCTACCAAGTGTAAATGCAGTGCAACGTATGCCGGAGCCCCGAATTTGTCTTGAAAAGCAATGATCAATGACCATAAAACAAAACTTACCTTGCGTATATTTTATTAAAATAGAAAACACCTTATATGCGAGTTTTCTTTTTAAACCAGTAATTCGTTATTCTTTTTTCTAACGTCGCGTTATACACCGGCTCCAGTTTGGTGGTCAGGCATATACTTACGGCTGCGGTGGTGGAAGCTGACGGTGCTGCAACGCAGCCTTCGTGTGGGGCAGTCACTTAGAATTTGCTTTAGAACGTAATTATTAATGATTATAAAATAAAAGTTACCTTGCGTATACTTCACTGGAATATTCAACGTCTTAGCGTTGTCTTTTAGGCAGTAATTTGCCATTGTTGACGTCGCATTTTACCGTCTTCACAGAGGTCAGCTGATGCTGTGGCAGTGAAAGCTGATGGCGTTGTCCAGCAATGCCGCCTGCGTGGGAGCCCTATGCGTGGGAACCCTATGAGCAGGGCGTTGATGATCAATCATTATAAGAACCTCAACCGAATAGATGCTGAGACACCCGAAGAGTGTGCAAAATTAAGTCGCTTACTATAGTCGTCCTTGCCTTTGACGTATCCGTTGCTTGCGCAGATTGACATACATCTGCGAAGAATCTTTTTTCTCTGTCTTTTTGCACGTCTAGTGAATCTTCAGCTTCCGAACCACGTCAATGTGCATGTGATTGTTCTTTTCCAGCAAGTCATCGCTCTCGTCGAAAGGCTAGCGGTTTTCGTTAGGGCCCTCAAGATTATAGCATTGCAGTCACTATACTGCTTTTATGCATGAGGAGATTCACACCTTTTGTATTTCATGGTGACTTACCTGGTTGCGGTTGTACTTCCCTGGATAGCGCAGGTCAACCAGGATGAACGTGTCACTCGTGGCGCCGTCCTTGTACTCGAGCTGCCTCTGCATGAAGCACGCACACCGTTCAGGCTATTCGCACAACGAAAGGTCGAGGAGTGCGCCTCACCAGCCTGATGTAGCCTTGCAGCGCAGAGTCCGGGTGATCGAAGGTCGCTATGGCCACGAGCTCGCGGCCCTTCCGGGACTCCATCTCGGGCATGATGGTGCCGCAGGCTGAGCGGCGCTCGCCCATTTGGATGACCACCGACTTTCCCACCACGCTGGTGTTGCCGAATAGCTGTAGCTCGGCGTCCAGAGTCTTAAGCGACTCGTCACTCTTGCCGGCCAGGTTCCCGTAGCGGTCGCTCAGCTCCAGCACACCGCCCCGGCCATCGCGCACGGCCTTGCAGGGAAAGTGCTGCTCGAGCGGAACCGGCAACGCATGCACACGGTACGCGCTTGCCCGACCGCCTAGTCCGCGAAGGCGAACTTCCACGCGCACACTGTCCTCGGGACTGTCCTGCGACCAGACCACGTAGCCCAGGACCCCCTGCTCGGCGGGCAGCCAGCGGCGCACGGCCGCCGAGATCGGGTGAAGAGGCAGCAGAGCGGCACACGCCAGCCTGTCGCCGCGGTGCGGCGGTGCTCCGCTGTCGTGCAGCACCATCGAGCGCTGCAGCACGCTGTTTGGTCCCGACAGCGGCAGGTGTAGGTCCGTGTAAAAGAAGCGTTTGGCGCCCGCCAACTTGGCTCCCTTCGCCGTCAGAGCGCCCACGGGACAGAGCAGAGGGTGCGGGCACGAACCCGATCCCACTTTGAGCGGGTCGAACACGTCGCCGGCGCTCACGCAGCGCGCCGTCCAGTTGTAAAAGTCGCGGCCCGGCCGGCGCTCGTGCACCTGCAGCTTGTACTGAGTGGTGTCGTTGAAGCCGTACGGGTCGAACTTGACGAGCACGGCAGTCTCCGACTGATGGTCGTTCGCGTCCTGCCGCAGAAACACCTGGCCGGAAACGGGGAAATGGAAGGTGGCCTTCCCCACCACAGTGGGTCCGGGAAAACCGACACGCGCGCACTCGGTTTGGTTGCCATCGGCGCGCGTCACGGATATCCAGCGGCCGATTATGCGACGAGGTCCGAAGAGAACGAGCTGCGGCTCCAGTGACACCGGGGCCAAAAGCTGAACGGCCGGCGCCCCACGCAGCGGTCCCTCGCAGTAAGGGGCCGGGTGCACGGCGAAGCTGGCGCCCAGCAGCCCCTGGGCGCGCACCAGCGTCGGCTGGAAGGGGCTCTGCTGGGTGAAGCTGAGCTGGCCGCCGTCCGCGAACTTGGCGTGGACCGTGCGCGCCTCGAGCACACGCAGCGGTGCGCACGCTGCAAACGCCATGGTGGCCTCATCGCGCAGCGCCAAGAAGAGCCGCCGGTGGCCGAGAGGCAAGTGCATGTCGAGCAGGGCGCGGCGCGAACCGCGTGGCGAACCCACGTTCAGGGGCCCGTGTTTGGCGCTCAGGTCTCCCGCACGACAACGTTCGTGCGCGCTGCGTCCGCAGCCGTCGCCGTCGGCACGGTCCGGGTCGTAGAGCATCTGCAGGAAGCGGCAGCCGGGCGCCGCGTCCAGCACGTCGGCCTCGAGCAGCTCCCACGTGTAGCGCGACGAGCGGCCGCCCTGGAAAAGCAGCACGGCCAGCAGCGACGCGCTGGGCGACGCGAGGAAGAGCACGCGTCCGGCGACGCGCGGACCAGCGAACAGCGCTTCGGCCCAGTGGAGCGAGCCCTCTTCGAGCAGCAGGTTGGCGCAGGCCTGGGTCTTGCCCTGCTGCAGCAGCAGCGCGCGGCCCCACACGCTGGCGGAGCCCTGCAGCTGCAGCTGGTCGTCCTCGAAACTCAGTTCGGTGCCGTTCAGCTCGAGCGGCCCGTGACGCCGGGACAGGTCGTGGCGCGCGCGGCCCAAGTCCGCACACGGCGACGCCGCGTCGAACAGCGCCGGCATCTCGCGCACGCTCCAGCTGAACTCGCCCGGGGGCCCGACGAGACGCACCGTTATGTTGACGCCGGACGGATCGGATGGGGTGAGCCGAACCTCGCCTTGCACTCCTGCCATGTTGAACGGGGCATGTAGGTCCAGCTGGTCACTGGTGCCCACCGCCGAGCACAGCTCGAGCAGCAGCAACAGCAGCATCGTGTTGGACAACACAGTGGGTCACCTGCGCTGTCTGGTCGTCGTCCGCGGGCTTCTCTCAGAAACTTCAGTCGCCGACATGGCTTCGCCGGGCCGCGTCATGCCTCTGGAGCGCACGATCTCGCGCTCGGCCGCAGGGCGCTGAGAGAAACCGGTGCGGCAAGGGGGACAAAAGAGGTCTGTCGGGCCCCCCTCTCCGCGCGCCGGCCGAAGGGGCCAACGAGCCGGCCTCGGCGGCGCGGGAGATCCGAAGCTCAGGAATCCCGAGAAAGCGTGCCAGTAGCCTTTTTTCCTTGCCACCTCCGGCCCCAAAGTTCTCGGCCCCGAGGTGGGCGCGCGCCCCCTTCTTTGATGGGCCACTGCCCTTCTGGTGGTGGGCCACTGCCTTTCATCGCAAAGACTCAAGGTGTGGGGTGCTGGCCGTTTCGTGCGGGAGAAATTTGCATTCATGCATCTCGGCGGCGAAGGTGCCCGCGCTTAGGTCGTCACGGGCACCACGTGGTATGTTTAATTACGCAAGATCTGTTTTACCCTCGTTTCCTTGTACTTTCAACTTTCTAATGAAGCACGGCTTTACCCTCTTTTTTTTCATATTATAATAATAAGTTCGAGAAATTCGTCAGCCTGCTTCAAGGCGTCCTAAAAAGGTGAAAATGCGAATGTATAGAACGCAGGAAGAACTCAGGAATAAGTGGTATTGCGTAATAATAATAAAAAAAGCAAAGAAATTCATCGGTTCGCGCAAATGATATCGTCCCACACCACACACTCCCCACCTTCTTCAAGGCGTGTTTCGTAGCCCCAGTGTTGAATTATCGTGAGTGTACACAGCGCGATAGTTAAAGGTGGACGTCCTTGTCTTGTCTACGTCCTTGTCTTATCTACGTGCTGTACACTCACGATAGTGGGACGTTATAAACCAATCTCCTAAATCAATCACGAAATATTAACACCGCAGGCTACAGTGACGTTGCATCGAACACATGACGGGGACATGGAGAAGAGTTGAACAGAAAAAAAAGGAAACTAACATGAAACTTTCTGAGGCCGGGTGTATCTACTGCTGAAGAAGTGAAAATCAATAAAAGAGGGCTGCTTCAGCCTCCTCTGTCTATACTATATATCGACACTATCGTTTATACTATGGTGTCTATACTATAGAAACTAACTATAGCCTGCCGTGGTTTTTGACATAACAGAGGAAGTGGGCAGATCGACGAAACATGAGCTGTCAGAACGTCTTGGTCTTTACGTATATGTCCAACGTGTTACAAAAAAGCGCGCGCAGTCACTCAACTTTCACACGTGATTTGTTATACGACTGAGGACCGAAACTTGGCAAATTCTTGTAACAAATGATGCCCGACACATTTCCACAGAGTGGGAAAAAGAAACACTTGTCAGAAGACTGCAGAAAACAAATGCAAGAGGAAGCGTTAGTTGCGCGTCTTCAAGTATCGGCCAAATTAAATTTGTTACGTTTGATTTAGAACGTTGAAATCCTGACTGTGACAGTCTGATGTAGTTCTCTTGTTTAGACCCTCAATTTCTTCATGCACACACGCGCACGCGTACACATATGAATGCTATCAGAAAATTTCAGTAAAATTGAAGCATCTAGTTTGTTACTAGCTCCGAAGCAAAAAAAAAAAATATATGTGGGCCAATATTCCAAGTTTTTATTACGAACCAATTAGCACACACTAACTATTCGTGTTAAAAAAATAACTAGTCTGTATTTTCGAATATTAAGAACTAACAAAATATTTCGCAACTACCGAATGTTAAAATACTCTTTTCTCCGTTTGCTAAACAAAGTATCCCAAATTATCAGAAAAAGACAAAAGTTATCGAATCCATGCAAGAACGAAATGGGTAATGCAAGGTTTGTTTTCGGTTTTGCGAGGGAAGCCTACATGACAACCTGTGATTTTTCTGTGTAGTCTGTCATTTAGGGTTTTTGGCAGTCTATCATGTATAGCAGTTTTATTTTTATTTTATTTTTTACGCTACAACCATCAATGTTTTTCTTGCAATGAGCGCTTCATATATGTGCCTCCGGACACGTGTCCTTCAGCATGACGAATACTGGGGTGTGATTTGCAAGCGTAATTCCAATGGAGACAGGAACTTTTCGTTTCAATTCGCGGAATGGTTTTCTTTCGACTGTTCTGCCGACGGAGACGAAGAAATCCCGGGTTCATATACAGCTCCGCTGCAAAACTTGTCAGCCGAACTACTAAGCATATTTGTTGATCTCGGATGCATCCAACTCGAAAGGGATCGCGAAATAGTATATATGGACAATTTTAAACATAAAATATGCCTGTCTTAAGCTTGTCAGAAAGCTTGGCACCGTCTCGAACAATTTTTCGGAATCGTGAAAAGCGGAAATTCACCGATCCGTTTCTACAAGTCCCGTGTCGAACGCGTAAAAGTTGACCCATTTCTTCGTGCACGAATGTCGCAAGTCGCTAGGGGTCGGTAATATCGATGAATGATTAATCTATTAAATTAATCTACTAAAAAATTAAAACGATTAATGTTAATCGATGTCTGCCTTTCATTTAATCGACTTAATCGATTAGAACTGTTCGGTTAATCGTTTTCGAGAGTTTTACAGGAATGGCGCGAAAATTTAGAAATCGTGCTGGAATGTCGGCGCACGAGCAGTGACTGTGCGGCTGTGTTAGAGCGACTATCGGCTGTTTTTCCGAGTCCTGTACAGCGATTCTTTCTCCGTGCGCCGAGCCGAGCGCCTCCCCTTTCTTCCCCCACACCGCGAACGCCACCACGCCCTCGCAATTGAAGGCTTAATATAGAAACCCAGCCGTTGATCGTCGTGCGGCTCTCAGTCCGATAAAGACGTGGCACAGCATTGGCGCCTGCTTGGAGCACGCATTTGACACAGTGATGGAGTTCGTGTCGATTCCAGCAAATGCATAGCTTCCGAGCATCTTTTCTCGCATGCTGTTTGTGTGACCATTCAAAGAAGGTGTCTGTTTCACCCAAACATTCCAGCCAATTGACATATATTCCTCAGCTCTGTATAGAAAAGGCCATGTGGTTTAAAATTCTAAACGCGTAATTTTCTTTTACCCTGTGTATTTTGCAATTTCTTGCACATTTCAGTTGGACTTCACCTTTCAGAACATTTTCTTGGGCGAGTTGGTTCATGGTCGACAAGAAAAAGGCAGAAACTCGAAAGAAACAAGGACGAGACGAGGACACATGACTGCGCTTGTCCTGTGTACTCGGCTCGTCCTTGTTTCTTTGGCGCTTCTGTTTTTTCTTCTCAATTCAACTTTCACGTTTGCCATTTCTCTTATTTCTTCTTTAACTGTGCTGTACAGGAATACACTAGTGTCATGTATTTTAATTCTGCACTTAGTGCCATTTTATAACATATATTGCTTATATTTTCAAAAGCCACTACTGATGACTATATTTAGTCTTTAACAAGTTAAAGATTATCCTTTATCAAACCTTTTTACAATTATGCTTGAAACTTTGTTCCACCTCTCAAACATTAAAATTGGTTCCTAAGAAAGTAGATAACTGTGTTTCAACCTTCTTTTAAAGTGCCCAGCAAAAATTTCGATTAATCAATTATTCGATGAAAAACCCTACATCGAAAGCGATTAATCGATTAAAGGCTAAAACGATGAATGACTGATCGTTAATCGAATAAAATTAATCGACCATACCTACAAGTCACTCGCGCTGCCGAATGGTCTTTCATTGTACTATACTTGTAACCCAACGCTGACGCAAAAGCAAGCGTCGCCCGACCGCGAGGCCAAGGTACGGCTCGGGCGCGTCGAAGTGCTCGTTGAGCGTTCAAACCAGCCTGCATGGAAATGCTCCGTGCCGCCATCAGAGCGCTCGCGCGTGTCCGTTGCAACACGCCGTTTATACGGCCGATCGTCACACGTCGGCAACGAGTCGACGAAGCAGACTGTTGGGTCGGGTTTCGGAACCGAGTCCGTGCTCTGCCTTCGAACCGATGTGTCATCGCTTCTCGTCCGCCCGTCGGCGACTCGCAGGCCCTTCTTCTCCGGTGATGCTTCGATGACGGCCGCCACCACACACACGGTTAGAAAATGACTTTCTGTAGCTTGCAGAACATCCGGGTCTCTTGCCGCTGATGCTGCGAGAACGAATGAAACGCGTCCAGCGCGGACTGTGGGCCAGCGACGACGCACCGCGATGGGTGTGCGCATAAAGCGTGCAGTGATTTTGTAAAATACAAACTGTAATGTGAAAATCAGTCCAAGTATCTGGATTGAGGTGGGACTCGTTACGGCCGCTTCGCGGAACCCTAAAATGCCGTTCGCGGAAACCCCTGCTCTACAAGAAGACCCGGCGGCGAATAGATCTCCAGTTCACCATCCCATGCCGGGAGCTACTCATTGAAAAGATCGAGTGTCAGGCACACTACATATAAGGCCTTTCGCGTTCTTGAAGCAGCGCGGCGATCTGCTCTTGCCGATAGCCAATTCGGCCGTCGTTTGCACGAGACATCCATCCATATTTGCAGCGAGCAAACTGAGATGTGCGCCTTGCTCATTTTTCCTCCATAACATGCACTACCCTTCAGATTCAATGTCTTGTGTGATACGGCCAAAATAGTGCCGTTTCGCCGGCAACGAATATTTCCGACGGCGGGAGAAGTGATTGTGGCTCCGTTGGCAGAGTTGGAGAGATGCGGCGATCTACGATCGATACATCGAACGTGAACGGGAGTTCGAAACACGTGTAGAGCAGTGCTATACCTTTGCACGGGATTTTCAAGGGGATGTTACAACTGTCCGTTACATATGATAATTTTGCATATCCGGATTATACAGATTCGGCATCTACCTACGTCCCAAAGGCAAGATGTGCAAGGACCTTCTATTTTGTAGCGCACAAGAAGGCCTACCATTCGAAGTGTCTAGAAGTGCAGTGGTTTCTTTGGAAAGTAAACAGAAATTTTGAAACCATTTTTTTTAATCTGCGTAGTCTCTAACTGGACGCGATGACGATGCCATGCCAGTTAAAGTGAGAAACTCGAAGCGCATAGTGTTTCTGTAGGAATGGTTACTATATGGTAAACGCTGCAATTATGACCTATAGATATGATAGCCGTCCTCAGCACGTAATCGGTTGTATAAGTCAGTGCATTTTTCTTTTCTCAGTCGCATATCATCTCACGTGTTTCTTACACGCGCAGTCTGTGTAGTCGGTGTCCTTCTGTCGGCGCTGCCGCCGGAATGCAAGCATTTTATGTGATGGTCTGTATCAGGCACATTGTGGTGAAAAAATGCTTACACAGGTGTTTTGACGACGCCGACACACCGCGCAACGTACCACAATCTCCCTGCGCGGGTTTTAGGCGCGGTGAGGGTACACAGTTTAGTTTACACTGGCTCACCATCAAGCTATAGCCGCATGTTATATTACGCAACTTTCAGAGCCAAATTAAAGATATGATTCACCCGCCGTGGTTGTGTAGTGGCTTTGGTGTTGCGCTCCGTTGCGGGATCGAATCCTGGCCTCGCCGGCCGCATTTCGATGAGGGCAACATTCAAAAAAAAAAAAAAAAAAACGTGTACCGTTCATTGGGTGCACGTTAAAGAACCCCAGGTGGTCAAGATTAACCCGGAGTCCCCCACTACGGCGTGCCTCATAATGGTACGTATGGTGGTTTTGTTGCTTAAAACCCCAGAATTTATTGTTTAATTTAAAAATATGATTCCTTGTTCATGGAATAAAATCGTGCTCACGATGCCCTCAACGCTACACACAGTCTTCTTATCCAAAGACATGTCTGAGCGGTAGACAATCCCTATAAAAACACAGCCAGCCATGGGTAACAACACACATACTAAAAGTTGCACGGTATTAAGGAAGCAAAGCCAGCTCTTCTCTCTTAAAAAAAGTTAACTAATACGCGAAAACATAAGCTAATAAAAGAAAATGCTAACCGCTGTCTGCTTCGCACAGTTAAGCAACAGAACGAAATCAAATCCCAAAGCGTGGTTCTGATTCTTTCGTAATAAAAGAGTTAAACTATGGCAGGTAATTTCGGATGACTGAGATCAAACTACGTGTCTGAACATTTCTTTTAGTCAGCATTCCTGTGTCTGCATAACTGCAACAAGATTTTACCTATAAGAAATATTCCGCCCATGCAGTCCATGTAATCTATAGGCACTGAAAATTTATTAAAGGCCATTTATGAAAGAAACGCTATTGGTCCGGATGTAATTTCAAGACGCGATTCAAGCGTTGCACAGGGCCGATTTCCCTATATTTTACTGAATTTTGAAAAAAAATATTTATCTAGAGGTATTTTACCATATGGATGAGAAACCGCTCACTTTGTTTAATAGGGACTCAAAAAAAAGAAAAAAAAGAAGATTGAATATTTCGTAACCACAAGTCCATATCCTGACACCAGCCACATGCAAAATACTTGAACATATCTTATATAAAGGAATAATGAAACATCTATTTAAACATAATGTACTGATCAAGGAACGACATATGGATTTCGTAAGCGACTGTCTTGTAGAAGTTATAACACAACTAATTGAATTCAATCATGACTTCGTATTGAGCGTTGATGCCAAGCGGACATGTGGGCAGTAATATCTTACATTTCCGTAAGGCTTTCAAATAAGTCACTCACTCACTAAACATTGATTCAATAGTATTTAAATGAATATGCATTTACTTACCTCAAGGAAGTCAATTTTTTTGTTTTGAATGGAAAATGTGTACTGCACGACATATGAATTTAAATATAGAAAATGTGCGCACCTTTCCTTTACCAATAATAAATCCCAGTATTGCATAAATAACGTATTATCAGAGTCCTTTAATACTTCTCTTAAAAGTATCAGAGGGCCCCCGTACTATTAAGACAATAATGTAGATATAAATAGCAAGGCGTAAAATGTAATCGGACTGCTTGTGTCTGCTGACACATGTAAGTAGCGTACGTAGATAAACCTGCTCAAGCATTGAACTTCATTTCGCGTAACTTGCGATTCTTGCACGTGAATCTAAAAAAAAGCGACTTATGTAACTTGTGTTCGGTCAATTTGGGAGTACAGAAGCAAGGTTTGGGTACGGGCTAGTTGGTATTCCACGGTATCAATCGTCACTTACGGCGCATACATACACGTAACGCTTTGTTGTGTGGAACTCAGCCGAAGGGACCCTCATCACCGCTCTGGAGCAAATGAAAAACCAAGCTGTCAAGTTCGTCTCGTGGCGGCACGGAAGGAAGCAGATTTGCACCGAGCTGAGCGTTGTTTGGGAATCACTTCGCGCCCGACGTAGAAAACTGAAGTTGAATTCTCTAAATTTAATATATCTCTCCTGAAACGTTCCGTATGCCATGACAACAATCACGTATGTTTTCCGTTTAATTCTTACGGAATCTATATGAATTTCATATAAATTTCGTGTAATTTTCATAAGTACCGCACGGAAAACATGCGGAAATATTGAACTGCATATGGAAGGTTTCAGTAGGAACAGTAAGACATGGAATCAACAGGCGTTTGTCTAAAGGAACCTGGTTATATGTGAAGGCGTATAATGATCATAATCGCAAAATTTTTAAGGTATGTACAAAACCAAGACGCGCATGTATGCTGACTCCTTTTTTCGTAAACCAGTGGAACAGACTGACTGAAGAGCAAGTGTACTGTGTACAAGGGGATACCGGGTGTTTCAGCGAACACTTTCAATAATTGTTTTAGAATTGCCTGTGGAATCTAGCACAATTCTATAGTCCATGCGCGGGTCTACTCGAAGAGGCGGACACTACTTGCACAAAAAATTGAACTGCATATAAGCGACTAATAACCAGAAAATGCTAATTATGTTTTTAACATAATTACCTCATGGCAGGTATTGAAATTTACAAATTCTAGCCGGTCAGTTCTCAAGACGGATCCACTTGGAACGAATTCTCAGGATGACACCAGTTTCGATATATTAATTTCCGAACTTTCCGGAGAAATTCGTTGGCCTTCCAGTTACTTTTGTGCTTAAATGTATACACGACGTTTTGTTAAGAAATTAAGTGGAACGATAGTGCATTTTTACCGCAAGTTTGATGACGCGTATCTCATAAATGGTGTCATCCACATAATTATTTTCTAGTGGATATGCCTTAACGTATCACACGCTAGAATTTGTAAATTGCAATATGTGCCATAAGGTAATCAGCTGTAAACTTAATTAGCGAATTTTTGTTAATTATTCGGTTATGCATTTGATTTTTTTTTTTTTTTTTGCAAGTAGTGTCCGCCTCTTCGAGTAGACCAGTGCATGAACTAGAATTGGGCTATCTGCCACAGGCAATTTTAAAACATTTTTGAAAGTGTTCGCTGAAACACCCTGCATATTATTCTGTTCGTTGCTGTAACCACTCTGTAGTAACGCCCTTGGGCACTGCGAGGTAATCTTCGAATAACGAATAAAGAAAGAATTTTAACGTGCAAATCTGAGCTAAAGCTTGAGTCTCAAACTATATTTAGATTCTGCACTCATGTTTCGAAGCGACTACGACATGTAGGAGGAAGAAAAGTGTGAAATGTAAAAACCTCGTTAATAAACACGTTCCTCGCTGATTCGTTTTGCTGGTCGAAATGTTACTGAAGACCGCGGTCTCCTTAACGCATGTTCGCGTAAGCATTTTTTGGGAACTCTGTATTCCCGTGGAACCGTGAAAAACGTATGTATAGAGGGGTTCTAGCGTATACGCATAATTACGGCATAACGCCGCTTCAGTGGCCTCTGAAAGCAAGAGACCCGAAGCTTTCGTTGTCAGCACAGAAAGTCGTGACTGTCTCGATTACTGCTTGCCCGTACCGGGCGACGAGGCGTCGATGGAGGTCAGGAAGGCAGCGCAAGGTGAAGTCCGGCACACACGCACCCACCCACGGCATGCGCATTTCCGCACACTTGCAATTCGTACGGTGTCGAAGGGCAGGCGAGTACGCAACGGGGACAGGCGTTACTCCCCACGAATCGAGTCGGGGACCTTTTAGCGATGCGCCGGTGTATCCGGTGTCACCGGCCACACGGCCGATGATTGAGCCAGGGGTTGCGAGTGGGTGCACTGCCTCCGATTGCCGGCCGCGGCTGTACATATCAGGTGGCGCGCTGCAACACAGTGTGCGATCGATTCGCAGAGGGCGTGGAGGTGGGTGATTGCGCGTCGGGCTGATTAGCTGGCACCTCTCTTTTTTTGTTTTGTGTGTGTGTGTGTGTGTGTGTGTGTGTGTGTGCGCGCTTCACTTTCGGGCGCTTCCCTTGTCGTTTTCGAGCTCATCGAGAAGCGCTTCAGGCGTCACCGGGAGTGAAGGAGAGCTTGTATAAAACGCTGTCCTGCATCGTGGCACGCCACTGAATTGAAAAGTTCGCCGTGCCGGCATGTGTACTCTTTAATAAGCCTTGCCGCGACGAACGATTCGTTCGTGGTGCTCTGCCGCGGCATGGGAGGCGCGGGCGCGTGGGAGGCACGTATACAACGGCCGAGGCGGTCAGTGTGGCGGGTGATCGTGATGATGCGACGATGAACTTGTTACACGCGGCACGTCCTCGTTGCCCGAAGCCCGCGGGACGGCGTGCAACGCAGACAATAACGGTCGCGTGTACACGCAGACCGGGCGTCATGCGGCGCCCAGTGGGGACCATCTGTGCAGCAACGATGGCACAAATGTGACAACGACGGGGAAACAGCACAGAGCAACGTCGTTGGTGTCAGAGGTCACGTCAAATGGGAGCCCAGGGTGACATTACCCACCCGTAGATATTTTGGGGCTTTTCGACGTGATAGCGGAGGGCAGCGGAAGGCTCGCCAGCTGAAATGAGCAATCGGCATATATAGTGCTCCGTGTCCTGTCTGCTGCTCCATCG
Source organism: Dermacentor variabilis (assembly GCF_050947875.1). NCBI lineage: Eukaryota > Metazoa > Arthropoda > Arachnida > Ixodida > Ixodidae > Dermacentor > Dermacentor variabilis. The sequence goes on along the minus strand of NW_027460280.1, from coordinate 57,939,286 downwards.
AATGTGTGGCACACAGTTCGGCATCTGTGTTCATGACAGCGGCAGTAAGGTCACTTGGTAGACAAACGATTTTGACACCTGCCGGAATGGGCGTGCATTCCCCCTCGCAAGTGGGCTATACAATGCGTCCACCAGGCAGCCGTGCCGCTGTGTTTTTCTTCGCTCCCTGTCAAGCACCGCCTTGACTTTGCGCTTTTGCTGCGTTTTCCTGGCTCAAGGACGTTGTTCGGTCGTTCGTCCGCGGGGACCCGTTGTGCCTGGTGGGCGTGCTCGCTCGCCCTCGCGTGTCTGCTCGCGGTGGCTCATTTCGGATCGCTCGTATACACGCCGCGTGGCTTCACCCTCTGAACCTCAGCCGTGTCCGGACCGTGCTGCGATTCGCAGACCAACAGGTCGCAACCTTCCGACGTGCACGGCCCCCAGCGACCATGTTTTGCCGGCTTTCGGGAGATCAGGAAGGGCCAGTCAGCTCGCCGACAGTGCCTTGATTCTGCGGAAGTGAGGTCTGATACGTGCACCTGCCTGGCAAGTGCTTTCGGCATGTGCAAACCGCGAAAAAAAAAAAGATATTCTAATAATTGGAGGCCTAAGAAGTGAAGTCTGGGGTAGCGAGCACTTCTGCCGCCGCGTGTATATCGTCGCCTACATACCGCATGCTATATACATACATACGCATACAGGTAAATATACCTGTATGCGTTCGAGCTGCCGCGGAGGTGGCGGCTTCTTTGTTGAAATGCCGCCATGTTTAGAGCGTGTATGTCGTCGTCCTGCAGTGATTCCCAGGGCGTGACTCGCGCTCCATGAAGCACGCGGGCGAATGGAGCAGTCTTCGTGTGCAGCATTTTTTCAACATAACTATTTTGGGAGATTAGATTGTTCAATAAAGATGCAAGTGCATGACGTAACATTTGTCGTCCATGTTCAGTGCGACAAAATGGAAAGCGCCTACATTCCCTGCTGCGAAATGGATACACACCTTTATTTGTTCTCAAAGGCGATATGTTTTTACGTCACAGCGTCACACTATTTTGCTCTCAACGACGGCGTTTTCATGATGGCTATCAATGACGAGCCCGGAGAAAGGAGCCGAGTATCATTTATAGACATTAAAATTGAAATAAATTACCTTTTAGCCGTCTGCCGTCAGTCATACCCCGTGAAAGCGTTCCTCGTAAGCACACAAAGCTTATTCTATGGTGAATTTAGTCTCTAACTTTGCTGTCTACACTCCCTTGTAGGATACGTTGAAGCGAAGTCTTTTTTGCCAACGTGGCTGCCTGGCTGCTGTTGGGTCGGTCGCTATATCGGCAAATACATTTGGGGATATATGTATACAAAAGCTAACATCTGCGCCGAATAAACGTACCAGCGAGCCGACGGATATAACCACTGTATGCTTCCCAAGTATGCGCACCTCTCTTCTGCGTAACAAAAGATATATGCATGAAACGTGAATCCTCCAGAATGGGTATTTCTCACTATGACACAAGAGGTACAGAACCCGTGAATGCAGAACCCGTACAGAACCTGTACTCACAATTCTTCCATCGACAATATATATATATATATATATATATATATATATATATATATATATATATATATATATATATATATATATATATATATATGTGTGTGTGTGTGTGTGTGTGTGTGTGTGTGTGTGTGTGTGTGTGTGTGTGTGTGTGTGTGTGTGTGTGTGTGTGTGTGTGTGATTTGGAGGAGCAAGTGTGCTCTATAGGCTACGACGACTCTGCAAGCAACTTATACATTGCCTTCGGCCTTGCGACATCGCTGCGTTTACGTCTCGCACTGCACATCCGCCTGATTTGGAGTTTTGCATTTCGGCATATATCTTGTGGGCGATGCAGTGCATAGACATAAAAAATTGGGTGACAATAAATTTGTGACCTTTGTGGTGGATAAGCGTAAACATTCCACGAGATTACTCGTTGCATAGCATGAAAGTGAACAAAACTGTGCGCGCGTCGCCGTTATAGTTGCAAAACATTTAATCAACCGCTTCGCTAAAGCTTTCTTTATTGCTTCAGCGGCCGCTTCGCTAAAGTTTTATTATTACTTGCAGCGCGAACAAATCAAACACGGACAAAGAAGAGAGACGTAGCACGAGCGCTCGTGTATATATATATCGTCTCTCTTCTTTGTCCGTGTTTAAAGCGCGTGCTGCAAGTAATAATGCAAATCTACCGACTCGCCCAGCTAGCTATCGCTAAAGCTTTGCTTCGCATAGATTCCAACAAGTGCGTTGGACAGGTTAATGATTTTTCATGATTTATGCTATTTGGATGTTGCACATCTTTACGCGCTCTCGTTGTTTTGTATCACCTACTAAATTGCACGTGGCGTATCAGCTGCTGAAAAAAAAATCACTATATTTCTTCTCGTCGACAAGGTATACCAGCTGTAATGCCTGCAGTGTCCTGAAGTGATGTGACAATAAAATGTTCTTTGCGAAATATGTAGATTTCACGCGTTATAGACGGCTATATCCAGCATCGTTTAGGTTTCTGCAAAGCGTTAGCAGATGGAGAAGCGTGTTTGTGTAAGTGTATGCAGTATGTCACGGCCGCTTTAAAGGCCCACTAAAGGCAAATACTAAGTCGGCGTGGACTGTTTAAATACCATTCCAGAAACCTCACAATCCCTGTTTCGTGCCAAGAAAAGTCTTAGCTTATGGGAAAACTACATCTGAAGGGTACGACTACCTTTTCCGAAATTCACATCTCCCTTCACCCAACCGGGGGAGTGGTGACGTTGCATACGCCATCACTAAATTAAGGGGCTTCAGCCATCACCACGCTAGCGCTGCTAAAGTGTGCTAGAAAGTGTACTTTAGCGCTGCCGCCGGTGAGTAAAACGGCGGCCGACAGACGGCGGTACCGAGCCAAGACTGAGCGGCGGATTGGCCGCTGCAGCTGTTGTTTGGTCAAGTGACGTAGACCGTTCGGGCATGTCGCGACATCACATGGAAATTGAATTCTTTGCTGCTTGCAGTTTCTGCGAGTGTCGCGAGCCAGCAAAAACAGTGCAGCACACGCGATAACGAAACTACTGAAACGCTTTTTTTTTTTTTTTTTTTTGAACGCGAAAGCGTGGGCGCCGCAGAGTCGAGCGAAAACGAAACCTTTCGACCACCCATGTCGTTGTGAAGGGTAACTTCAATGAGTTCTTTTTTCTGAAAATGAAATAGAACTGGATAAGTAGCACTTTATTTCATCTTATAATGCAATACAAGGATGTTTTCGGCAACGAGTAGTTGAGTACTAGTGACAGAATTTAACTCAGGAGTGCTTTCGTCATCGGGCGAGTGCTTGAATGCCCCGGGAGAGTCTCTAATCATGTCCTGCATTTACCTCAATTTCTCAATTATGAAGAATCATCATCATCATCATCAGCAGCAGCAGCAGCAGCAGCAGCAGCAGCAGCAGCAGCAGCAGCAGCAGCCTGGTTACGCCCACTGCAGGGCAAAGGCCTCTCCCATACTTCTCCAACAACCCCGGTCGTGTACTAATTGTGGCCATGCCGTGCCTGCAAACTTCTTAATCTCATCCGCCCACCTAACTTTCTGCCGCCCCCTGCTACGCTTCCCTTCCCTTGGGATCCAGTCCGTAACCCTTAATGACCATCGGTTATCTTCCCTCCTCATTACATGTCCTGCCCATGCCCATTTCTTTTTCTTGATTTCAACTAAGATGTCATTAACTCGTGTTTGTTCCCTCACCCAATCTGCTCTTTTCTTATCCCTTAACGTTACACCTATCATTCTTCTTTCCATAGCTCGTTGCGTCGTCCTCAATTTGAGTAGAACCTTTTTCGTAAGCCTCCAGGTTTCTGCCCCGTAGGTGAGTACTGGTAAGACACAGCTGTTATATACTTTTCTCTTGAGGGATAATGACAACCTGCTGTTCATGATCTGAGAATTCCTGCCAAACGCACCCCAGCCCATTCTTATTCTTCTGATTATTTCCGTCTCATGATCCAATGCCGCCGTCACTACCTGCCCTAAGTAGATGTATTCCCTTACGACTTCCAGTGCCTCGCTGCCTATTGTAAATTGCTGTTCTCTTCCGAGACTGTTAAGCATTACTTTAGTTTTCTGCAGATTAATTTTTAGACCCACTCTTCTGCTTTGCCTCTCCAGGTCAGTGAGCATGCATTGCAATTGGTCCCCTGAGTTACTAAGCAAGGCAATATCATCAGCGAATCGCAAGTTACTAAGGTATTCTCCATTAACTTTTATCCCCAATTCTTCCCAATCCAGGTCTCTGAATACCTCCTGTAAACACGCTGTGAATAGCATCGGAGATATTGTATCTCCCTGCCTGACGCCTTTCTTTATTGGGATTTTGTTGCTTGCTTTAGGGAGGACTACGGTGGCTGTGGAGCCGCTATATATATCTTTCGGTATTTTTACATACGGCTCGTCTACACCCTGATTCCGTAATGCCTCCATGACTGCTGAGGTTTCGACAGAATCAAACGCTGTCTCGTAATCAACGAAAGCTATATATAAGGGTTGGTTATATTCCGCACATTTCTCTATCACCTGATTGATAGTGTGAATATGATCTATTGTTGAGTAGCCTTTACGGAATCCTGCCTGGTCCTTTGCTTGACAGAAGTCTAAGGTGTTCCTGATTCTATTTGCGATTACCTTAGTAAATAGTTTTTAGGCAACGGACAGTAAGCTGATCGGTCTATAATTTTTCAAGTCTTTGGCATCCCCTTTCTTATGGATTAGGATTATGTTAGCGTTCTTCCAAGATTCCGGTACGCTCGAGGTCATGAGGCATTGCGTATACAGGGTGGCCAGTTTCTCTAGAACAATCTGTCCACCATCCTTCAACAAATCTGTTGTTACCTGATCCTCCCCAGCTGCCTTCCCCCTTTGCATAACTCCCAAGGCATTTTTTTTACTTCTTCCGGCGTTACCTATGGGATTTCGAATTCCTCTAGACTATTTTCCCTTCCATTATCGTCGTGGGTGCCACTGGTACTGTATAAATATCTATAGAACTCCTCAGCCACTTGAACTATCTCATCCATATTAGTAATGATATTGCCGGCTTTGTCTCTTAACGCATACATCTGATTCTTGCCAATTCCTAGTTTCTTCTTCACTGTTTTTAGGCTTCCTCCGTTCCTGAGAGCATGTTCAATTCTATCCATATTATACTTCCTTATGTCAGCTGCCTTACGCTTGTTGATTAACTTCGAAAGTTCTGCCAGTTCTATTCTAGCTGCAGGGTTAGATGCTTTCATACATTGTCGTTTCTTGATCAGATCTTTAGTCTCCTGCGATAGTTTGCTGGTATCCTGCCTAACGGAGTTACCACCGACTTCCATTGCACACTCCGTAATGATGCCCACAAGATTGTCGTTCATTGCTTCAACACTAAGGTCCTCTTCCTGAGTTAAAGCCGAATACCTGTTCTGTAGCTTGATCTGGAATTCCTCTATTTTCCCTCTTACCGCTAACTCATTAATCGGCTTCTTATGTACCAGTTTCTTCCGTTCCCTCCTCAGGTCTAGGCTAATTCGAGTTCTTACCATCCTGTGGTCACTGCAGCGCACCTTGCCGAGCACGTCCACATCTTGTATGATGCCAGGGTTAGCGCAGAGTATGAAGTCTTTCATTTCTAGTCTCGCCGTTCGGGCTCCTCCAGGTCCACTTTCGGCTATCCCGCTTGCGAAAGTGGACATGGAGGAGCCCGAACATTCGTTCGCGATAACATTGACGCCTCAGAAATTCTCGGGCACTGACCTATCACTTTAGCTTGACTTAGTAGTTGCCTTTAGTGTCCCTCTAAAGCACACAAGTGGCAGCGTGTTGTGCCGAGCATGTGATAAAGCGGATGAATTAATATTATGCGTATTGTGCTACAATGTGAACAACTCGGCATTCGCCGTCCGAAGACGTCTCTGCCGGAGGCACTCGGACTCGAAGACGCTTCTGGGTTGGTGCAGTCGGCATCAGTCGCTTTGAAGCGCCGGCGACGAAGCGGCAGGAGCCAGTCAACAGCGACCGTAGGCGGCAGTGTAAACGCACATAGTAAACGCACATAGTGCACTATGTGCTAGACTTTCCCTCTTGCCTGCGTTTCTTGTCATTGTGACTGTCCTCTGCTTTTTTAGAGCGCAGCTCTTCCGTTCCTGCGGCGAGCGTCGGCGTTGTCCCTCGTAACCGAGCGAACGAACACAGCGAAGGATGAAAGCGAACGCGGAGCGCAGCGGGAGATGAAAGACGCGATAGTGAAGAGAGCGCGAGGAGGAAAGCGGAGGAGGAGGGCATGGCGGAAGCGTGATAAGAAAAGCGTATAGTGCCGCGCAAAAAGGGCTTTACGGCGACGATGGCTACGAGATGGCGCCAAAGTAGCGCGCGTCGTCTGCGTCAGCGGAGGTCTGTCTGCGGCGGCTTCTGTGAATCGCGCCCACGTGTCACCCACGCGCCGCCTCTCACGATCTCCCGATTGGCGAGGCAGTCGCGCCGCACATCGCTCCGTTTGCAACGTGCCACACGAGACAGATTGTCCGTGCCAACCAATATATCGCAAAATGAAAACACCTATAGAGCTGCACTGAAATTTCGCATTAGGGAGTATCGGAATCGCCGGTGACTTTTTCACCCTTTATTTTTGTAATTGTTCTGTTTTGATCTCACTTATCATTACGGACGTAAACTTTACGTCCTCCCGCAACAAATCCAAAATTTGCCCAAGCTAGAGTGTACTAGCTCTAGCCTAAACTTGGTCTTTGTGGCTTCAAACGGCTTTGTGGATTTACAAGTTGACCATTTTCAGCAGAAAATTGCGTTATAAATTCCACAAATTCGCAATGTTTATACATATCCGCAGCGTATTAGTGCCTTGCGCGGTCCGAAATTTCGGCCGATAAAGGCAAATATAGCACAGTAAATAATAAACAAAAAAGAAGCCACAAGAACGTCTGAAGTCACAAGCACGAAGATGGGACATATATCCATGCATTATAGTCATCATTGTCATGGTAGCTGAGTGATAGCAGCGCCAGAGTTGTCTCTATTAATTGTAGTAGTAAAGTAAGTAAACTATATATGGGGCTAGCATGACGGAAGGATGGCAGAAACTGGTTGCCTCTCGCCTTTGTAAGCAGCTCGTTGCTAATCTACGTAACTCGCGCTAACGATAGTGGTACAGCACGAGCTCTCGCCCGCACGACGCACGTGCCAATCGTCTCAACGAACAAATTGGCGTTGGCGGGATAAAAGGATGCGTGCGAGGGTGGTCTAATCGTGGTAGCACTGGGCTGTTGTGTCAATTGGGAAGCCTGTAGGTTTGATCCCCCTTCGGTCACTTTATTTATTGAAGAGGCCCGAAACGAGGCTATAGATAGGAACGTATACCTACCCACCGTCAAGTGCCTGGTATGAGGCGTAGAACGGAAATTGAAGGAAAAATTTGCCTCAAATATTCACTCGAGGCTATAGCGGATTTTGCGGAAAACAAGGTCGTATAGCATCGGGGCTTCAACCGCATCGCGGCTGTTATTGATGATAACAGTGGCTTCATTGAAGAAGGTTAAAAAGTATGTATTTGAGAACCTGCATCGCGAAGTTAGTATGACCGCTCTGTGTATGCATGAATTTATTAGTTTTCGCTGTCAGGTATCAGATGTCGGCCACAGCCTGCACTTTCTTAGAAGCTGGCACTTTTTGTCTGTGTTTTCAGACGCTAGTTCAACGCTACCTGGCGATACGACTGATGAGGCCATGCTGAAGAATTCTAACGCTAAAGTCTGCAGCCGCGCAAGAGAATACGTAAGTATACATACTAGACTGCCTGCATCTGTGGCCTCTGGCCCATACCTCTCACTCCGCGTTGAACAGGTTACACTATGTATACAAACTGTGAGCCAACTGAAAGCAACGAAAGCTTGCTCCGCTCAGGTGAGTTGGTTGGAATACCAGTGGGCATACTGATTTATGCTTTTAATGAAGCGTGGGATGACGCTTCTCTGCCCGTGTACTTCTCAGTGAAGAGTGGAGGCCTATAAATGGAAAGGTCAGTGCGCACCTAAGCATCCAACCATCCATGAGCCTCTAACTTTGTTTGGACAACAAGAGAGAGAGAAAATACATTGTTGCCGAGGGGCTAGACATAAAGGGAATTGACACCTGATTGTAAGTGTTAAGGCCCCCCTTCTCGGAAGGAAACTCGAGCAGTGTAAAGAGTTCTTGCGTGTTTCATGCAAACCGCCAGCTAAAACAACAACAACAGTAATAATGATAATACGGTGCAGAAGGTCGTTGACACCCCTTCGGGAAGCAGACGAATCACCTGGGCGAGCGTGTCCACGCGCACCCGCTCGTTTTCGAGGCCTTTCTTCACCTTTCGTTCGGCAAGCAAGTCAGTTGCAAGCATCTAATTGTTGTAATCAAACAGCGAGTTTGAAATCAGCTGCAAACAAATCGTCATTTGTCCCAAACACCTTGCACTGGCGATCTGTAAAAAACGGGCGCGTTACAGGATACGATTCTTGAAGATCCGGCATTACACGGTAAAAAAATGCGGTCAGGCAACCACCGTAACACGTGAAGAACCGCTCATCGGCTTTCGATACGCTCTACAAGGTCACGTCAAGCTTGCCGCGATAGTTGCCGATGGCTCTGAAGGCGTTGCGATAGAAAAGCCTGTTTGATCACAATGCATTAGAGATGGTTCAAGCTTCTCGTGACGTGTACGCGTGCTTACTCGAGCCCTCACTTACAGGCTTCGTTCCGGTCCGATCGGGTTCTCATGTGCGCCATACTCGGATCGCTGGTTATTTACTCTCCTGTGTGCGCGGCAGGTAGCACGTGCTCGGTGCGTCGACCCTAGAGTTGCTGTATATGTTACAAGACGCGATGTTGTATTTGCACGAGAGCGAGAGCATGTTGTGGCCCGACACGCGTCTATACCTGCTTAGCAAGCTCCTCATGCATGCGACTGAAAATAATAATAATAATAATAATAATCAAGGGAAGGGGGTGGGTGGGTCGTTTCATCTTGTGAGCAAGCGCGGCACTGCGTGGACTTTTCTCGATTTCGTCGTTGGAGGATTCCCAAACTGCACCATAGCGCGTACACCAAAGCACGGCTAATGAAGCCCTCCAAACGCCGCGTTTGTGCAGAGCCGCGTATCTCAAGACATCTAAAAGATTTGGAAGCAACGAGATTCGAAGGAGAGAGAGAGAACTAAGTTTTGTCGAAGTTAATTAACGCCCACCAGTTGAAAGGAGACATTTCCACATGTATACACCACGCTGTATACACTTGAAATCCAGGCGCAGTGGCGAAATCGCGAGGAAGTCTTTTTTTGCGTCTTCCGTGCACAAAACACTTTTGCGGCCGCGGCGCTGCGCACACAAATAAATATAGAAAGGCGCAGCGCGAGTTTCCTTGCGCGAGCGGTGGAGGAGAGGGCATCTTAATTAAGCGAACCGATATTTCAGGTGCATGCGAAGCCGAGCAGCATGCCGCGCGGAATGATACCAGCCAAGAGAGCCGGACCAATATCGTCCTTCTCGATCTGACGAACCGACGGCTACGCGCCACGATGACTCTTTGTTTCTTGTTGTTTTATTTCTTTTCCCCATCCGGGCGTCTTCGTGAGCGCGCAGGACGGCCACTGATCTTATTAAAAGCGGCCCCGTAATACATGTTTGAAAAGAAGGCATCCTTCTCTGGTGCGCTCTTCGCGGCGTTGAGAGGTCAGTGGCCGCGTGTTTTATTTGGCCATTACAGCTTAGCCCGGAGAAGGTGGGAAAACGAGGGAGAAACAGAGGAGGACGAGAGAACAACGGTCGGCTCTTCGCTACGACATCGACCGTCGCGCCGTTATCGTGGGTGCCCCCCGAACCTGAATTCAATAGCATCGAGGAAGCTTCCGCGCTCGCCGCTCGCGCGGTTGCGAGGGGAAAGCGCGTGCAGAGTTGGGCGCAGTTCAGCGCAGCGCAAGCGTCGGCTCGTCGGAGGATGCGCGCGGGCCACGGGCTGACGGCGGGTTCTCGCGTTGCTCCTGTCGGTGGGGACGTCTCTTTTTCACCTGATTGAGGTGCAGTGTACGCTGTCGAACCGCTATGGCCGCTGCTGGGTGTCGAGTGTGACACTCTACAGCTACACCAATACTGTTTGTTGGAATGGAGTGTTACTGTTCCTGTCTTGGGGTTGGAGAGGTGGAGTCGCGAAAGAAAGCGGAAAAATGGACCAAATTTTTATGTCGATGTCGCTTATAGTGTATGAGGTATTCAACTTTCATTACCAGACATCTAAAGAATAAATAAATAAATAAATAAATAAATAAATAAATAAATAAATAAATAAATGGCACGCACCTTGCTTTGCCTACGTCATCGTTTGCGTGGTCTGTACTCATGCTCTGATCAATAGTGGTCGAACAAGGAACGTCTCTTGCTGGAACCAACGTTTCGACAAGGGGGCAGTACGGAATTGCTCTGACGAAGACAAGTCTCTTTATCAAAACGTTGGCTTCGCAATGGCACATTTATTTATTTATTTATTTATTTATTTATTTATTTATTTATTTATTTATTTCCATACTTTCAAAGCCCAGAGGTGTGGTGAGTACATATGTAGTCGTTGGAAACCTTCTTAATTACAGCAGCGTCACAGATGGCATGCGATGGAGGCGGTGTACGCTGGTTCCAGTCGTCGGTGGGTGGTATGAATGAGCGAAAGTATAGGAGTGGCTGTTGCATGATGGAACCCCTGTCCTCGTTTGGTGAGCAACGCGAGACGAAATGTAAGAAGGGCGAAGGAACACCTCGACTTTAAGGGCAGGTTTAGTGTATAGTAAATCTTATGAGATAGACATAGCCGAATAATGTTCCTGCGTAAGGCAAGGTCTCGCAACTCTTGGGTTATAGTTTCATTGATGACACGTTTTATTTGCGCGCATAATTCGCTAAAATGAAACGAAAGGCCCCGCTTTTAGGTGCTTCTAGATTTTCCAGATTTGCTTTATTAATATCCCCTATAGAGTAGGTATATTGGGGCCGCACCAAATTTTTATAAAGCTTGTAGCTTCGCCGGAACAGTTGCGCTGGAATAACTGCGGCGTTGAAATCCGAGCACGTGGTTAGCATTAACAAATATGTAGTCGACATGCACATTCTATGAAAGGCTACGAGTTAAATGAGTGCCAAGATACTTGCAAGAAGTTAAGCGTGTATACGTATAAAATAACTTGGGAAGGAAAAAACACGTGAGACCGATTTGCTTTAACATGTATAAATATTAGGAGTCATTAGCCAGTCGAAACACCAGGAGGGTATTGCGTCAAGTTCGGATTGCAGCACGGCATTATCATGGGTGTAAGCCAACAAACATTGACCGCAAAGACAACACAGGCAAATTACTTGTGCTTACTAAATGAATTAAAGAAACGATAGATTAATGGAAATGAAAGTGGATGAAAAAGCAACTTGCCGCAGGTGGGGAGCGATCCCATGTCTGCGCATCACGCGTGCGATGCTCTACCAATTGAGCTACCGCGGCGCCGTTTTCCCACCCACTTTCTTGGGTATTTATGTTTTCTACTAGAACCCTGGGAGTGTTAGCCAGCGCCACCACGCACAGACTTGCATATGGTATGATGTATATATATCAGATGCTTGTAAGAAGATATATATATATATATATATATATATATATATATATATATATATATATATATATATATATATATATATATATATATATATATATATAGAGAGAGAGAGAGAGAGAGAGAGAGAGAGAGAGAGAGAGCACACAGTTCGCTTGCGCCTTACCATCCGCGGCTCCTGCAACAGCTGCTGCACCTGCAGCGGCTTGCACTGCGCTTGTTTCATAGTATATGTGTCGCAGTAATAAGCAGGCCTCTCCACTGATTCCGCGACCCTGTTTCTTGTTACATTCTCTTTGCCTCCCGCGTCCTTCGTTTCCAGCCTGCGTCGTTAAATTTATTTTCCCCGGCGCAGCGCGAATAACAAGGAAAGAGAATTCGGCTCGTTATGGTCTGTTTCTCGTAGAAAACATGGGCTGCAACGGAGTCTTTAACGTTTCCGAAATATCGGTCACGACGGTGTGCACCACTACAATGTGCCTCGCCCCTTCTCAAGGGAGCGCCATGCTCTCTTTTCAGTTGACTCTCCCTCTCTATTTCATTAGCACAGGCCACTGCATGACGACATCCATGTTGGAGCATTAATACAGACTGCGGTTACTTCGCCGTATTGTCCACAGCGACTTGATCGCGTGGTGGTTTGATGCCGCGCACACTGCCCGTGGCGAACTTATCCGAGCAAAAGTATACATGCGATACAGGGATTCCGCGTTATGAAGCCGACTTTATCCTTCGCCTACGAAAGTAACTTGAAGTTGAGGACTGGCAGTGCAAAGAAAGAAGGAATATAAAGTGCCTCCTTTCACAGACGAATAAAGTGTTCAGGACACACCGAATAGTGCTGGACATTTTATATATCTGTCATATGTTGACACCCAACTTTCACTCACGCCGTTCTCTCTCTCTCTCTCTCTACTGTTTTTTCCTATTGGCAGATGCCACATGTACACATTTGTTATTGAAAACTGTATAGCGTTTCCCTTTGACAGTGCGTTTCGTTTAGTTATTTCGTATCTATACGTGACGAGTGATTGAGTAAATCCGCCCAAAAACAACTTCAAAGCGCCGAGGTGAACAGGTTCCACTTTTGAAATAATGATGTAACTATGTGTGCTTTCTTTTCTTTTTGGTTTAGTTGGACTTTACACACGAGCCATCCAGAGCGTAACAATATTTTGTGTACGTTTAAAATAACACCAATTACCAACCGCGTGCTCCTACAACGCAACATTGGGTGCAGCCGCGACCGTCGTGATCATGGAGGAAATGACCTTCCTTTATGATTGTAAAGGAAGAGAGAGAGAGAGAGAGAGAGAGAGAGAGAGAGAGAGAGAGAGAGAGAGAGAGAGAGAGAGAGAAACGAAGAGGGGAAGGTAGGGAGGTTAGCCAAGGGCGTGCCCGGTTGGCTACCCTACACTGGGGGAAGGGGAAAGGGCGAAGAATAGATAAGAAAGACGAGGGTGCGAGGCCTTCGAGATGCCATGCAGGACAGGAATAGTTCGTAGGTCTATAAGTTTCATTATATTTGCTACGGAGTTCTGACATACGTGTAGTACATATACGTATAGTATTCTGACATGTTCGCCGCGCAACACGGCCCTGCAAATGCAAACTTCGTTCCTCGCGACGGGATGGGGTTAAGATCTTGGGATACTTGCGCCTGCGCGACGAACCCCCTATGAATGTAACTTGAATTTGAGGACTGCAGTCCAAACTTGGCATTGCGAACTTTCGAGTACACTCGTCGATTTCAGTTTGTCCGACTGAATTACCAATAAAATCAGTTTTTTTTTTCGGTGAGCCCGTGGTCCGCATATACTTTAACTCGGGGGTTCCTGTCTAAATGCGTCGGAAAGGAGAAATCGTTCTTTTCGGCAACCACCGCACCAAATTTGATGAAGTTTGTTGTACTTTCGTTTGTTGATGAAGTTTGTTGTACTTTCGCAATTTCGATGTTTATTAATTGCTATGCGTTGAACTTTCTACTTGCCTCCGTACAATTAGACATTGTCTGTCTGTCTGTCTGTCTCTCTCTCTCTCTCTTAATCTATCTATCTATCTATCTATCTATCTATCTATCTATCTATCTATCTATCTATCTATCTATCTATCTATCTATCTATCTATCTATCTATCTATCTATCTATCTATCTATCTATCTATCTCTCTGTGTGTGTGTGTGTGCGTGCGTGCGTGCGTGCGCGCGCGCGTGTGTGTGTGTGTGTGTGTGTGTGTGTGTGTGTGTGTGTGTGTGTGTGTGTGTGTGTGTGTGTGTGTGTGTGTGTGTGTGTGTGTGTGTGTGTGTGTGTGTGTGTGTGTGTGTGTGTGTGTGTGTGTGTGTGTGTGTTCTCTTAGAAATGAAATAGCTATAACATGACCTCATTCATGCAGCTCGCTTTTCCCCCTCCATGGGGAAGTCATGCGTGCTACAAACTTATCTGATCGCGTAAAATGCGTTTGTTCAGCGCACAACGGTACGATAAAACTGTCCAACTCCAACTCCGCGACTAACCCAGATGTCACAATTTTGTGAACAGCATCTGTTAGAGCGTCAAGCAGCTTAATACACTTTACCTACAACGTTTACGTCGTTTACGTGAATTTGGGTAAAGCCTATATTATAAGTCGCACAACAGAGACAAGACCATGCCCACCATGCATGTTGGAAGCTGCCGTAGAAGTGTCCTGCGAAGTGTCCCGCTTCACTTCACTTCGCTTCGATCGCTCGGCTCAACGTCGCGCGAGGCGCATTTTCATGTCACGTTGCCGGCGATTGTTGCTTGAATAGAAAACATTTGCACAGACAGAGGGTAGCAGTCATAAAACTATGGATGGAAAAAAAAGGGTGTCAGAACTAAAAACTACGTTACTCTCCTGCCCCTGTTCCTCAGCCTCAACGGCGTTGTGCGACGACTGAGCACTATATCGTTTGCACCGTGAGTTGGGTGTTTATCTGCGGCGGCTGCTTTCCAAGCGGGGGTGGATTGCAAGAAAAAAAAAAAAAAAGAAGCGTCCGTGCTTTGGCATTTAGGCGCTTAATAACGAGCTCTGTTTAACCAGAATGATTACGAAATACAGCACTATAATGCATTCATTGTATAGCGGCGGGTATATATAGCTTCGGTGACGTAAGAGCTAATCGATAAAAAAAGAAGCTCTGTATTTTGCTGCCCCTTGTCGGTCGCAAGATTGATGTTTTAGAATATGACACACGGATCGGCGCTATTGAATTATTACTGACTTAAGAGTGCCGCGTTGTATGCTAGAAAAAAAAAAAAATATATATATATATATATATATATATATATATATATATATATATATATATATATATATATATATATATATATATATATATATATATATATATATATATAATCAATGTTCAATAGCGCCGATCCGCGTGTCATATTCTAAAACATCAATCTTGCGACCGACGAGGGGCAGCAAAACACAGAGCTTCTCTTTTTATCGATTAGCTCTTACGTCACCGAAGCTATATATACCCGCCGCTATACAATGAATGCATTATAGTGCTGTGTTTCGTAAACATTCTGGTTAAACAGAGCTCCTTATTAAGCGCCTAAATGCCAAAGCACGGACGCTTCTTTTTTGGATGAGTCCGTATATATATATATATATATATATATATATATATATATATATATATATATATATATATATATATATATATATATATATATATATATAACGCGAGTTTATTTTTCATATAAGCCCGCCGTAATGGCGCTGCAATTGATTTCTTTTATATTTTTTTCCCCTTCTTATCGCACAACTGCACACCCGAACAAAAAACACGTCTCATAACGTGGTCGCAGAAGTTTCTACACAGCCAGCATGAATTCGCTTATGAAGGGAAATAAAAAAGATAAAGAACCGTGCTGCAACAAAGAGGTCACGTTAAAGGCTGTGTTATTTTTAAGAGTATAAGAATAACCTTCGGCTGCTGCACTCGTTGTATGCTTACATACGAGCACATGGATGAAAAAAGCTTCGCTTCAGCGATCACGTAACGCCGGAATCTCCACTCTGCGGGTTTCGTATATCTTAAACGGCGACAGTGGAACAATTAACTAGCATGCATGTGATTATATAGCATGGAATTCGAAATTGAGAAGGCAGAAGCACAAAGTCTTAAAGGAGCGTTCGTGGCAGCACGACAAACCGCGTCACAATTTCTAAGCAATAAAAACGTCTTCATAATTCTATTGTGCAGCTTCCTATTTGTAGTATATATTTTATATTGACCAGCGCTTCTGTGTTTTGACATTTCTCTGACGTCCGTCATGCGAAAAACCCATTGGTGTTGTTGCTTCCTCTATGCCCAAGGTCCGGCGTGAACATTATATATGCTGCCTCATAGAAATTAGAAAGCATAAAAAGTGTGTGTGGGGGGGGGGGGGGGAGGAGGTTGCCAAAAGACATAACTTATTCAGTACAGCGAGCCACGTTGATGTATAAATCGTGTGAAATGGACATTGGGACCATTGACAGGGGTGCACTAACTCCAAGGTTTCTTTCCTCTATAACCGAAAAGCTCGACATCGATCGCTTGTCGCAGGGTCCGATCTTTTACAGATGAGTTATTGAATTCAAATCCTTATAACAATAGCGCGCTGGCCCGTGGCGTAAGTAGGGAGCCGGGTTAGTGGGTCAGGGATTCCAATGGCAGATCCAGAGCGGTCCGCAAAAGCTGCCACAGAGCGACGTCCTCCGGTGGCGAGCACGCACTCCAAGTCCGCAATTGGAACATTCGCGCTCCAGGTGGTATGCACGACCGCATACGGAAGTACCGGCATTACTCGCTCCAATGTGGCACATGTCTGCTTTTCCGGACGAAAGTGTTTCGGATCCGCACAAACCTGGCTCTCAGTTGGTGCCCCGTACCAGCGCCTAACCGCACTCACGTGGCATGTCGCTACGCGCACCTCGCCGGCCAATCGAACAGCCCTTATTGTGAACACTGCCAGATGCCTGAAACACTGGAACACATACTGTGCGATTGCCCGGCATATATGCTGGAGCGAAGAACGTTAGAAAGTTTCCTAGCCAGCCTTGGCAGGCAACCACTGTCGGAGGAAGCTATCCTCGGCCCATGGCCTGACACTGCAACTTCAATGCGTGCATGAAGTTGGATGGATCACATGAGCAGCTCGTCGCGGAGATCAGAGAAGTCCACCATCGACTAGCTGACGAAGGACACGATATAATATACCAGTGGTTGCCTAGTCACTGTGGTTGCCTAATCACGGCGTCAACTGCGTTGCCATTCCTCTTTCGAGAGCCGACGCAGCGAAAAAACTTTCCGCACTTGCGCGTGACCTGACATTAGCCCAATGGAATTCATCCGATTTCACAAGTGCACGCCTCCATACCCTGGACCCTAATCTACAGCTCCATATTCCGCCCGAGCTTCCACGACGTGACTGCACCCTTCTTGTCCGTCTATGGCTTGGAGTAGCATTTTCAAATGCCTACTCTTGCCTTATCGGAATGGCCAACTGCCCACTGTTTGACTTCTGCGGGTGCAACGAAACGATCGAGCATCTTCTTTGTGAGTGCTCTCGTTTTAACCCACAAAGAGCAGTCCTCTCAGCCACCTTAGACAAACTGGACAAGCGCCCAATGACAGAAAACAACATCCTTGGAGCCTGGCCTACGCGAACATCAACGCGATCCGCTATGAAGGCGCTGCTGCGATGCTTGAAAGACACGGGACTTTCTGACAAATTGTGACTGTACACTGTGTGACGTAGGACTGCACGGTGACACTGCGCAAGACTAGGAACGCCTTTCCGGGCTGCGTGACAGTGCCCACAGAAATAGTTCGTGTGTACGTGCGTGTGTGTTTAGGTTTTTTTTTTCCTTTTTTATCCTTCTTTCTTTCTCACCAATTGCATCCCCTTGCCCCTCCCCAGTACAGGGTAGCCAACCGGAGATAATTTCTGGTTAACCTCCCTGTCTTTCCTTTGCCTCTCTCTCTCTCTCTCTCTCTCTCTCTCTCTCTCTCTCTCTCTCTCTCTCTCTATGCGTGCAACTAAAGCGTTGTTGAAGTTTCTTCAGGACACCAAGCTCGACGAGCGGCTCTAGCAAGGCAACTGTCTCATATACATAAGCACTCACCACTTCTCTTATCATCATCCATCACAGTACTTTCACTCCCGTTCCCTCTTCCCCAGTGCAGAGTATAACTAGAACGCACTATAGCTCAGGTCGACCTCTCTGTCTTTCCTATCAATAAATTCTATTCTATCTATGTCTGCGTGCGAAATTTCCGTCATTTTGGCGGATAAAAGCTCAAGCGCGAATTCTGAGAAAGTTTGAGCTTCCCAAAAGAAACAAGGTCTCCCTTCCTTCTTGTATCGCTGTAATAAGGCTCACAAATTTGGCGTTCTTGGCTCGGCGGATGGAACAGATCGTGAAACGCGCATTTGCAATCGCTAGAAGTCTTTGTCGTCGTCTGAGCCGGTTTACTCACCGCTTGAAGCCCAGGAGCTGCATAGCGAATCGTGATTTTCTCAATAAGAACAGTGTGGCGATAATCTCCTTTTTGTCGCTTGGCCTTCCATCAATGGAAGAAAGAATCGCTCGCGTGCTGTATATGCGTGGTGCCATCTGCTCTGGTTACTTAATATAGTCCTCTACACGTTGAACAATCCACTCAACGACTGCTGGATAAACTACGACAGGCAGACTTCCAGTTAAACCTGCGGATTCCGGCGGAGCCGTCTCGACTGCTCAACGGAATAATTTCGGCTCCAGAATCTATATCTCGATCTACCAACGGAACATGTGGTTCGGGCTAACGATCTGCCATTGGAACAGACATGCTCAAAGAGGAGCAGAAACTTTTGCTCCGTATCTGCCATTGTGATTCAGCATTAAACCGTTTTGTAAAAAAACGACAGGAAACACGTGATCCTAGTAGAATTCTCATTCACCGACCACACACTTCACGCTTCTCTTTCTCTCTCTCATTCACTGAGACAGAAAAAAGAATGAAAAAGAACTGACTTTGCAAGAATTCTGATAGACGCCCTGTCGCGTCGATCTCCACTGATTTTCGGCCTACGGAAAATAATTACGGTGGACTGGCAAACTTGTGCAAGGCCTAGCAAAGGCGTACCCCTATCATAGGTTGCCCTTCTGCTGTCCTAGCTCACCGAGCTCGCGGTCTCATTCTGTCAAGAAAAGGCTCACCCGAAGTTCCTTGCTGCCTTTAACTCTCACTTTTTTTTTTTTTTTGAAACAATAACGTTGTCGTTATTCAATAGTGGGCTCTCTGGCTCCATAACTTGAACTGACGTACTCGGAGAACGAGATCTTGAAGCTGGTGCTTCAGACAAAAGTCTATGCACTTAATTTCGACATCTTACAATGTACAACCTCAAACGAGTAGCTGAACGAAATGCATTTGAATGACCCTTTGCCACCGTTCAATATTTAAGTTCGCCAGACATTTTACCCCGATCGGTCTCGACAACCGCAAAGTCGAAACATGAAATTGAGCACCGTAGCAATACACAACGTCCACACAAATTGCTCGCGAAAAAAAAATTAAAGTGCTATAAGTGTATAGAAGCAGCGCGCAAGCCTCTGCAAGAGCAAAGAAAACAGTGCAGAAACCTTCGACGATGATTGTCAATCTAATTAGCGCATAATAATAATACGCTTCAACGCTGTTCGCTTTATCAGAATAATGGTATACGCTTTACGGTGTATATTTATCATGATGAAGATATTTAGGTAGCGTATGTTGTTTCACTGCGGGATTCCGTTGAGAACAGAGCCGTTAACCAGCCCATCTGTAGTGGCAGTACAGGTAGACAGCAGGTGCGTCTCAAATGGCTCTAAGAAACCTTCGGCGACGAAGAATGCGCTCCACAACTCCCTCGGTTGCGCTATCAAGGGACTTTAGGTTGCGCGAGCCATTCGCATGGGGGTCTTTCTATAGGTGGTGCACCTTCCGACCGCCCATTACGAGAACGTCTCTAAGCTAACGAAGATATACTGAGATAAATATTTTCCAGTGCCGACGTCTTACCCCAAATGACGGAGATATCCTACATGGACTCTCCCCTTTTCCCTTCCCCTATAAGGCGCACTTTCCTTCGGCACCTTGAAGGAGCAGGCTCCGGCCAGAGTGACCGCGAGCCCTTCTCGCGTGCGGAGTCCTTTTTTTTTCCAGGAATGTGGGCAACTGCGCGACCGTCGCAATGATAAAGCGGTACACTGACTTCGACCGTGACGTCGTCCGGCAAAGTAGAAATTATCACCGCGCCTGCGCTGTTTGCGGGCGCCTTGCAGCAACCATCGATCGTCACGCATCGCGACACCTGACTGCATGCAGACTTTCGGCGATCGCGCAACCGCGTGCCGCACCGTGCCGCTCCTCCTCGCACTCGGGTCATGCACACGGCACGCTGACCACGACGTGCGCACGCATGCTGCGCTCACTTGTGTAACACCGCCGTGGTCTGTTGCGTGGTTTGCGGTCTGCTGCGGTTCGGAAAACTAATCAGTGACGGGCGGATCGAGGAGCTTCAATTAGACCTTACATCAGTTGATTTGTATATGCTATCGGCGCGTCGAACCATTTGCATGCACCCTTCGAATTCGTCATGTCCGGCATCGGCTGCATGATCACGCATTCTCAATCACATCCACTTTTGCGCTTTCTGAAAACGTCTGGTTAGGGTGGCCACCCTAAACCCTAGTCTGGTTTGCACGAGCGGCTTTGACTCAAGTACTGTCCGTGCACGTCTCTATACCCCCCCCCCCTCTCTCCCTTCTCTCTCTTCCCCTTCTCCCTCCCTTAGCGTTTGACTGGTTAACATCCCTGCTTTCCTTATGTTCTTCTCTCTTTCACACACATCCCTTCGTACACCACTCGCTGTTACTTAAGTTTTGATGAGCTAAAACGTCGGCTAATCGGCAAATGTAGAAACGGTCCAACGTAAAAGATACTTGAAACACTTCTCCTTGTGCACATTGCACCTCCAGCATATTGGAGGAGGAGAATGAAAAACATTTATTTTTAAAAAAAAAGAAAGGACAAGTAGGTGTCTTTCTGCTTGTGCGGGAGGCGCCCTTAGTGAGCATAAGACAGACCAATATGACGATAAAGTTCGTAAGACAAAGTAAAATCAGCGTCGGAAAGCTAAGCCGGCTGCATGCTGTCGCAGCAGCCGCGTCTCCATCTCGAGACTGTATTTAAATACACGTGAGTATACTTTGGTAGGCTGCTAAATGCATACCCAAAGGCCGCAAACGTAATACCCCTTAGAACACAGGAAGCCTATGGCAGGAGAGCTACACAGTTCAATTTTGATTCAGTAGGAGCCGTGACCATTCCTCTTTCTTATCTTAGCCATTATATCAGCTCTTTAATATAAAAAATGAATTAATTACTTTTAATATGTAACGTAAAAGTACATATTGCATTTAACAGCTTCAACCCCCGCAGTTGGCTACGCAATCTTTATTTATTCATGAAGCTAGTAATTAAATATATCTAATTACTTAATAGCTAATTTTACGTTCGCGTGTACCCAATTTCACGTTCACATTTCGGTGCTACGGTCTTCGGCAAGCATTCTTTTGCCTTTGACCGCAGCACCCGAGACAACGTATGTCGCTTAAATACTCCTTCAAATAATCAAAGCAAAATGAAAGAATTAATTTGCGATTATCGCACGCTTCTTGATGCCCACCACTGCTATAAATCTTTTCTGACTGTGGAAGTCGTAGCGCTAACGACTGGTACTAAACTTCTTGCCCCTTAGTCCTTCGCGCCGCGTATATTCCTTTCGGCTTGGCGTCAATTGCCTCGTAACAAGCAAGTTATTTGAGCAAGTGATTGAGCAAGTTATTTATTTCTTAAGGGCTCAGGGCACGCAGCAGCGAGGTTCGTTCACATTGATTTCAAGACGTACGGAGACAGTGGCTGCTAACGAAAAGCGGGCTTTTCTTTGTTCATATGATTACGTGCAATCTGAAGAACTAATGAAGCGAAAATGAGACATCCACCCAGTCGTAGCAACTGCTACAAAGGAAACTAGTACGGGTTCCTCGAAAGAAAAAGCGTTGCAGTTGAAGAAAAATTCGACCAGGTCCGGGACTCGAACCCGGGACCACCGCCTTTCCGGGGCAGCCGCTCTACCATCTGAGCTAACCAGGCGACTAGTACGTGGCAGGGCGAAGTCGAACTCATCAACAACTCTGAAGCAAAGGCAAGATGAGTTCTACATCGTGTTGAAAACAATTTATTGAGAGGTTTCTCAAGGTGCTCTACAACTTTGCGTATCACGCTTGGGGTCCGCAGCCAATACTTAAAAAGTTGATTAATTAAACATAACTAGTCCACTAGATAAGGGGAAAATAAAAAAAAATAGCCTGATTAACTATAGTCCAGTGCCAACAGTATGCATTCGGTTCAACTCGCGCCCGGAGTGCCTTTCATTTTTAAAACTTTGGCTCAAGTTATGTGGGACAACCTGCATATGAGAAGCGGAATTGAATTGAATTCTGGGGTTTTACGCGTGAAAACCACGATTTACTTATGAGGCACGCCATAGTGGGGGTCTAGTAATTAATTCTGACCACCAGGGGATCTTTAACCTGCCCCCAATGCCCGGGACACGGGCGTTTCTGCATTTCGCCCCTATCAAACTGCGGCCGCCGCGCGGCCGGGATTTGATGCCGCGACCTCATGCTTAGCAGTTAGCAGGCGCGAATTCCAGGTTAAATCCTCAAGCGCCGATCACACATACCATATACCGCCGGTCGTCACCTAACGAAGGAAGCAAAGTGTCGGGTCGGACGTCAATTAATTTGTCACTGAATGGTGGCGAAGCGAGAAATATGACCACAAAAGGGGCAAGAGGTCAATATACACCAGGAGGACTGAAAAAATACTAAAATACTAAAAAAAGAAAGAAAAAGGAAAAAGATTATGCGGATCCCACGCACTGTGGAAATCGACGTAAGCGAAGCTTTCTGTGCTGTTTGCGTTGAGTGACGATAATTAGCGGTGATGTTGACGGCGAATGTTTAATTTCTTCAGCGTTTAGTGCAATATAGAGTGGTGAGTGCAATATAGAGTGGTGAGTTGATGGTAAATGTTAGACAGCCACAAAAGCAGCAGTGGGAGTGTCGAAGTAAGAGGCAAAGAAAGTTTAAAAAAAGTTCAGAGGTTATTCGCGATGCACACAGACGGTCGCGCCGCGGAGTGGCCAGCGAGAAAAAGATGCCTCAACGATTATCCCTATGATTATCCGCACAATATGGCTCCGTTTGTGTGGGTGCGTTTCTGATGTGTTGACAGCTCGTATTTACGCCATGAAAATAAAACCATTTAAAAACAACATGATACGTTGCGTGCCTTGTTTCACCAATGGAGCGGCGAAGGATGCAAAAAGTCTTCATTCCTTTCCGAGGGACGCGTTTGTAATGGCGCTGAAGCTCCCCATCGGCGAGCATGTGACGGCGCCAATGAAAATTTGTGTCGTGCACTTTGTTGGGGCCAAATACTTCTTCTGGAGCGGCATCGGAATTTCGTGAAACGTATGAGTGATTTTAACGGCAGGGGTGAAGAAAGACTTGACAGGGGAGACGCTCACTTACGACTGATGTTTATTGGATAGTTGTTGACGAAAGCAGTAATTCGCGCATGTGCAGTCAAACACCTCACAAGGTGTGGTCATACAGGGGCAACAGGGCTAACGATAAAAACCTTTGATATCATGCGTGTCTAAAGAAAGTAAGTTTAACAGTTCAGAAAGCCTATACTTCTTTATCCGTGAGCGCGACAGAGGGGACACTAACGGGCACGTGGCTGTGCATACGAATTCTATCGGCAGAATTTCGCTTGCGACGGGGCAAGTGAAATCATGGGTTCACGGCACTTGGAAGTATTTCTATCTCTGCTATTAATGAGATAATTTGAAAAATTATTGCGGTGGAACACTTCTCAGAGGGCCCGTAACAACTTCCAGCATATAACCGAAGTTAGCCATGTGGCCTGGTAAGGGGTCCTTTAAGCTTTTATGACGTTGTGGTTGTATAGCTAACATGCATGAAGCTACAGGTTAGGTTAGGTTCAAGGCGGCACGAAAAGACAAGCTAGCGAGTCCGCGCCTATACCTTACGACGTTATAAATAAGGCTGTTGGAACGCCACCGCAATATATATAGTTGATTAGTTGTAGACCCGTTAGGTAGCTGTGTCTGGTTTTCGAGTACCAGCGGGAAATGAATGACGCGTTGATATTGAGAGGCGATCGATATAGTTTTATAGCAGGCCATATGCGACGCTGCGTACTTTCGCAGTTCTGTGTTTTGAAGTATTCCTCCGGTCTTACTTTTTTAGCGCGGTAGTTGTATGGCGGGTTTTTAACGTTCTCATCTGCTTGAAGGACTTAGCATTCATGTTGGAGCAAAAGAAGCAACTAATCAAATTTTTTGGATCCCTGCCGTGACGGCCGCATTTCCATGGGGGCGAAATGCAAGGACACCCGTGTATAGCACGCCATGCATGCTATACATGCAAGCATGCCATGCTGGATATGCATGATGATCATTTATACTTACGCAAAGTGAAGCGTTATATTCAAGAACGCCTTATGTGTATTTACGCGGGGCGCGCAAGGCGTGGCAAGGCGTGCGGACAGCACGACGGAATAATACAATAAAAAGCTCATGCATATCGATGCGACTGCCGATCGTCAGAAATAAACTCGGAATTCCTATGAGGCTTGCTTGCCTTGAACGTGCGGCGTCTTCTCAAACAGCCTTTGAATAGTAACAGCTTTAGCGCTGCATGCCCAGGCGGACTCAAATGGATAGCTGGCGCTCAGATATTCCTTGTCTTCTACTAGGCTGGGGGACTTTTTTTTTTTATTCCAAAGGTTTGAAGGTGGTCCATCATGTCTGCTAAAGACCTGATTTGCAAAAAGGTAGGGTTATCGCCACCTTTTTCAGCAGCCGATGAGAATAAGCTCGACGTGCTACGTATACGACACGGACGCGCATATATTTGTTGCATTGTTTACATTTAGGTAACGCTCGTTTCTTCACTCCGCGAAGAACAGAGCCGATAAGCAGCACATCTTCAGCGGTGCCAGAGCTCTCTCTCTAGCCACCACAGGGGGAGAGCGGCGGGAGGGCTCGCTCTACCGCCGCATCAAGGCACGTCTGCAACTGGGGGAGAGAGAGAGAAAGATAAAACTTTATTTTCTTAAGCACCTTGTCAGCTGAGTGCTACCGCCACATTGTCGCCCATTGCCCTTATTCTCACAAGCACCGCAATAGCGCTGGATGCCTAACGAAATTTGAGGAAATATTTATTTTTGTACCGTTGCACATGCCGTATCTGTAGGAGTCATAAGCTTGTGAAAACTACGTTCGCATTGAAGTTTTTTTTTTCTTTCTGATATATTTACTGTTGGCACTCGGCGACGATAAGCACGTGTTTCCCATGCACACTGTGTTCACTCTTTTCCTCTTTCTATTCCGCCTAGCCCCAGTGTAGGGCCGCAAACCGGACGCTCGTCTGATCGACCTTTCGTCTCCTTTGCTTTCTCTGTCTGTGAGCGACGAACGCGCCCCGCTGCTCGGTTGTTCGTGAGCAGGCGCCGCTCTTTGCATCGGCGCGTATCGCCGGTTATAGAACGACCACTATCGACCAACGGCCACGAAAACGGGATAAAGGGCTAAAGAAAGCTATTTGGTAAAAAAAAAGAAAGAAAGGTACAATAACAGCGCCAACGAAGATAACATGTCTTTCAGTGGTGCAAAATGACAACACGTGTCGTTTACACCAAAGCGCAGACCAGTTCTCTCTGTCATACAAACGCCCGCGGTGTCATGGCTATGGCGTTCTGCTGTTGAGCAGAGGAAGTCGCGGGTTCGATTGCATTTCTCGCTTTGCGACTGATTTCGTCTACCGCTTCGTCCCTCCTCTCGTGCCGTGGCTGTGTAACGCCTGCACATAACTCGCGCCGCTCTATATCTGTAAATGAATGGACGAGCAGAAACGCGACGTGCATCGTCAGCCCGCGTTGGTGATGCGACAAACATTTGACGTGCACTATATTGTCGCGTAGTAGCGACGGCAAAGAACACAGTAGCAATACTGCGAATGACGAAAGTAACTTTCATTGGGCGAAGCTGTGCCTTCAAAAACAGGCTACACACTCGAAGCGCAACGATAGCGGCGAACGCAGTCTGCGATCGTCGAAAATCTGATCAGTGGGTCAAGCGCGTCGGCTTTTATATATGAGTCATCGAAGGTTCCGGAGTAATTGCTCGCACCCGCGTGGTGCGTGTGTCTTCCAGAAAGTTCTACACCATTCGCGTCGCGCATACATGCAATCAGATTACGCAAGGTTCGGCGACAACCGACAGCGGATAGAACCATCGATAACATTCCAGAGACTTCTGATACGCGCAGGCGCGTCCCGCGCTGCGCGATAACATTTGTTAGGCGGTGAAAAGCGGTCACCCCAAAAAGATCTACAAGTACACGTGTCAATACTATATGTTCCGGACTCAGGCTATATATAGCTGGCTGATTTTGTGCCGTGTAGGCGGAACGACCGTCGAGGGAGACTTGGACCCGCGACGCAAAATTGTTTCGTTGATGAAGGAAGAAAGAAATCCGGTAGCACTTATTCGTGGGGGACTCGAAAAACTGTTCCCGCGTGCGGCGCAGGAACGAGCGCGAATAAAACGATTGCCGAGCATGGAGTGGAGAGGGGGAAGACGTCATCTCCCAGATGTTCTCTTCCCCTCCACTCCGTGACGAAGGGGCAGCCCTCGCATATGGGACGAAATGCAATAACCACCGCGATAATTACTGAGCTTCCAAGCCCCACCCGCACCTCGACAGACGGGAACTGCGTTTAGCTCGCACGACGCGCATATAAACAACGCGTCCATCAACGCATTTCATGCGCGCGTGATTAAAATACTCGCAAATGAATGCCACTGCAGCTGCAAGATGCCACTACAGCTGTTTCAGAGCTCCAGAGTTGCTTTCGGGGCGTTAAACCTAACGAATCCTTCTCATTTGTTAAATTGCTCATTGTTTTTGCCGGTTCTCGTTTGTCGTTTAATCTTGGAGATGGATTAGAGGACGATGCCTACGAGCGTGGACTAGGCATCCTAGGAAGTAAAAATAGCTATAAAAGTTGTGTTCGCGCATCAATTTTGAATCTATACATATAATGAGAAAAAAAAAACGAGATATCTATAGAGAGACCTGCCTGGTGGTTATACAGCGATCTTTTTAATATGTTACTTTTGTTCACAGTATACACATGATGTAACCTGTACGTCGGGTCTAACAACAGTATACAAATGGTGACAAATGCGCTACAAGATAACAAATAAAATACTAAGATACAGAACAAGACATACCAGCCCAGGTTCATTTTTGAAATTTATTTTTCAGGCATATTACGCAGACAAACCAGCCGCAAGCAAAGCGCACTGTAAGATATAAAAATCGGATAGCGTGTACACGTTCTGCCCATGAATGAAACAATGCAAAAAGTAAAAAAAGAAAACGCTCTTTGCGCATAATAGGCCTTATACATATTATAGTCACGAGCCAGTGAATATGTCCGAGCGTCCGCAATTAATTGCGTGCACTTACTTGATGTCTTTCCTAGAGTACGCATGTCACTTTCGTCATCGTATGCTCGGGTACACATATATATATATTTTTTCCATGGCGCCTGCATGCGCACATTAAAGTTATCGCTGTATAAACCCGTTGTTCTCTCTAAACCTAAATGCGCATCATCGATATGGGACCCTCATGCCAAAACGCTCTCCCATGACGCTGACGCTGTTCAACATCGTGCCGCACATTTGATTCTTAATGACTATAACCGTTCGTCCAGCGTATACAGCGCCAATGAAAAACAACTCACTGACACCCCTTCCGTTACGCAGAACGGTATCGCATCTTACACTCTTTTTTTTTTCTTCAATGTGAGTCGTATAATGAGAGACACACTGAGACCACACGCGTAGAGACTGGATCGGGTCAATCCCCCGCTGCCGCACAGTCTCGCATCGAAATTACTTCATTACCCAAATGGAATGAAACAAGTCCTGACTAACAATTCGGAAAATGTGAGAAAAATATTTTTGATTATATTACCCCTGAGTAACGGTATGGGGTTCTCGTGTTCTTGGTAGATTCGGTTTTGGCAATTTATACTGCACAAGTGCACAGTTATGTTTACTTGTTCGTTATATTTGTTTCTCTCTTGAATGTGTTTTTCTTGTTTTCTTTCTTGAATTTATCTCAGCTGCCACAACAACTTAAGCCATTGTTTTTCACATCGGCTAGTAATTGTTCTCTGTTTTATTACAGCAGCCCTTGACTTTGTTCTGCCGTATATAAGAGGAAGCTTTAGCTCGGGCCCAACTCCGATGCCGCCTATTCAAACGCATGTAAAAAGCAGAAACGCTTTTCTGAGATAACCACTGAGCCGATTTTAATTAAATTTGTTGCACTTGAGAGAGAAAGTTAAATTCTGGTGACTGTAGGAAGCGGAGTTTTGACTTTTGGCCAGAAATTTTTAAAATGAATTTTCAAACATTTGTAAGTTTCAAAAACGTAGAAGCACGAAGTTTACTCGAAGGTAGATCTGCACCTAGAACAGCTATCGCATTTCTGTAAACCGCAACCGCTAGGTCATCCAAAAAGGACAAATTTTATATGTCAATTTATATCTTACGCGAATGTGTGAAATCGTTTACAAGGGTTTTGCAAAAGCTCCATTCGCATATTACTCGTTTTTTGACAGCCATGTGTAACATACAAATTTCGTCTGCTTTAGACGTACTATTAGGTGCAATTTACAGAATCATAATATCGTTTTTCATTGATGAGTTACAGATTTGTAAACATGATAGTGTCGTTTTCTGATAATTTGCGAATTTTGCCAATTTTTAATCAAATATTGACAACATAAATCAAAAGTTCGCAACCAACAGTCACTAGATTTGAACCTTTTTCTTTGAAATGCAGCAGACCTCATCAAATTTGTTGCAGTGGTTGCCGAGAAAAAGGATCTCTCCTTTCCCATCTATTTAGATAGCAGCCCCGAGCTAAAGCTTCCTCTTCAGCATTTTTTTCGGCATTTATTTTTCCTATATATATATATATATATATATATATATATATATATATATATATATATATATATATAGAGAGAGAGAGAGAGAGAGAGAGAGAGAGAGAGAGAGATAGATAGATAGATAGATAGATAGATAGATAGATAGATAGATAGATAGATAGATAGATAGAGAGAGAGAGAGACGAAGTCACCTGTCTGGGTGTCTGACACTTCTTTTGTATGCATCTACTCGCATCATTCCCTCGGAGGAGGGAAGATAACCGATGGTCATTAAGGGTTACGGACTGGATCCCAAGGGAAGGGAAGCGCAGCAGGGGGCGGCAGAAAGTTAGGTGGGCGGATGAGATTAAGAAGTTTGCAGGGACGGCATGGCCACAATTAGTACATGACCGGGGTGGTTGGAGAAGTATGGGAGAGGCCTTTGCCCTGCAGTGGGCGTAACCAGGCTGATGATGATGATGATGATGACGACGACGACGACGACGATGATGATGATGATGACGACGATGACTCGCATCAAGTAAATAAATAAATAAATATTCTAGTGCCGCATCCGACACAACTACATGCCTGTTGCTACGAAAAGCAAGCGTCAATACATTCGACGGCAGCACCGCTTCCGCGCGAATTATTCTGCGCCCCGCTGCACAACTCGGGGCGACGGCTAAAACGACCTGCGCACACTGTATACGACGGCTCATATATACCGCAGTTAGCAAAACAAGCTCCCAAAAGTTGTGTCAGCACCACACTTCGCGCCGCAGAAAATTGTGCAGATGCAAAGCACTCGTTCGAATCTGTGGGAAGCCAAGCATTCGCGAAGCGGTTAATTAATGCTGTACAGCTACATTCGACGCGACGTGCAATCACGTGCAATGATTATGCAGCGCGTCTGTCTCAACTTTAATTTCACGTAATGTTAACGCATGCCCTACAACGCTCACAAGCTATATATACCGAAATGCAAACAGCATTCATGCTGGCGCACGATGTGAGACGTCGACGTCACAAGGACGAAAACGATGTTTGATGTTTTTTTGAGGAAATAATGGTGAGGAAAGGTGTGTGCAGAGGGAAGTGCGACACGTCGAAATACATTTCGGGCATCTGTACCCCTTGCGTCAGGATTAAACATATATATAAAGCGCAACACATACCCAGTTGCCCGCCCGAGAATGGGTTAGGCCAAATATAAGAAATAGAAGAAACTCATGGATGCTATGCCTTTAACACGTCTTCGCGCTTTACAGATACTCAGGAGCCGACATTATATATTTGTTATGTAGTGATGTATTGTGTGAAAGCGGGGGATGTTACAGTGTAGGTGCGCTCGCTGTCACTCTACTTTGTTGCTCAAAATTCCTCGCTATATCCTCGTGAGAGCCCTTGTATATTGCGCACATGTGCACTCCCGTCAGTCCTTTTCAAATCTTGTTCTTGCCGGCAGCTCTCAAGAAAACTGACATTAATTTCGCCTACACCGGTGCATCGTCACAGTTGACGAAAAGCGGCGGCCGTGGTGTGCGTTTCGGATGTGACACGAAAATTCAGAGTGCCAGCATCACCATACGATACACGTTTTATCTTCATGTCTGCGTTTAGGCGGAGCGGTTTTGAAGCACAACAAACATGACATGAAGAGACCAGACATATTAATTTAAGGTTAGTGATTATATATATATATATATATATATATATATATATATATATATTGTAAGCACTATTAACGTACTTCGTCGTTTTCATTTGTACATAGCCATCATCATCTTCCCTGTTCTTCGTCTTCTTCGCGCGTGAGCTGGGGCGTTGCCTTTTGTGGAATAAACAGCGCTCGACAACTTGATCGGTCTCGGTATTATAAAGTGGTGGAGGTACGTCAAGATCCCGACGCCCTCTCGCGTTCCCGTTCTCCCTGGAGCTCCGTTCCGGTCGCCGCCTGCCCCCAGCTACCCCTACAACAATGGACACTTCCAACCCCGGCCCTTCCGGCGCCTCACACCCTACCACACAGACGGCCCTACCTGCGGCGCCCTCTTGGACTGTGACGAGCCCTCAGCGCGATCCCCCTGTCTTTGCGGGACTCCGCGGTGATGACGTAGACGATTGGATCGACCACTACGACCGCGTGAGCTCTTGCAACAAGTGGAACGACACCCAGAAATTGAGGCACGTCGCCTTCTACTTGACCGGTGTTGCAAAGACGTGGTATTTCCACCACGAATCCGACATCGCGGATTGGTCCACGTTTACCTCGAAGCTGCGGCAAATCTTCGCTTCCTCGTCTGGCCGTGCAGAAGTCGCCAAACAGAAGCTGGGAACGCGCCGCCAACTTCCCCAAGAGTCTTACACCTCATACATAGAGGACGTCTTGGCTCTGTGCCGCCGTGCGAATCCTAGCATGACGGAAGCCGAACGCGTTCGCCACATCTTAAACGGCATTGGGCCTGTCGCGTTCAACGCCTTAATCGTGCAAAATCCGGCTTCTGTCCAAGACATCACTTCCACGTGTCAACGCCTCGACGAGCTGCAATCTATTCGTCTTCCACATGACAGCAGCGATCCTCAAGTTCCTCATTCTCCAGATCTACGTGCTCTTATCCGCACCATCATCCGCGAGGAGCTTCAACTACAAGACCTAAAGCGTCCCCCTGCTGCCTGCGCACCAACCCCCACCTTCGACTTGCGCGAGGTCGTAAAGCAGGAGTTGACGGCGATGACTACACCCACGACGCATCTTGCTCCGGTAGCGCGCTCCACACCTACCTACGCGGATGTTGTTTCGCTACCCAACCCTACCGTGACTTCCGTGCCTACTGGCGTTTCCTATGACCATTTGGCTTCGATGGGAACCAGAGCACTTGCTGCGCCATCGTACCCTCAGTGGCGTCCACCTCGTCCGGTTTGTTTTTACTGTGGCATACGCGGCCATATATCTCGCTTCTGCCGCCGGCGCCAGCAGGATGAAAGGCGAGGCTATGCTGAGCACGAAAGAGACCGCACTCGCCGATCAGACGACTACTATCCCGGACCGCACTCGTTACCGCACTCGTTCCCTCAACAGCGTTCTCCGTCTCCACCAGCTGCTCCCAGTCTGCCTCATAGTTCCCGTTCGGCCAGACGTCGTTCTCCATCCCCTTACCGGCGCTCTACATCACCGCTTCGTCCCACTTCCCATTTTGTCGACCAGCACTCGGAAAACTAACTGTTGCAGTTTTTGGAGGGGAAACTGCTTCTTATCGGTCTTCAAAAATTCCTCCTGTTCGCCCCGCCAACATGCTTTCTGTGACTGTCGAAGGTGTTCCCGCGTCAGCTCTCATCGATACTGGTGCCGCCGTTTCTGTTCTTCGGAGTGATCTGTGTTCCCGGCTCCGTAAAGTAAAAACGCCTTATCTTGGACCTATTTTGCGCGGTGCTAATAATGCATTCATTCACCCTGACGGACAGTGTACTGCTCGTGTTCTCATCGATGGCATACGCCACCACATCGAGTTTATCATCCTTCCAACGTGTATCCATGAACTTATACTTGGTTGGGACTTCCTACATTCTGCTTCAGCCGTCATTTCATGTAGAGAGGAAGTTGTCCAGATCACGGATACAGAGTTTGAACCTGTTGCGGACTCATCACTTTCATGCGTGAACTTGGCCATCGCTGCAGACTACGTTCTGCGTCCTGGTCACGAAGACGTTGTAGCCGTAACATCCCCTCAGATCGCCGACGGAGATGCCCTAGTCGCCCCTTCTTCCCGCTGTACTTCTCGCGGAATTCTCATTGCCACCTGTCTCGTCCGGTTTTCACGCGGCCGCGCCCTTCTGTCTGCTTGCAACACGACCCCAGATCCTGTGATGCTGCCCAAAGGGATGACTGTGGCAACCCTCGCCGACACTCAACCTATCTCTCTAGTCACGCTTTGCCCTTCTTCATCGCCGGCACCAACCTCAGGTTTGGATGATTCTTTCCCTCCTCCAGCCGTTCTTGGTTCTGACCTAACAGCCGCGCAGTCCGAAGCCTTAATGGTGGTCTTGGCAAAACACAAAGCCTGTTTCGATAGCTGTTCCCCTGTGTTGAGCCAAACTCCTGCGGCTACACACCGCATCGAAACCGATGGTTCCGCTATAATACGACGACGCCCCTATCGTGTATCGCCGTCCGAACGAAAGGTCATTGAACAACAGGTCGCTGACATGCTTGCGCGGAAGATAATACGACCTTCATCTAGCCCATGGGCGTCTCCCGTGGTCCTGGTAAAGAAAAAAGATGGCTCAGTTCGCTTTTGCGTGGATTATCGAGCGCTCAATAAGATCACACGCAAGGACGTATATCCAATACCTAGAATTGACGACGCTTTGGACACACTACAAGGGGCGGAGTATTTCTCCAGCCTTGATCTTCGATCAGGATATTGGCAAATTCCGATGAACGAGACTGACAAAGAAAAGACCGCATTCGCTACACCGGATGGCCTTTATGAATTTAACGTGATGCCTTTTGGCCTTTGTAATGCTCCTGCCACATTTGAGCGCATGATAGACAACGTACTTCGTGGTCTAAAATGGAAGACATGCCTCTGTTATCTGGACGATATTGTCATCTTTTCGTCTGACTTCAGCCAACATCTTCATCGATTAGACGAAGTTCTCAAGTGCCTTGCGAATGCTGGTCTCCAGATCAATACAAAAAAATGCAAATTTGCAAGCAAAACAATAAAAGTGTTGGGTCACGTCGTCTCAAAAGATGGCATCCAGCCTGACCCCGAAAAGATTAGTGCCGTTCTTCAGTTTCCTCGCCCCCAGCAACAGAAAGATCTACGTAGTTTCCTCGGCTTGGCGTCATATTTTCGTAGGTTTATACGCAACTTCGCAGCAATAGCAGCTCCTCTACACAAGCTACTGGTTACCGGTGCCTCTTTCACGTGGACTAGCGACTGCGAGTCGGCTTTTCAAACTCTTAAGCGGCATCTTACTTCCGGACCAGTGCTTCGCCACTTCGATAATCGTGCCCCCACCATACTCCATACTGACGCAAGCGCACAAGGTATTGGCGCAGTACTTCTGCAACGCAATACAGCATCTAAAGAGCAAGTCATAGCATATGCCAGCCGAACACTTTCTCCAGCGGAGCAGAACTACACCATTACAGAGCAAGAGTGCCTGGCTATCGTTTGGTCGATTCAGAAATTTCGCCCATACCTTTACGGCCGCCACTTCACCATCGTCACCGACCATCATGCTCTGTGTTGGCTGTCATCTATGAAAAACATGTCAGGACGCTTAGGCCGCTGGATACTCCGCTTGCAGGAATATGACTTCACTATAACGTACAAGTCTGGAAAACACCATCATGATGCAGACGCATTGTCTCGCTGCCCACTCTCACTCTCTCCAGGTAACGCGCCGTCGTCTTCCCAACCACGTCGTTCCGATGCTACGCCTGCCTCTCACCAACTCTCGATAACGCCCCTGGACCAAGTAACGCTTTCATCACGCTCTGATTTCGTCTCGCTTCAGCGGGCCGACTCCTACTGTCGAGCTCTCATGGATCGCCTTAGTGGGTTCGCCGAACCACCCAACAGCCGCTTGCGACGCCAACTTCGACAATTCCGCCTTCAAGGTGGCGTGCTACACCGCTACGTTTACCACCCAACAGGTCACCGGTGGGTCCCAGTTCTACCTCGCTGCCTTCGTTTGCGGGTATTAGAGGCACTTCACGACGATGTATCGGCTGGCCACTTAGGCTTCCACAAGACTTACGACCGCATAAAGACCCGCTGCTTCTGGCCTGGCCTATCCTCAACGGTGGCCAAATACATTGCCTCTTGTGCGTCATGTCAGCACCGCAAACGCTCGACATCCCCTCCTGCCGGTTTACTACAACCTCTCCCTTGCCCAGACGCACCTTTTGAATTTGTTGGCATTGATTTATATGGTCCCTTGCCGTTGACACCCTCCGGTCACCGTTGGATTGTCACTTCGGTCGACCATTTAACAAGATATGCCGAGACTGCCCCTCTGCGATCCGGCACCGCTTCTGAGGTCGCCGACTTTTTCTTGCGCGCCATCGTCTTGCGCCATGGGGCTCCTCGCGTTCTTCTCAGTGACCGTGGCAAGGCGTTCATTTCACAAGTTCTCGAGGAAGTTCTTCGAGCCACTAATACCGTCCACAAATCTACTTCTACTTATCATCCGCAAACCAATGGCCTTACTGAGCGCTTCCACCGTACGCTGTCTGACATGATTTCCATGTACATCCGTCCTGACCACACTGACTGGGATAAAATTCTTCCTTTTGTGACATTCGCATATAATACTGCTATTCAACGGACTACCGGCTACAGCCCTTTCTTCCTTGTGTATGGACGATCTCCTTCCACCATATTCGACAGAGAACTATTTTTCGCACCTTCTTCGCCTAACGCGTCGCTTCCAGAAGATTTTGCTGCCCGAGTTGCACATTGCCGTCAAATCGCCCGGAAAAGCACAGAAGCTACCCAAGCTGAGCGCAAGCGTTACTGCGACAACAAACGCCGTGACCTACGTTTTCACCCTGGAGACCAAGTCCTGCTTTGGACTCCACTCCGCACCCCAGGCCTCTGTGAGAAGTTCCTTCCACGCTACATTGGCCCATACACCGTTGTGCAGCAAACATCTGCAGTGAACTATCTCGTCCGCCCAGTACACTCCGTCACTGACCGGCGCCGCCGGAATGCCGAAATTGTTCACGTCTCGCGGATGAAGCCCTTCACTCCCCGTTTAGATAATCTCTAATCTGCGGCCAGGCTGGCCGCTTCCATGACGGGGGGAAGTTAGTGTAAGCACTATTAACGTACTTCGTCGTTTTCATTTGTACATAGCCATCATCATCTTCCCTGTTCTTCGTCTTCTTCGCGCGTGAGCTGGGGCGTTGCCTTTTGTGGAATAAACAGCGCTCGACAACTTGATCGGTCTCGGTATTATAATATATATATATATATATATATATATATATATATATATATATATATATATATATATCGTCATCAGCCTGGTTACGCTCATTGCAGGGCAAAGGCCTCTCCCATACTTCTCCAACAACCCCGGTCGTGTACTAATTGTGGCCCTGCCGTGCCTGCAAACTTTTTAATCTCATCCGCCCACCTAACTTTCTGCCGCCCCCTGCTACGCTTCCCTTCCCTTGGGATCCAGTCCGTAACCCTTAATGACCATCGGTTATCTTCCCTCCTCATTACATGTCCTGCCCATGCCCATCGCGTTTGTTCCCTCACCCAATCTGCTCTTTTCTTATCCCTTAACGTTATACACCTATCATTCTTCTTGCCATAGCTCGTTGCGTCGTCCTCAATTTGAGTAGAACCTTTTTCGTAAGCCTCCAGGTTTCTGCCCCGTAGGTGAGTACTGGTAAGACACAGCTGTTATATACTTTTATCTTGAGGGATAATGGCAACCTGCTGTTCATGATCTGAGAATGCTTGCCAAACGCACCCCAGCCCATTCTTATTCTTCTGATTATTTCCGTCTCATGATCCGGATCCGCCGTCACTACCTGCCGTAAGTAGATGTATTCCCTTACGACTTCCAGTGCCTCGCTGCCTATTGTAAATTGCTGTTCTCTACCGAGACTGTTAAGCATTACTTTAGTTTTCTGCAGATTAATTTTTAGACCCACTCTTCTGCTTTGCCTCTCCAGGTCATGAAGTGAGCATGCATTGCAATTGGTCCCCTGAGTTACTAAGCAAGGCAATATCATCAGCGAATCGCAAGTTACTAAGGTATTCTCCATTAACTTTTATCCCCAATTCTTCCCAATCCAGGTCTCTGAATACCTCCTGTAAACACGCTGTGAATAGCATCGGAGATATTGTATCTCCCTGCCTGACGCCTTTCTTTATTGGGATTTTGTTGCTTGCTTTTTGGAGGACTACGGTGGCTGTGGAGCCGCTATATATATCTTTCAGTATTTTTACATACGGCTCGTCTACACCCTGATTACGTAATGCCTCATTCCGTAATCAATGAAAGCTATATATAAGGGTTGGTTATATTCCGCACATTTCTCTATCACCTGATTGATAGCGTGAATATGATCTATTGTTGAGTAGCCTTTACGGAATCCTGCCTGGTCCTTTGCTTGACAGAAGTCTAGGGTGTATATATGCATATATATATATATATATATATATATATATATATATATATATATATATATATATATATATATATATATATATATATATATATATATATGTGTGTGTGTGTGTGTGTGTGTGTGTGTGTGTGTGTGTGTGTGTGTGTGTGTGTGTGTGTGTGTGTTGTGTGTGTGTTGTGTGTGTGGCGTACGTAATCATAAATGCAAGAACACTTGCGTGTTTCATCTTTAGAATAAAGAACAAACATCGTGACACGGGACGAGCGAATAAAGAGCAAGGACAGAGCGCTCGCTCGTCCTGTGTCGCGCTGTTTGTGTTTTATTCCAACGACGAACCAACCAGCCCCATCCAACGCACTGTTAGTGTTTAATTTGCTCTAACGGCACGGCAGTTGCTGCAGTTGATAAAGTAGAACTGGGCTGCCGGACAAAGTCGTCGACGACACGTTCCCCGAGCGCCTGCTCCGTGGCTTTCATTGAACAGACAGGCCGATTGCTGTACTGGAGGACCTTAGGTCGAAGCCGCAGGATCTGCAATGCGCGAGTACAATGCGGCTGTCACTTGCGGTAGTGCAAGTCGCATCTTCCAGCTATATTGTGCGCCGTTTTATCGATCGTTGCCTCTCTGTCCGGTTGTTGAGCATCTTTATACCGCATTTCGCCGTGGTAGACACAACTGCTGCGGCAGTTCGCAGGAGGATTGGAATCGTCTTCCATCGAAGTTACTCGACACTGAGAAAAGCAAGCCACATTTACTTCCTGTTTCGCTTGCGTTGGTTTTTCAAGCGCTTCCCTTACCAGCAATCACGATGTAATATATATATATATATATATATATATATATATATATATATATATATATATATATATATATATTCGTTTGGCAATTTTCACGGTGCTGTCTTCTTTTTTTTAGTGGAACACGCTGTGATTAAGTTTTTATAGGAAAAAAAAAACATTATTTGAGCGACATTATCTTTGTATAGATCGCTCTCTTAGATCAGTAGAACTTGTTGCAGTAATTGGGCTGCGACAAATAACTTCAGAAAAGCGATCGAGCGCAAGAGCTCAAACACCTGTGGCGACGGCAGCGGAGGGAAGCATCGCGGCAGTGTATCGCGACGACAGCTGCTCCAACCGAAAACGAAACGGCTCGAGCCCTTGTGTTGTAGGTGCCCGAGAACTGCAAACGGCGTCCGCTAACTCAGATAGCCTCATGCCATTCAACTGTGTACTTTGGCGGAAATAATTACCGCTTGCTTTCCGTGTCAGTGCACCGGAGACGAAAGTGTATTTGTTTCGTTTATTCATGACTGGCAGGTGCAATCGCTATGGCCATCGTGTTTACATCGCAAGCCTAATTCATCCAATCCAAGTCGCGCCAGTTTCGCTCATGGCGGTTTTGTTGGATTGTGATTGCGGCAGCTTCATATCGCACAACAAGCTTGTAGAAAACTGGTACAGCAACTGCCAGCGCTCTGAACTGGGTGATGTTATTTCTTTGAAACTCAAAGACGCTTTATTTGATATCAGAACTCCCATGAGAATGGACTCAGCTGCAGAGAAGCTGGCCGCGGGTACAGAGCGCAGGGTCAGTATACCGGTTGGTCATTCTCTTAACAATCAAGAATGTGCCGTTACGGTGGTGTCCGAGTCACAGAAACGGAACCGTACTGGACCTTACTTGCTTTTCAGAAACGAAAGCGGCGAAGTTCAGATGATGCTCCTTTGACCGATTTCGTTAAGGTAAGGAAGCTGTCAGTGCATGTGCCTGTTCGTGAATGTGTGTGTGTGTGCGTGTGTCTGCTCGCTTGCGTGTGTTTTCTGGCAACGTTCCCTAATAATGTTTGTTTTTACTATAACATTTAGATGCGACGTAAACAAAGCAAATCACGTAGTGTGTGCGTTCATACACTTCTGATTGAGGCCAAGTCTAGGCTCCACCGATTATAGAATTTGCATTCTCAAGATTTTGTTTGGTGTCACTGCTACCAACGAATTAAAAAAAAAAGCAAATTTTAACAGAACAAACATTTTATATCTTATCTCACGCAAATTACGGCGGTGCACTGTTTCGACATTAAGCTTTCACTGGCTTTGTAAACGAACCATATCTGTAAGAGCGACGTTTTTGACGTACGTTTACTGTAACAGAATGTAATATGTGACATCGTACAGTTAAGAGTCCGTCCTAAAGACGTCAAACCGTTGCGGCTGGCTCAGAATCGATGTAGAAGGCCTGCCATAGCGAAATCTCTCATGCATCGGAATCATCCTTCACTGTTCTGCCTTCTCGCTCCTATCAGGACGCAACTTGCGCAGTGCAATCAGGAATGGAATCTATATAGGTGTTTGTGGATCTTGTGTAGCAGCACCACGCAAGCCACAACATAAGGGTCGTGAATATTTGACTGCGCGCGTTCTAAAAAAGATTTTACGCTCACCGCTGCACTGTTCTTGCTCAAATTTTGCAGAACGATCGCATTTTGGTGTCGACTTCGTTTAGTATAACGCTTGGCACAGTTAATTGCCTGGTATTTAAGGGGGAAAAAATGCAAATTTACCTGCGCTTATAGAAATGTAAGCTGCTGCCGCGACAGCGCAAGCATAAACTTGATTCGCCGCCTACCAGCAGCTGCAGAAGGCAGCGTTTCAGGGAGGCCAATCGCATGTTCCAGAAGCGGGCAACACGCGGCAGAACTCCGTGAAATGCTGCTTTCTGCAGCTGACGGCAGGCGCCGATACAAGTTTATGCTTGAGCCGTCGTGGCAACAGCTTGCATCCTCATAAGCGCTGGCAAATTTGCATTTTTTTTTCTTGAAAACCAAGCAATTAACTGTGCAAAATGTTACACTAAACAAAGTCGACGCCGAAATGCGATTGTTCTGCTAAATTTGACCAAGAAAAGTGTAGCGATGAGCGGAAAACCTTTTTTTGAACCCGCGCAGCGAAATATTCAGGACCCTGTAGACACCGTTGGAAGTTTTTTCAGGACTTAACTGATCCTCTTTATTCCGCTAAGGCCGGTGGTTATTGGTAAAGGGCACAGCTGACAGGCATGCCGCTTTATGTCATCGTAACCTCATTATCTCTGCGCCTCTCGCGATATTCACCTGGGGCGCGATCGGAGATATTTTGTTCGATACGCGTTCTTTTTGAATCAGTTACTGCAACGTCACAAAGTTGCAGTATGCAAAATTTGTGACACCGGGGCGGAGAGAGCAGCCAATCAAGAAGCGGTGACCTCCCCGGAAGTTTACTTCCGTCGTTTGTCGTCTGCTTGCAGACAGTATACTACAAAACTAAATGTTTCTCGTCTTCCAAATGAATGAAATCTTTATCTAAAAAATGTATTTTTTATTCTCAAGCCCAAACACGTTTTCAAATAGTAGTACGTGGGACTACTGCAATTTATACTTTTCAAGAGGCATTGACAACATTCCAGTGGCTCGCTGGCACCGATGATGGGGTCGATTTCTCTGTACAACCAACGAATTATTTGTTTCGAGAAAAAAATAATTCAAACAAATGGATTCAAACGTGCCATACCGCAGCCGCCTCTTGGATCCAATCCAATCCACCAGACGCGCCATGCGAAGCCGTGTAATCGCTCCAAACTTCCCAGCTCCCGTCGGGTTCGGCGCCTAGCAGACGAAATGCTCGGTGGGAGGATGATTGACAGGAGCATGTCGTCATTTTGACGTCACCAAAAACGTGGCCGCGCCCCGCGACGTCGGCGCGGAGTAGGCCAATCGCGCGCGCCGGTAACCGAACGAACGCGCCGAACAACCATCTCCGATCGCACCCCTGATGACAATCGGCGACGGCAATAATGGTAGCTTTCATAGCCTAGTTGGTTACGAAAGATTATGAGCTTGCGATAATGTTCTAGAAGCTAGCTTTAACGAGCCTTTGGATATTCTGCAGCACGCACTGACACAAGAATTGTACATACAACCATGTTTTCTGAGAAAGTATGGTACACCACACGGCTGGCCGTGAATGAGGCTGGCGCCATTGAGCACTGCGGCGCTTAAATGAGTAAAGCTTGCCTTCCGTTGCAGGTTGGGAAAAAAAAAAAGAAATGAAACACCGGGCTTGCAGAAATTAATGCATGTCAACTTTTTGAGAACGGGCAGTGCAAAATCATTGGTAGGCCATGCACGTACAACCACATCGCGCCTAACCATCGTACACACGCCAGTCTTGCAGCTGGATAGCGGAGGCGAGTGACCAAATCGTGCGGGTGGCCCTGGACGCGGGCCACCTAGAACCCGGGCCGGCCAGCGACCGAGAGGTGCTCGAAAACAACCGCGGAGCACGGGCTGCAGCCGCCGACGTGCTGGCGGCCGCCTCTGAGGCCGGTGCCCGCCCGCCTTCGCCGATGGGAGTCCGTTGCTCGGTGCCACACGCCAGGCACGTGCCCCTTCCTTCTCTTGCAATCCGTGCATTTGGGCATGATTGACGCGGCTATGGGCGCCTCAGCATGGGGAGCCGAAGCTGCGAACGAAAAGAATCAAGCGCAAAAGTGCCCCCCCCCCCCTCCTTATAAGAAAGAAAGAAAGGGACGATGCTATGCGCACTACGGAGTGCGCCCCTGCCGGAGGAAATGGCTGGGTGTGTGACGCACAGGTGCCCCACGACGATGCTGCCACCACCGTTTGTAAAGCTTTTCTATAAACGGCGGCTGCCACATCCTGTGTAAGGCTTGTCATTTCAGCCGTACAGTTACAGTTCACTGTAGTACAGTAGTCTGCCAATCGAAGCGTACACTCGCCGAGAATTCCCGAGTCTGGTTTAGACCTTTATAATTCGCGCACCCAATCCGGGAGTAATATTTCGTTTTAACCGAATTAACCCCAACTTGTTTTTAACCGAACCTTACACCAACCTTAATCTCCATGCTATCACTTGCTAAAAATAAAATAATAATAATACGGTTCACCAGTGGGAGGATTGCCATTCCCTAGTGGCGCTGCATCGGTGTTTTAATCACAGGAAAAACATTGATTCTCAGTGGAGGGAAAGAACTAGGAAGATTACCAACAAGTATGCGGCCTGTAGGATGAGCAACACAGCAACAAAGAACGTCAAATGGAAAGTCAGAGAGGCTGAAATAATCTCATGGGTGGCGGCAATGGAAAAGAAACTTGCCATGACTAACTACTTAAGAATAAAAAACGAAATCAGGAAAGAAACAATTTATGATAACTCAAAGCTCTACTCAAATTGAGGACGACGCAACGAGCTATGGAAAGAAGAATGATAGGTGTAACGTTAAGGGATAAGAAAAGAGCAGATTGGGTGAGGGAACAAACGCGAGTTAATGACATCTTAGTTGAAATCAAGAAAAAGAAATGGGCATGGCCAGGACATGTAATGAGGAGGGAAGATAACCGATGGTCATTAA
This sequence comes from Dermacentor variabilis, assembly GCF_050947875.1. NCBI lineage: Eukaryota > Metazoa > Arthropoda > Arachnida > Ixodida > Ixodidae > Dermacentor > Dermacentor variabilis. The sequence goes on along the minus strand of NW_027460280.1, from coordinate 57,896,890 downwards.
GGGGTTATGGACTGGACCCCAAGGGAAGGGAAGCGTAGCAGGGGGCGGCAGAAAGTTAGGTGGGCGGATGAGATTAAGAAGTTTGCAGGCATGGCATGGCCACAATTAGTACATGACCGGGGTTGTTGGAGAAGTATGGGAGAGGCCTTTGCCCTGCAGTGGGCGTAACCAGGCTGATGATGATGATGATGAAAGCGAAGCTCGTTGCTTTTTGAAGCGAGATCAGGATGCCTTATAACACGCACCTATAAAGCGATATATAAGAACGAAGAAGCGTGTGCTTGCTGCGGTAAAGCTAGGGAAACGATGGCACATGTTTTAGTAGGATGTGAAGATCCCAGCGGTCGGTTTAGGCACCATTGGCTTCCTTGAAGCCCTTGTGTTCAGCGAGAGCAGGGGGAAAGCAAACATGTCCACACTAGAGATTAGTAAGAGGTGATTGGAATATTTGTGGAAGAAAAGTAGGTAAACGACAAAAAACGGTGACGTACAAAAATAAAGTTCGCAATAAGGGGTCAGAAAATTTGGTTATAGGAATTCATCGTGGGTTTCTTTTTTTTTTTTCTCTCTCTCTTTTTCTTTTTTAAGCTAGGTAGGAAATTAGGCAGTATAATAGCAAGAGCTTGGTGGCGCAACCCACTTGCCCGTTCCAAAGGGGACGCTCATAACATCCATCCATCCAATCAGGGGTTCTATTCTGGACATTCTACCTTTTTTTTTTTTTTCGAGACGTGACGTAGGCGCGACGCGTACAAAATGGCGTTGGTGGCCCCATTTTGCTTTCGTAACGTGACACAAACTTGACATTTCGCCTAAGAAACTGAAATGAAGGCACTGAACCTAACGTTCTTGATAAAGCGAAACAATTTTCCTCAGTAAAAATAGCTAGGATACGTGTGCCCGGGAAACGGAATGAGTCATAGTATGTTGGGCGTCAACGCGCTTGTTTTCTACCTTGAGACAACATACGCGATCTACCAGTGGTGATGAGCGCACGTTCTACACTCTAAGAAAAGTTTACACCCTTTGAGTCGTATCTTGCCACACAACGATAAACGTCATCTTTCTTGTCCGCATTTCCTTTCTTTAACGCTGCGAGACCGGTACTTCCAAGTCACGAACGGCATGCGCGCTATAGGCGTGACATACAATTACCGGCGGGAAAGTAGCGATCGCAGCGTTTTCAAGAAAGGAAACGCAAGCAAGGCAGATGACGATTATTGTTGTGTGGCAGAGATACACCCCAAAGGGTGTAAACTTCTTTTAGAGCATAGGCCTCGTCATCGCTACACTCTAAAAATTTTAAAGTTTACACCCTTTGGGGTATATATCTGCTTAATGCTTAATACTATGAGCACGCGTTATGAACAAAATAATTTCATGGCGCCAAACGACGGGGGAAATATGGCGATACGCAATCCTCTCGGCCGCCGTTGCATATGGCTGCTCATTAGCATTCGCGCGGATCGTCGCACCACAAATTATGGCGGAAAATATCTGCAATGGCGGCCCAGCGCAACGTCACGCAACGTCAAATTGACGTTTACGAAACGGCGATTCCTGTGACGGCCCTCACGTCATATTTCTTCAGCCTATCAGCAAGCCGACATGGTGCCTATCTTGGATCGCCACCCCATATTCGCGAAATTGCAGATGCATTGCACTGGCTTCTGTACACTCTAAGAAAAGTTTACACCCTTTGGAGTGCCCCTTATGCCACACAACGATAATCGTCATCTGCCTTGATGCGTTTGTTTTCTTTAACGCTGCGAGCCCGGTGCTTTCCAGTAACGAACGGCATGCGCGTTATCAGCATGATAGCATTCCCGGCAGGAAAGTAGCGGGCGCGGCGTTTTCAAGAAAGGAAACGCATCAAGGCAGATGACGATTATCATTGTGTGGCAGATGGGGCACTCCAAAGGGTGTAAACTTTTCTTTAAGTGTACGCTACCGCTCACTTTCTTTTTTAAGCGCTAACGTCCAGAAAAATGTATTAGTCAATAAAATTTGCAGCTTCACGTCACGTTTCGTCACCTTGATGAAAACGCAAAATTGCACTTGCAAAACGTTCGTTTCCCGGCACAAATTTCAAGACACGTGATCGAGCTTTCGACAGCCAATCAGAGAGTCAACAGGGCGGATAATGGCGGCTATGCAGCCGCCATACGTGTCGAGAATAGAACCTCAGGGGTATAGTGTACTAGTGAATCTAGTACACTGTACTCGGGGAGCTCACAGCACCTAGCCATTTCCGGCAGGAGTGCACTCCGTATAGTGCGCATAGCAGCGTGAAATAAAAAAAAAGAAGAAAGAAAGAAAGAAAACAGGGAAAGTTCGGCAGCATGTAACACTCCTGCCACACGTGAATGCGAAAGCCTGCTGCACACTTGGTCATGGGCCGTCTCGCACCGTCGCGTTGCTGCTTTCGCAGTTCGGTTTCTTCGGCTCGTTTTCAACGCTTAGCTGCGGCTTCGCGCGCTCGTATAAAGTGGGGTCAGGTTCGCGCCAACGACGTTTCTCTTCGATTTTACGTTGCATCCTGTCAGCATGGGATTGAAACGTATGCTGTTCTATGTGTTGCATGCGTGATGTCAACGAATGTATGCACTGTTTGCTTCACTTTGCTGAGCGCTTGCACGACTAGACGCCGCGTTTCTGCACGTTGTATGCGTGATTCCAATGAATGTATGCACTCCATGCTTCACTTTCGTGAGTGTTTGTAGCTTCTGTGTTACGAAAGGGATGAGCCATTGCACTTTTTTGCTTCCTTAGGGGGGTATGAGCTATTGCTGATGATAACAATATTTGTGCCATTGGACCGAACGACGCGTTTTTCTTCAAGGCCATCGTCACGGGATCGAATCCCGGCCACGGCGGCCGCATTTCTACGGGGGCGAAATGCAAAAACACCCGTGGTACTTAGATTTAGGTGCACGTTAAAGAACCCCAGGTGGTCGAAATTTCCGGAGTTCTCCACTACGGCGTGCCTCATAATCAGAAAGTGGCTTTGTCACGTAAAACCCCATAATTTTCTTCAAGGCCATCGGGGGTATGAGCCACTTAAGGCTTTCGCCTTAAAAAGTGTGGTGAATTTGCGAAGACGCGAGCGTGTTGAACTGCGAAGGCGTGATCTGCGATAAGCGTGCATGCTAAGAATGCAGCATTATTATCAAAAGAAGTTATGCACATACGTCAGCCAGCTGCTCTCGCTTTTTTAAGTGGCACAAGCATCGAGGGACACTCTTGTTTCTTGCGTAGCACTACCGGTTCACCTCTTGACACGACCGGGGACGAAATTCAAGATAGATCAGAAAAAAAAATATAGTACAGAACAAAATTCATGGGTTTCATTATAGCTATGATATCAGAGCATAAGTTTAGTTACAAGTTGAGTTACTGAAGTGTCTGAAATAATTAGAATTAATTAGAAATCACTGATTAGCGCACACCAAAACACAGAGTCGTAGACTTTAGAGACCCGCCACGTGAGCACGGCTTCGACAAAATTCCTGGAAACCCGGAAGTAATAGCGTCACTAATGATGTCACAGACAAGAAGGTGGCGTGATATTTAACCGGCTAATTAATGGAAAACAGTTGCCTGACGTAGACTGAACATCTGCTTAGCCGAGTGGATGGGACGTCACTCCCTCCTCTCTCGCTTCTCTCCCGGCGCTCACCTGTGCGCGCGCTCATTACATACTCTGACGTCAGCACCGGAGAGGGCGTGTAAGGTGCGTTTCGTGCGCCGCTCTCTAGGGGGCTACGCCCCGCCAGGTGGCGCGCATTGGGCTTCCTCCTCCGGAAGAAAAGTAGGGAAATGACAAACAACGGAGGCGCGCAAAAAAAAAAAAGTTCGCAATAGGGATTCAGAAACTTTGGTTATGGGGATTCATCGTGTTTTTCTTTTTTAACTCGATTTCTTTTTAAATTTCATTTCTTGTTTGTCCATTAAGGCATCTCCAGGTCCAGTTTTTTTTTTTCTACCTCACTTGTATTAACGCGAGCATTCAAACAGGCAGCCTTGCCACTTGCCGCTGTGACTCAGTATATAGCTACATTATTTTGCTGCTTAGCACGCTCTCGCGGGTTCGACTCCCTGCCGCAGCAGCGGCATTCCTATCAGGGCAGACTGCAAACGCTCGTGTTCTTACATTTAGGTGCACGTTATACCAGTGTGAATAGAAAGTCTTTGCCCCTATTTTTATTTAGCCAAATTACGGCTGTAAATGTGAAGTCAACATACCCATTCCCAGCGGTAAACCTTTCTTGGACCGGCCCGGCCTTATCTGCGGGTAGCTCTGTGACATGGCGCTGCTGTCAGTTGTTGAATATGGCGGTTGTGCTTCACACATCCACGTTGTACGAGCAACGAATTGTCATTCGTTTTCTGTGGAGCAAAGAACGAACGCCAATCGAAATCCGCGGTGAAATGCAGCCCACGTATGGTGAAAGGTGTCTCGCTTTGAGAAGTGTGAGGTGGTGCTGTTGTGAGTTCGCAAAAGGCCGTGATGTCAGACGGTGGTTCCACAGTCAGCCGGATGAATTCTACCACAGGGGCAGCCCAAATTTAGTGCTGTGATGGGACAAATGTCTGAACCGGTGTGGGGACTATGTGGGAAAATAGTGTAAGCTAGGTAGAATAGTGCGTAAATTTGTAATTATCTGTAGGTACCGTCTTCTTGGCTAATAAAAAATAGGGGCAAAGACATTGACTAACGCTCGTAGAATACATCTGATCGCAATTAATCAGCAGCCCGCCTCTGCGGCGTCTATTTTGGAGGTGAGCTCCACTACTGGAAAAGCTGGCTTCACCGTCGGCGTGACGTGGCATGAGGGATCACGTGGACACAGCGGCCGCGTCGGCTGCTTCGGAAGCGCCGAAGCAAGCTGAAAACGAAAGTTTAAAGTCCCACCTGCTCTACGGTTCTAATTAAGTGGTAAGGCTGACCCATCTTGGGTGTCTGCGTGACAGCATTTGAAAGCACTATAATAGGTAGTGGCTGCCTTTGGAGGCGTGGTAGGCTACTGCTCGGTGCCGCAGTGCCGGACGTACGCAACGGAGCCCGGTATCAGCCTTATTCACACGTGGTCGCAGGACAATAAGCTGCGTGAAGCTTGGCTCGCGAAACTTAGAACCGGCAAACGGCCATCGGCTACAACTCGGGTATGCAACAAGCTCAGACGCGAGGAAGATTTCTGCTACGGCGCCGGGACTGGGATATGTTCGGCGAGTAGCAGAAAACGCGCACTGAGACGCTCGTCCGCGCTCGCTGCCCGGCTAATGTCATGACGGTTTGGTCTATGAACTTGTTGATGCTAGATACTGGCACGTTCATTGGAATGGAAAGGGAGCGGTAAGAAGCACATTAAAAAAAGGCGTCACAGCAGCACGCCACAGCAGCACAGCCGCATCGTAATTGCCATTATGCGTACGTTTTCCATTTCCAGTACGTGTTCCTTAGATGTACACGCGCTCACGCGCCATTTGCGGTCACAGTACGAAAAGCGAGGCAGTCATTTAGAGCTGCTTCTGACGTCGTCGTGGCCCTGGGACAAAGCAGCTTGCTCGACACACTTCTCGCGCACCTTTAAATGACGAGCGTCGCGGTTTACCCCTTCATGGCAATGTTGAACAGGGCCGGGAAAGCTGATAAGGTTACTAAATCCATTTAAACGATCATGTCGTTCTGGTTTTCGTCACGTAACCTGCTACGTCATCCCCAACACTGCTGCAGGCTCGTCCAGTTCCGTGGCCAACCAGTGTTGCTTCCCGCCAACGCGCGAGCGCAGATCGGTGACGTACGCGACCTGGGACCGTTCCTCACAGGTGGGCTCCCCTGCAACTACTCGATTTGCTTGGCGAGAGATGTACCGTGGGGTCAGTATTACGTAATCGTCGGTCCTTAACAGATGTCGCATTATTTCTGCACGTATATCCCTCGTAATAACTACGCGAGTCAAGCTTTCGGTATTAGCTGCACAGAGGTTCAGCGTTTGGATTTTCCGTTAGGTTGCTATCGATAACCATTTTGCACGATTCCTTGAACCCTGGATGTACCGTCGTGTATTATTGGAGTTGATTAGCGCCGATTAACCGGAACAGTTTTTTCTGCGTCCGTGCCGTCGTACTGGCTCAACTTGTTGAGTAAAAGATTTGTGAACATCTGACACGATCGCCGCCTTCTAGTGCATTAGTGCACTTCAAGACAGTTCGTAGTTTCTTCGTTAAAATAAAATTCGCAAATCAGGGTTCCATAATGTTGTGTAATGGGGGCCTGTGACAGGGTAGCATCTCGAGGGGAAGGCGTGGAGATCAGTGCAGACCCCCCCCCCCCCCCCAACTCCGCTTCTCTCTATCCGCCAGTGTGCCTTTGTTGGTTTTGCAATTAACTGCGTGCATTCAAGAGTGTTGTCGCCCGGACAGCTCTGTCGTGGTTGGATCTGATTTGTGCAATACTGATTTCTGAACGACGGAAGGCTGAGCTAGTTGGTAAGGATTCGTAATGCAAAGAAGGGCTAAGGCGTGCAGACACGGACACAAGAGGAGAGAAGTGGACAACACGAACACGAGTCAGCGTTCGTGTTGTCTACTTCTGTTGTGTCCGTGTCTGCCCGCCTTACCCTTTCTCCGACTTCTGGACTTGGTATTCTCGTCAAAAGCTTATACTTAGCTGCTTGCCGTGATACTCTGGTATGTTGACGAATGACCCGCAGCATTCGACGCCACATGGGTCGTTTTGGTAATTTGGTCACCACAGAATCATTTTTGTACGGCCTTGCAGTGAGGTAGCTGGAATGCGCCTGAAATGTTTAGTCCGGCGTCGTATGAATAACGTGATGGTCGAGAGCCCCTGGCAGCACACACCTATAGCCACATGACGCGGATCGCTCGTACTCACTGCACCGGAGTGTGTTCTGCTTCTATACCCCCCCCCCCTTTTTTTTTCTTTTCGCCGAGCTGCCATTACCGTGCACGTTAAATGCGTTTTCGCCCTTGCATGAAGCCGTAACGCGGTTAAACATTCAAGCGCAATGAGGAGAAAAAAAAAAATTGGAGGACGCTTAAGCTTCGCCTTCAAGAGTGGAACGCGACAGCGTTCCCGTCGACCCGCCAAGGCGTGTAAGACAATGGGCTACGGCGCAGTGACTACGCGCCCCGCATCGGACGCGGTGAGCGTCGAGCAACGCAGCGTTCGGCGCGACAACGAAATGTGCGCCTGAGCAAGCGACGCACGCCTGAGCCTGAGAAACAGCTCGTATCTAAGGCAACACCGCGTTCACTAGAGGCGCTTTTGTACCGCTTTGAAGCATCGAACTCGTGGCTCAGTGGTAACGTCTCCGTCTCACACTCCGGAGACCCTGGTTCGATTCCCACCCAGCCCATCTTGGAAGTTGCTTTTTATTTATGAAGTGCCTGCCGTGATTTATCGCTCACGGCCAACGCCGCGGACGCCGACACCGGCTTTTCTGCGACACGTGCTCCTTAACGCTATCGCGTTAAAAACAAAAAAAAAAACCGGGCGAATCGAGTGGACGCACACGAGAGCGAGGCAGGGTCGGCAATTGTGACAACCCGTGGCGCGCGTTGTGTGCATTCGCCGTTCAAGCAAACTGATGCTCGCGACTTGGTCATTTGCAGGTTCATACGACTTTGTCTTACTCGACCCGCCCTGGGAGAATAAATCGGCTCGGCGAAAGCGCACGTACTCCACGCTCCCGCGCGACGAGCTGCTGTCGGCGCTGCCGCTGCCGCGACTCGCAGCCCCGCGAGGCTGCCTGGTGGCCGTGTGGTGCACCGCCAACGGGGGACACCTCCGGTTCGTGGCGCGCGAGCTGCTGCCGTCGTGGGGCCTGACGTACTTGGCGACGTGGTATTGGGTGAAGGTACGCACGCCACGGCGTTCTTTCCGAGACGTGTGTGCGCCGACATGTGTGTGCAGGTAACCAAGCACGGCGAGCCGGTTCGACCGTTCGACTGCCCGCACAAGAAGCCCTACGAGTTCGTAGTATTCGGCGGCCCGTCGTCGGTGTCCATCCCTCGAGACAAGGTGTTCGTTTCGGTGCCGTCCTGCGTGCACTCGCACAAGCCGCCACTTTCGGGTGAGCGAATGACCGCGCGCGTGACGCGAGCGTTCTCGGCACCCGTCTTTCGTTTCGCAGAGCTCGTGCGACCCTTCCTGAAAGACGACGCAAAGTGCATGGAGGTGTTCGCCAGGTACCTCGTGCCTGGATGGACGAGCGTCGGCAACGAGGTAGTCCCCAATGTGACGCGCATGGTTCCGTACCTGATGCTTCCTGTCTTTTTCAGGCGCTCAAGTTGCAGCACGAAAGCATTTACGAGCCTGCAAGTTTAGAATCGCCGCATTCTTGATGCTTGTGTCCAAAAATGCGACAAAGGGTACACGTTCTCACATGTTCAATCTGTGCAAGTTCTCGCCATTCTTTTTTCGCCGAGGAGTAAACCACTCTTAGAAACCGCTCTTCACATTGCGTACAGCTGGTTCATTTCCTCCATATTTTACACCCGCATTTGCCTGCAGAAGTGCTCGATGTGTGCATTTGCTAGCCAAATGATAGCCGATGCCAACCAAGTGTTCGATTTTTGTTTCGTGTCTGAATGTGCAAGCGCACCCTAGACAATGGCGCGGAAACGCCATATTGCCACGTAGCTGTAACGACGAACAGGCTCAAACGGCTGAATCTGGGAATAAACTAAATTTTCTTGGGCGAACTTGTGCTTCTAAAATAAAGTTCGGCGGCATGCAGCGACAGGTGCGGCCGTCGAATCGAGTGCCTCTGTTTGCGTCTGGCCGCTTTTGTGCAAGGTTTACCGAATTTTTTTTATATGCGCTCGTTATGATTGATTCTAAAACGTGCCACAATGATTTGTTATAACGTGCCTACAAGCGACAGGCCCGCCTTTCCGAAATGAACGACAACGTTCAAAATCATGCTTTTATCTGATATCGCAAGGGCGTTCTTGCGCGGCAGCAGAATCGGGATAACAAAGCCGGTGAGCGAAAGCGAATTATCGAAAAGAGAAATATGTGAGGACATCTGATCAGACGGTTGTGTTCGCCTGATGCACTGATCTCTGTGCTGGCTAGGCCACTTGCACCAAGAAAAGCGAACCTGCTAAATTTAGACATTATGGTTATATGCACCACCCGGAGGGGGGGGGGGGGGTGCATATAACTTGCTCTATGTCGCGGGTTCGATCCCGGCCGCATTTCGAAGGGGCGAACTGCAAGAACTCTCGTGTACATAGATTTAGGTGCACGTTAAGGAGATCCAGGTGATCGAAATTAATGCGGAGTCTTCCACTGCAGCATTGACACCTGAAACCACAATTTGTTTTATGGGTATATGTAGTAGTGAGCGCTAGGGATATACGCGATCAAGTCCAGGCGGCATATAGGTGTACTGGAGTTGCGAAGCGAAAGTGCCGTTGTAGCACAAGGGGCTAGTTAATTTCTTTTTCCTTGTCCTCTCGTAGCTTCAACGCTAGTTAAGGAGGGAAGGTGATGAAGGTCCGAAGTCGGCGCCCCTCGATGATTCGAGTGCACGGTGGCAGCGCGAAGGAAGAGCCGTTGTCCGACGAAGTGACGTTTTATTCAAACGCCGAAGCCTCTGTCCGGGTCCAAGCCCGAAGCTCCGCTCTCTTTTTTCACACAACAAAACATGACTTTTTAAGCCCTCAGTTGTACAAAGGATTCGTAAACCAGCCAATCACACATGCGAGTTCACATCATTGTAACCAATAGCACAACCACTTTCGTGCCGCACACGGCATTGGTGGAAACAGTGGCACTCTTTAGAACACGCCAGGGGATAGGACTTCTCAAAGACACGTGCCACCTCCCTCTCCCCTACGTTGGGCTGCGAGTATCGGCCCCTGATGTCTTCCCTCTTTTCACCTGCAACCGGCCGCCATACAAGCTGCCGAGAATGTTCCGTGAAATCGCGGATTATTAACTCCATATCCGCCGGACAGCGGGCTACCCTGCCAGTACTGAGAAATCTGTCTCCCGTGCAGCTGTGTGCCGGTTCGCTTGAAATACAAACACCATAATTGGGACCCGATGGCAATAGCACATAAAAGCATTCCTCGGCCATAGCCGGCTAAGTGATAAAGCTACCGCCATTTTCACGGGAATCCTTAGCAGGCTCACGCGGATGGCAAACATCAAAGCGGCTGGGTACCGTCGCGTCGCCCAAATTCCGTGACGGGACATTTGGGGAGCGTGTGGGCTTAGCGGTGGCGGTGACCTCAAGCACCCCCCTTCTTTCATCTTCACGCTCGTCTCCCCGAACGCTCCCCTCCAGTTCGGCCCTTGTGCCCTTTTGTTCCGAGCGGGGGTGCCGTTCTAGTGCCTTTTCTACAGTGCAGCCACTAATCCGCTTTCTCTTCACGCGTGAGTGCTGCCCGCGTCCCCTCTTAGCGGAACCCATATGCGTGCCTCATTTCCGGTTATTGGCCGATACAGCAGGTGTGGGCTCGTCCTACGCTTTGCTGTAGTCGCCTAAACTGGGCCACACAATAACAGCGAGGTCAAGTCCCTAATCTCAAACTGACTGGGCTGCTTATGCAAAACCAATAGACCAGTCCCTTAGTGTCGGCCTTAATATTTTATGTGAATGAAGACCTAACAGAAAACAAAGCCGGCGCTTCTGTTGCCATTTTTTAATGCAAAAGAGCGGTGGTTGCCTGTGATTGTTAAAATGTGACCTGTATATGAGTAATATATGAGTAATCGTGTTCACAGTGTACGCTTTCGTTATCAGCCGTATAGGAGCACCTAGTGCGTCGGAACGGAAGTAAGACAAAAACGAAAAAAAAACGATATTTATGACCGGAACGAAAACGTGACCGAAACGTGATTGATTATTTCGTTTCGGAGTGAAACCGAAATATTTTTTTATCGGTTTTCGGTTCAACTGGAAAGTCGGCAATCCGAAACAACCGACGTCAGGCAACATCAGCATTAGCGCATATCTCTGGCAGGGATAGTGCGAGCGATAGCCGGTCGAGGGCTCCACTAACCTAAGCCTGCTGCTCGGTGCACTATCAAATCGGCATCTTGGCAAACCCAGGGATTGCACGCTGAAAAGAAGATTTGCTTATTTGATTTGCTTATCGTTTCGTTTTCTATGATTACAACGCTTTGTTACCTTGCCTCGACACACTGAGCATCATTTTCGAATTCAATTATTGAGAACAATAAATACTGTGTTTTTATCGTTATCCTGCTTCAAAAAATTTTGCATGCAAGAAAAAACTGTTACGGATCATTTTCCTTTTCCGGTTTTTCGTTTTTTTTTTTTTTTCGTTCCGGAGCAGAACCGGAACGGAACATTTTTCAGTGGAACAACTAAAATCAGAGCGAAAAACATTTCGTTCCGCCACTCTGGCGAGCACCACATATATGCATAGATCGAGGCCTGCCTGCAGTTAATTAGTGCCTTTCAAATCCTGCTCGCCGGCGTGCAAAGTGAAAACGCCTGTTGCTATGACAGCGGTTCAAATACTTGAAGCGCTCTAAACGCCGCCATTTTGCGATCACTGGGCCGTACATCGTTCGGCGCCATGCTGGTATGTGGGATGGCGCTGGAGGGTGCACGGCGAACATACTGTTGACGACGAGTTGCAAGTTTTCGCGCGTTCCCGAGAGGTGTCAACAAGTAGTTTGGCTTGGAAAACGTCTTAGCGTGTCGTCACTAAGCTTTTAGCTTCGATACAGCCGCAATATCTAACTGCGACGTGTCTAGAAGCGTTCCCGCAGCTCTGCCCATGATCGAAATAGGAGGCGAGTCGAGTCTGAACACTGTCGATACGTAACGTATACATGCAATGTGTTGTTATTGTATGTCTAGCCTTGAACTCTATTAAGGTATCTTTCAGGGGATAACAATCAGAGGTATCTCCATGTGCCATGCGCTGTGCCGCGCCAGCGTACCATCCCAATCCACACTCTAAAAAAAGTTTACACCCTTTGGAGTGCCCCTTCTGCCACACAACGATAATCGTCATCTGCCTTGATGCGTTTCCTTTCTTTAACGCTGCGAGCCCGGTACTTTCCAGTAACGAACGGCATGCGCGTTATCAGCGTGATATCATTCCCGACAGGAAAGTAGCGGGCGCGGCGTTTTCAAGAAAGGAAACGCATCAAGGCAGATGACGATTATCAATGTGTGGCAGAAGGGGCACTCCAAAGGGTGTAAACTTTTTCTTAGAGTGCAGCTAACTGTGAAGCTCCGAGAAAACACGTTTTTCTAGCTTTCGTGCTCCTAAAATTTCTCACGTTACGATTTTCTAAACATTGATCTGGCACCCGGATTTCAAACTTTATAATATGAAGAACTGTGAAATACCTCGATCGAAAGGGCTGTTTACATGGATAGAATGAGCTGATGACAGTGGACGCGAATATGTCACGGTCAACCAGACGCACGCGACGCGTTGAAATATTATGCGCTCTTAGGTCTCGAATGGTGCCTGTACGTGCAAGGTCACCTCGCCTACTCGAGAGAGCTGAAAAACGAACTACTCTTTGCAACAGCAACTTTATTTTCTGCAACAGCGCGCGATGAGCGGCGTCGACAATTTGCCGGCGAGATTCGGAAGCACGGAAGAGCCCGTGTGGACTAGCACTGGCCGGCACACAGTAGGCGTGGCTTTGGTGACAGAATGGAAAAGAACGCACCTTCATTTCTTAGTCGGCACGTAATGTTTTCATAATACGTCATCGGTCAAATTCCACCATAACGTTGGTTTCCAAGTGTGATACTCTTAGAACACGTTTTAACAGAATAATTTTAATGTACTGTACGTACACGAAGAAGAGTTATAACTTCATCCATTCGCAATAGTTGAGCGACTCGAATACGCGCCTTTCTTTCATATCACAGTTTGATCATGAGTACTGAGTTCGTCGCCGAGCGCTCACTGGGAACAAAACCTTCCGAACGTACACGCGATAGCATCAAGCCCTTTCTGCTATGCTGACGGCAATGTAAAGCGGACGGTTCCCTACTATCGCAGCGGCGGTTTCCACGAGGTCGCCGCGGCTGAAGATGCACTTCACGCTTGCTTCCGGAGGTTATGTTTGCAGCCGAATACAGCAGACTGGTAGCCCGACGACCTTGAGGCATCTGACATCACAGAAATCCCAGACGGAACACGTGAGAATCGCACTAATTCGCAATTAAACCACTACCATTGCAAGCTACCGCTGGGAGAAAACGGAATGATACCAGTGCGAGGAGGAGAGCGGCGTGATGCGCTGGTTCGAGGCTACGTTCCTCCTCGCCAATCAAGTGCGTTTTCCTTTTTTTTTTTCGTTTTCTTTTTTTGACAGCCCGTGCTGTGTAAAGTTGCTCGTGTATGTCATCCCGGTACCGAGTATACGCATAATGTGCTCTTATGCTTGATCAGTGTACCCTGTATAAAAAACACATTCGCGTATAGATATGCGGAAGCCGTATAACTCTATTAGTCTGGAATAAGCTGAAGACAGCAGGTGTCGTGCTTCTTTAGGAACTGTACACGGTGTGCATATACCGCACATTAGGCTGTTGCATAACATTCGCTGCATAGTTTTGCATCGTCACCTCATTTCTCCCTCTTACTTTCTCAGTTTCTCCCTAACGCGTTAGCCCAGCTGTGGCGTAGCAGACCAGAGAAACTTCTCAGGCCGACCTCTCCATCTACCCTATTTTAATCTCTCTCTCTCTCTCTCTCTCTCTCTCTCTCTATCCGCCGCGGTGACTGAGCGGCTATGGTGTTGCGCTGCTAAGTACGAGGTCGCGGGATCAAATCCCGGCCGAAGCGGCCGCATTTCGATGGGGGCGAAATACAGAAACGCCCTTGTCTCGTGCATTGGGGGCACGTGAAATATCCCTGGGTGGTCGAAATTAATTCGGAGCCCCCAATACGGCGTGCCTCATAGTCGTGGTTTTCGCACATGAAACCCCAGAATTCAATTGAATTCAATTCGCTACTATGACGTCACAATTGCGGCAGGCCGACGTTGCCATCGAGATGGGGGCGGTAGCTGCGCTTACTTAGTATTTCTGTGTGTGCGTGGTCGTAATTTTGCCGTATCCGCTGCGTGGGCCCGCGTTGTTCGTCACCCGGATTGCGGTCATTGCAGGCTCGTTCTGCGTAGCTGTGATGCGTGCCGCTGCATTTGTGTGTTGCGTGCTGTGAAAACTACGACGTCAGGCCTCTGGATACTGTGTTCACCCTCCCGAAAGAAAAATAACGCTGTCGCCATGAATGGATCTGGGCCATACATACCCCTGAAGCTACCAGCTCGAAAAGGGTAAGTGGCGACTTGGAAGCATATGGAACACCATTGTAGGGTATCGAAATTGTGTTGCTGACTGCGGCATCGTCTCTCGACACCGCTTCTGGCGAGGGTCCTTTTTTCGGCGCAGTTCAGTTCATTGCACGTTTCCCGGGTGCGTATTCCCTGCGTGCACTTGAACGTTAGAGAACTGGCATGGTTCGATTGTTCGCTGGGGTTCAACGTCGCAAAACAACACAGACTCTGGGAGGCGGCTCTTGTGGATGGCTTCATATTTCGACTGCTAGGGCCTCTCTAACGAGTGTTTCTTCAAATAAGTGCGGCCCATTAGATGCACAAATACGTCTAAGCGGCTCTGTTCGCCGCTTTCATTGCTTACATATACTTTCGAGAAAAAGGCATGGCTCGCGCAATTACGTGTGCTTTAGCAGCGTTATACACACGGCGACAAATAGGCATTGGCAGTTAATTTCGCTTCATGCGGTACTCCCGATACTGTTCAGAGCGCATGCGTATATATTTACGAGATCATGCAGCGAATGCGGTCTATAGGTCTGGTGAAACGCCGTTATAATCGTCGCAGATATATGCATTGGACACCTTTAAGGGAAGTTCACCTTACGCAAGCCTGTTGATGATGAGCAACTGCAAATGCAATTAAGACCATCATGGCTGCGTCTCATTGCTGTCGACCCTCCTCAGAAAGGACTGGAAAAAAGTTATGTATTTTTGTATACGAAGAACACATAGTTGCTAAAGCATATACCAGAAACGAATTTCTCTGGCTCAACTTAGTGCTACTTGTTATTCACATCTTTTTTGTTGGTTTTTTTTTTTTTGCGCGATAGATGTTGGTATTTCTCAGCGACTACCGCGTTTATGTTCTACTTTCTTCTCGTTCTTCTTTTATCTGCTAGATTTTAAATAGCGTGCACACACCAAAAGCGCAAGAAAGCCACTCCCCCTCCCTCCTTTTTTTTTTTTCACACAAGCACTTGTGTGAAAAGGGGTGTTGTGGGTGTTTGTGTCTGAGTGCGTGCATGTGTGAGTTGCGCTCTTGCCTAGATAAGTTATTTAGGTCGCACATTCCGTCAGACGAAGTGTGCAGACTAATAGCGACTTCTTTCACTCAGGCTCTCTTGAATTCATGTCAAATAAACGTTTTATTTTGCTGGACGTTTTTCTCCTGCTATATTGGGAACGGTACGGTGCGCGACCTTTACAACGAAGCGACCTGTTCAACGGATTTTGTAGGTCCAGCGCGCTTCGTTTAAAGACATCTTGCGGGTAAATTGGAAATGGCTCTGCACGACGCCAGTGCCACGTCATGAGCGGCGCGCGTGAACGGTGCGCGAAAGCTTTAGGTTAGGTGTAGGTCTCGTACACGGGACGCGCCAGTCGGCCGAAACAAGGGCTTAATTAAGTCGACCTAGCCATGGCAGAAATAGCTCTGCAGGCTTGCGAGTACGTCTCGGTGTTCGTGTGAAAGCATCCTTAATGCTCCGGTGCGCACTGGGGCGCCCTGGCGCAAGGATGAAATCGTGCATGAAACGGTGCACCAGGGCGGTGCGGTTTGTCGAGGATGCTACGAGTTTCGGTTTACTTCGTGAGAGTTTGGCACGCTCCGCAAACGCGGCTGTTCGCACCTGCGCCAAAATTAGCGCGGTCATCGTGTCGTACAGGTGCATTTTGGTTGACCCGCACGACATCGTACACGTAGTTTTGAAGGTATCCAAAAGTGCGTTGGATCTGCATTTTTTTTTCTTTATACAGGGGAATGCTGCTGAGACCTCCGTCTGAGCCCTGCTCAACGATACAGAACTCTACAACGTGAAACGTACCCGCCGTCGTAGTGGCTTTGTGTTGCGCTGGCAAGCCCAGGTCGCGGGATCATATCCCGACCGTGGGGACTGCATTTCGATCGGGGCGAAATGCAAAAACACCCGTGTACCCGTGCAATGGGGCACGTTAAAGAACCCCAGGTGGTCAAATAGGATTGGTAATATCGCTGAACGATTAATCGATTAAAAGTACCCTCCATAATCGTAATCGATGTCCACATTTCATTTAGTCGACTTAATCGATTAGACATGTTCGATTAATCGTTTTCTAGAGTTTGACAGGAGTGGCGCGAAAGTTTTGAAATCGTGCTAGGATGGCGGAGCACTAGCAGTGACTGTGTGGCTATGCTAGGGCGAGACTGTTCTTGCTAAAGCCTCTTAAACTTCGTAAAGTAGTGCCACGCTTTGAAGAATGTCGCCTCCTCCTAGCGCGCTCTGGCCGAGGCCGCCGCCGCGTCGCTATTGGCCTAATAGCATCACGTGGGCCCTCGCGCCTTGCTTCAGAGCCATTTTTGCTCGAGAAGCGTCTACGAAGTGGCGAGGAGCCATGGAGGTAGGAAACTGAGGAGAGGCCCTACCCCCTCCGCGCGCTAGGAGAAAAGTGTGGAGGAAATGACGTAGTATGTTCTCTTTTTTGCTGATTTTTTTATTTCTTTGTTGTTGTGGCCACGCCTTTCGGGCCACAATGGCGGCTTTGTTATTGTTCTGTGCGCTCACACGTGTTGCTCGGTAGGTTTCGCACCGTGGCAAAGGCGCCGTGCGGGCAGGTTTGCGTGGGTCTCCGTGTTTTGTTGCGCTGCGTTATCTGGACCGTGCTCTACCGGATGTTGCTGTGGCCAGGTGGGACAGGAGGAACTAAAGTTCGTGAAATGAACGCGCATGCAACGCTGTACTCATTGTACCGCGCCACCGCAACGGCAGCGGACGAAGGAATATCCGCGGGAAATTTTGGCCTCTTTGGCGGAGTCATGCTAACGTGCTAACGATTGTTTAGTATTGCTGCGGAGCGCGCGCGTCCGAGCAGCCCGGTTGCGCGCCGCGCAGCTTGGTTTCCCGCGAGATGTAAACAAGAGAGGAGAGCTGGCCCGATAGGAGGAGCAACGCCATGAACAACGCCAACTTCCGGCTTCACTTTAGCTTCACAAAGAGTGACGTCAGGGCCTCTCCTGAGTTTCCTTCCTCCGTGCGAGGAGCGCATGTTGGCGCCGTTGCTACGCTCCAGCAGTGTAGGTGGCGCCACGGTCGAGGAGGGAGCGTGAAAGAGAGGAGAAACGAGGACTGAAGGCGGAGGAGGAGAGTGTCGCTACTTTACGAAGTTTAAGGTGCTTCAGTTCTTGCGAGTCCCGAGTGATGCGGAGCCGAGCGCTTCCCCTCTCTCCCCCACACCGCACACGCCACCACGTCGCCCGAAGTCGGGGGCTTGAAATGCCTTCGCAATTCAAGGCATAATATAGCGGCCCAGTCGTGAGCATGTATTTGACAGTGATAGAGTTCATGTCGATTCCAGCAATGCTGGTTGTGTGGCCATTCAAAGGTGTCGGTTTCACCCATACATCCCAGCCAATTCACATTCCTCAGCTCTGTAGAAAAGGGCATGTGGCTTAAAATCCTAAACCAGCAATTTTCTTTTTCCCTTTGCATACTACAATTTCTGGCATATTTCGGTTGGACTTCCTTTCACTCTTGCCATTTTTCTTATTTGTTTAACTGCACTGTACAGGGATTCATAGGCCCATGTATCTTGTTTAATACTGCGCTAAGTGCCATTTTATAACTTCTATTGTTTCTTTTCAGAGACCACTAGTGCCAACTCTATTTAGTCTTGAACAACTTAAAGTTTATTCTTTATCAATCTTTACACTTTTATTTCTAACTTGCTCCACCTCTCAAGCATTAAAATAGGGGCCTACAAAAGTAGATAACTGTTTCAACCTTTCCAATGTGCCCGGTAAAATTTCGATTAATCAATTAATCGATAAAAAACCCTGCTTTGAAATCGATTAAAGGCTAAAATTATCATTATTAATAGTCAATCGAATAAAAAATTGACCATCCCTATGGTCAAAATTAATTCGGAGCCCCCCACTACGACGTGCCTCATAATCATATCGTGGTTTTGGAATGCAAAACCCCAGAATTTAATTTCAATTTTTTTAACACGACACGCGGAATATATATATATATATATATATATATATATATATATATATATATATATATATATATATATATATATATATATATATATATATATTGGAAACTATAGTGCTGAAAGGCACCAGGTCACGTGTTCGCGGTTAGAAAAGTCTTACTATTGACCCTTTCCGTGCAGCAGTTTGTTCTAGAGAAACGAGATGGCGCTTTCGGCGGCGCACCGCACCATATTATCGACAAAAGAAACAAGTGCAGGTCCTCGTCCAGGCTAAAATAAAGCAGTCCTCTGATCGCTGGCTGGCTGAAGTTCGCGATGCAACTAAAGGGGGGTCAAGAAAATTCTGGAACCATATAAGCTGGCTGGGTAAAGCTAATCACAGAAAAGAGGAACAGATTCACGATGCCGAAGGAAATTGTTTAGAGGGAGATGACGCTGTGAACTACATTGGTTCAGTTATAGCAGAGTCATTTAAGAAAGACGATAGGGTAATCGCCCCAAGTGAGGGAGCAACACAGAATAGCATAATAGAAAACAGCTTAGAATTGAACAATCTTAACTGGAAAAAGGCGGAAGCAAATGTTCCAAAATGCACGTCCGCGGGAATAGACGAAATTCCAATCAAGTTAATCAATGAACTTGGCCCAAGAAGCAACGAAACGCTGATAAAAGCATTGGAGGCAGTCATAACAAATAAGCAAATTCCGCACAGTTGGAAACAGAGTAAAATGAATTTGATTTATAAAGGGAAAGGTGATAAGAAGAACATAAAATCTTTCCGACCAATTACGATAACATCAGTTATATATAGGCTGGCGATGCAGGCGGTAATATTAAAAATGCAGTCATGGGTAGAAAGTAATAGAATACTTGGAGAACTTCAGAACGGGTTCAGAAGTGGTAGGCGCTTAGATGATAGCCTGTTCGTGCTTACCCAGTGCATAGAAATAGCTAAGGCGGAAAATAGACCTCTGTATTTAGCCTTCCTGGACATAAGTGGTGCATACGACAATGTGAACAGGGAACTCCTGTGGAACATATTAAAAGCTGAAGGTATCGGTAATGAGGTAATTGATTTTCTACAGGAACTATATCGAGAAAATAATGTTGAAATAACATGGGAAGGAATCAAGAGTACGACAACTGTCGAGGTTCACAAAGGATTAAGGCAAGGTTGTTCTCTATCACCGCTGCTGTTCATGCTTTATATGATAAGCATGGAAAGAAGGTTACAACGAAGCAATCTAGGGTATAATCTGTCGTACAGATTAGGCGAAAAGGTTGTGGAGCAACGACTACCGGGTTTAATGTATGCGGACGATATTGTACTGTTAGCAGATAGCCAGGAAGATTTGCAAACTCTGGTTAATTACTGTGGGGACGAAGGAGACAGTTTAGGTTTCAGTTTTAGTGCAGCTAAGTCCGGTGGGATGTTTTTCAACGATACAACTGATCAGGAGCTTACAATACAAGGCCACGAAATACCCCGAGTGGCCGAATACAAGTATCTCGGGGTATGGATAAACAAAGGGCAGACGTACACGGAAAAGCACGAACAGTCTCTAATAGCAAAAGGGCGAAGAGATGCCGGGATAATGAAACATAAGGCATTGTGGGGTTACAACAGGTATGAGGTACTGAGAGGCATTTGGAAGGGAGTAATGGTGCCGGGGCTTACTTTCGGGAATGCGGTCCTGTGTTTAAGGGCAGAGGTTCAGTCGAGACTAGAAGTAAATCAGAGAGCTGTGGGAAGGTTAGCACTAGGTGCCCACGGGAAAACCACAAACGAAGCAGTACAGGGAGATATGGGCTGGGCATCATTCGAAGCACGGGAAGCTGAGTAAAATCCTATACGAAAAACGTCTGAGGAAATTGGATGATAACAGGTGGGCAACTAAGGTGTTTAAATACCTATACAGAAAGAGCGTTGACTCACAATGGCGGAAAAGAACTAGGAAGCTAACCAGTAAGTATGCCAGACACGAGGACGAAAAAGGACAGAGCATTAAACGACAGGTTAAAAATGCGGAAGGTAAAAATTGGATAAATTCAATGGAAAAGAAGCATAGTGTAGAACTATATCGATACTGGAAACAGCAGATCAGGAAGGAAGCGTTTTATGATAACTCAAGAGGCAGTGCCCTACTCTTTGAAGCTAGATCAGGATGTCTTAGAACGCGGAGCTATAAAAAGAAATCTAACGAAGAAGAAGACACATGTACTGTGTGTGGTAAATATGTAGAAACGATGGAACACCTCATACTAGAATGTGATGGTATCAATCCCGATGTCGATGCGGCCACAGTCACCCTTCCTGAGGCCCTAGGGTTCAGAGATGATAGTCATGTAAATAAATATGCGGTGGAAATTAGCAAAAGGCGATTGGAGGATTGGTGGCTCAAAAGCAGAGAGGTGACATAAGGTTAAAAGGGTAGGAAGACGTATTTAAAGAAAATCGAGAAATTCAATAACACACAACACAGATAAAAATAAAAGGCAAAATAAAAATTAGCATGGTGGCAACTGCGATCGCCCCGTCTCAAAGGGACCCCGCCTCAGCGCCAGCGCACGAAGACGAAGCAACTACCGCTTCCAACTTGTTTCTGTGCGATCAGCTGTCGGAAATGCAACTGGGGTTTCGCTTACGCACTGTGCTCCTATCATGCTGGATTGAATCATGTGGATTGAAGACGTATGCAGTAGTTGGCTGCAAGAATAGTGACTAGCATATTGTTACGTAGGAAGACACAGGCGAAAAGCTATATACAAGTATATTTACAAGGGAATACGCCGCACTTTGCATAGCTTAGCAATATGCTAGTCACTATTCTTGCAGCCAACTACTGCATACGTCTTCAATCCACATGATTCAATCCAGCATGATAGGAGCACAGTGCGTAAGCGAAACCCCAGTTGCATTTCCGACAGCTGATCGCACAGAAACAAGTTGGAAGCGGTAGTTGTTTCGTCTTCGTGCGCTATGCAAAGCTATGCAAAGCTATGCAAAGGGGGAAGGCAGCTGGGGAGGATCAGGTAACAGCAGATCTGTTGAAGGATGGTGGTCAGATTGTTCTAGAGAAACTGGCCACCCTGTATACGCAATGCCTCATAACCTCGAGCGTACCGGAGTCTTGGAAGAACGCTAACATAATCCTAATCCATAAGAAAGGGGACGCCAAAGACTTGAAAAACTATAGACCGATCAGCTTACTGTCCGTTGCCTACAAAGTATTTACTAAGGTAATCGCAAATAGGATCAGGAACGCCTTAGACTTCTGTCAACCAAAGGACCAGGCAGGATTCCGTAAAGGCTACTCAACAATAGACCATATTCACACTATCAATCAAGTGATAGAGAAATGTGCAGAATATAACCAACCCTTATATATAGCTTTCATTGATTACGAGAAAGCGTTTGATTCAGTCGAAACCTCAGCAGTCATGGAGGCATTACGGAATCAGGGTGTAGATGAGCCATATGTAAAGATACTGGAAGATATCTATAGCGGCTCCACAGCCACCGTAGTCCTCCACAAAGAAAGCAACAAAATCCCTATAAAGAAAGGCGTCAGACAGGGAGATACGATATCTCCAATGCTATTCACAGCATGTTTACAGGAGGTATTCAGAGGCCTGGAGTGGGAAGAATTGGGGATAAAAGTTGATGGAGAATACCTTAGCAACTTGCGATTCGCTGATGATATTGCCTTGCTTAGTAACTCAGGGGACCAATTGCAATGCATGCTCACTGACCTGGAGAGGCAAAGCAGAAGAGTGGGTCTAAAAATTAATCTGCAGAAAACTAAAGTAATGCTTAACAGTCTCGGAAGAGGACAGCAGTTTACAATAGGTAGCGAAGCACTGGAAGTGGTAAGGGAATACATCTACTTAGGGCAGGTAGTGACCACGGATCCGGATCATGAGACTGAAATAACCAGAAGAATAAGAATGGGCTGGGGTGCGTTTGGCAGGCATTCTCAGATCATGAACAGCAGGTTGCCACTATCCCTCAAAAGGAAAGTGTATAACAGCTGTGTGTTACCAGTACTCACATATGGGGCAGAAACCTGGAGGCTTACGAAAAGGGTTCTGCTGAAATTGAGGACGACGCAACGAGCTATGGAAAGAAGAATGATGGGTGTAACGTTAAGGGATAAGAAAAGAGCAGATTGGGTGAGGCAACAAACGCGGGTAAACGACATCTTAGTTGAAATCAAGAAAAAGAAATGGGCATGGGCCGGACATGTAGTGAGGAGGGAAGATAACCGATGGTCACTAAGGGTTACGGACTGGATTCCAAGGGAAGGGATGCGTAGCAGGGGGCGGCAGAAAGTTAGGTGGGCGGATGACATTAAGACGTTTGCAGGGAAAACATGGCCACAATTACTACATGACCGGGGTAGTTGGAGAAGTATGGGAGAGGCCTTTGCCCTGCAGTGGGCGTAACTAGGCTGATGATGATGATGATGACGCCGCACTTGGCCAAGAGGCAACAGCCCGCGCTAGCCTCCAATCGTCGTCGTCGTCTTCTCACTGCTCGCCTCTTCGTCATTGGAAATACTGTTCCGTAGCAATATTAAGGAATTGAATGAATATGTGTTGCTAAGTTCGCGGACAGTCGCTGCAACTGTCCGTACGTGTTACCGGCGCTTGGAGATGTACGGCTTTCCCCGAGGATACATAAATTTGCTCAGCGTTCTATCGCTAACTTTCACACAAAGCGATTTAGCCCCGGAACGTCGACAAGAGTGAGGAACGATCGTGAAACAATGACAAAGAGAGCAGCGCCGCTTCCTGTCAGTGTCGCGCGCAATATCTACACGCATTTACCCCAACTGGCAGAGAAGCGCCTACACTATCACCAACGTGTCAAGAATAAGTTAATGGGCCCACGTGCACTTGATTATATGCGCACAATAAATGACGGACTTCACCGATAGCGCATGAATGGTCGAAGCTGAATGTTCCGCGATGGCCCACAAGAGTAAGCGAGTTAATAGCGATAATAATCTTTGATACAAGGTATTATAATGTATAGAACAGCTACGTTTCAGGACGTGCGCGCAGCAAGAACAAATCTATCGGAACTAAGCGCACCCGCGAGCGATCAGGCTGAAAATAACCTGATCGTGACCGCACCGGGGAATTTTACTGAGTGAGAAACATGACAAGCCGCTGCTTCAAAATATATGCCAAATAAAGAACGAAGAGCAGAACATACTAATGCTGATTCAATTAATCAGCGGAAAGTTTCGATAGCTTGGAATACATATTTAGCTCCGCTTTTAGAACGAGCGCCCTATACTCTACTCGCGCCGTTTGGACATAGCTTAATCAGCTCCAGAAGCGCTTTTGCATCTTCTCTGAAGCTGTGACCAAAGCTCCGGTTCGTCCACCCAGTCGCCGTCTACGATATCTCCCAAAAAGGTTTGCTAAGCCGCACCGGCGTCAAACACGTCCATTGTAAACACAGCCGTGTTTACCCGAGCTAAAGCTTGCCCTTAAGAGGAAGCTTTAGCTCGGGTGCATGGTCCTATCTAAGTACATGTAAAAGCAGAATTGGTTTTTCTCAGCAACCACTGCACCAAATTTGGCGAGATTTGTTGCATTTAAAAGAAAAACTTAAAATCTAGTGACTGTTGGTTTCAAAATTTTGATTTAGGTCGTAATTTTTTTAGTAAAAATTGGCAAAAATCGAAAATTTTCAGAAAACGAAACTATGTAGTTTACAGCTCTAACTCAGCAAGGAAAAATTATATCGCAATTATGTGAATTGCATCTGATAGTACATCTAAAGCGGACAAATTTGATATGTTACACATGAATAAATTTAGTAATATGAAAATAGTTTTTGCAGAACCCTTGTACACAGCGTAAAAAAATTCACGTAAGATACAAAATGACATTAAATTTGTCCGCTTTCAATGATCTAATGGGTGCCGCTTACAGAACCGCGATATGTGTTCTTGATGCAGAGTTATTAATTTGTAAACTGCGTGTTTGTATTTTTCTAACTTTCTAATTTTTGAAAATCTTTTAAACAAAATTCAGGCCGTAAATTGAAATTCCGCTTCCAACAGTCACTAGAATGCAACTTTATCTTTCAAATGCAAAAATTTCATTAAAATCAGTCTAGGGGTTATCTCAAAAAACGTTTTTGCGTTTTACAAGTGCTCGAATAGGCCGCGTAGGAGTAGGGCCCGAGCTAAAGCGTCCCTTGAAGTAATACTATTAAGAGCAGCTGTGCGGCGTACGTTTTGGCGAGGTAAAATACCAACATAGGGAAGCACTAAATTGAGTCCGCTTCGTAGCTTACTCCTTCGGGAATTACTGCGTTTGGTGATGAAAAAAAAAAATATGGCTTACTAGAGGGGAGACAGTATATGGCCTAACTGCCCTTTCTAAATTATCGCGTGATGTTGAAAGATGCCGATGAGGGCGAAATTCATAAACTCTCGTGTACAGTGCATTCGGTGTACGTTAAAGAACCAGAGGTGGTCAAAATTAATGTGGAGTCCCCAGCACGGCGTACCTTAATCATATCGTGGTCTTGGCTCGTAAAGCCTGCTACTCCTGTCCGTGGTTACGGTCGGCTGTAACGTTCTGCGCGCCTCACCCAAACTTGCCTGATCCCATCATTTTCCATGTGAATTCAGCTTGCACATCTACCGTTATAACATGTATTGTAACACAACAAAATACCTTGCGTTATGATCTTTATATTTTCCGTTTCTGTATTTGTCCTTTGTGACTTCTGTCTGACTTAATCCTTTTTTCTTTTTTTTTTTTGCACCTTGTACCACGTGCTGTTCGTTAGAGTTTTGTTTTGTTTTTTGTTCGTTGTGTAGCACAAGTGCACCAATACTAAGGCGTAGAGCTGTTCTTGGGCATTTTCTGAAAAAAAAAAGTGAAATGAACAGTTTAAGGAACACGATATCGAAAAACATAGGTTCGTTGTGGTGGTGGTGGTGGTAACAACTTTATTTCAACAGAAAGGATTTGGTTAACTTTTAATGGGCTTCCAGGGTGCGTAAGGTGGCCGTCCGATCAGTTCCTCTAGTACCGCCTGTTATGGTCGTGAGGCCTTGTCTGTCGGCGACTTCCAAAGCCCAGCTGACGACCTGCAGTTGAACCGCCGGGTCCGAGCTGAACACCGCATCCTCCCACTCTTGCTCGTTAGAGAGTTGCCATTCTCTTTTCGGTTTTAGATTGTCGCAATCGAATAAAATGTGTTTTAAATCTGCCTTTGTGACCCCGCAGAGCTTACATTCGGGGGTGTAGCCTCCTGGGTAGGCCTTGGAGTATATATAGGGATTGGGGAAGGTGTTAGTTTGTAGCTTCCGCCAGGCCACTTGTTGATGTTTATTAAGGCTTTTGTCCGGCAGCGGGAGCGTCCTTCTGTTGTTTCTGTAATATAATGTTATCTCGTGGTAGGTGGTTAAGGTCTCTCTGGCCGACCTTAGGACCGGCTCGCCCACTGCCCGGTTGACGAAACCTCGGGCTGAGTTGTGGGCCGCCTCGTTCCCAGGATGCGACGCGTGGGCCGGAACCCATATGATTCTAATGGGTCTTGCGTTGAAATTTTGCGGTTTTAGGATTTGTTTGGCGGGTTTGTGGACCCTCCCTTTTGCAAAGTTTCGAACGGCTGCCTTCGAGTCGCTAAAAATCGTGTTGGCTTCAGTGCTTATAATGGCTAGGGCGATGGCCGCTTCCTCCGCCTCGTGTGCCTTTTTGCTCCGCACAGAGGCGGCTGAGATTGGTTTTAGGTCCATGCCTACGACGCCTATCGAAAAGGCGTCGTGGTCACAGAGCTCTGCAACGTCCGTACAGACTTCCTCCTTATGGTTTGAATATTGCCTGTGGAGGGCTTTGGCTCTCGCCTTCCTCCTTTCTGCGTGGTGTTCGGTATGCATGTTTTTCGGGATTGGATCTATTCTCAGATACTTGTATATGTCTTTAGGCATTTGCACGGCATCCGTCCCTATGCATTCTTGCCTGATATCCAAGGCCCTTAGAATGTGTCTTCCCGTGGGTGTTTTTGTTAGCCTGTCGTATACTGTGCGATTCTGTGCGCCTCGACTAGCTCGGAAAGCGTGTTGTGTATGCCTAACATTAGCAGCCTTTCTGTTGATGTATACTTAGGGCGATGAAGGGCTGCCTTGTATGATTGTCTTATGAGGCATTCAACCTTGTTCTTTCCGCTGCCTGAAGTTTGAGATAAGGGAGAGAATATACTATACGGCTTAGCACGAAAGCCTGCACTAGCCTCCTCAAATCTGTTTCTTTCATTCCCTGGTGTTTGTTAGCTATTCGTCTTATGAGCCTGTTGGTTTGTCCAACGCATGCGACTAGTGTAGTTGTGTTTTTCCCGTTGTTTTGAATGTGCATTCCCAGGATTCTCAAGGTTTGTACTTCTGGAACTTTTGTACCATCAACCCTAATATCCAATTGAGCCGGGGGATCGTTTTTCTTAGGTCTGTGTCTGATAACTAGGAGTTCTGATTTTTGTGGAGAGCACGTTAGTCCGGCTCTCCTGGCATATCCGGTCACTATATTCGCTCCTGTCTGTAGCCTGCTCTCGACATCCCCTTCGTTTCCCCTGACTGTCCAGAGGGTGATGTCGTCTGCGTAGAGTGCCGAGAATAAGTTTGCTATGGCGGCAAGAAGCTTGGCCATGGGTATGAGGGTTATGTTGAACAGAAAGGGTGACAGCACTGACCCCTGCGGTGTGCCTTTGCTTCCTAATTGTAGTGTATCCGACTTGATGCTTCCGAATGTTATTTGAGCCGTTCTGTCGGTTAGAAAAGCCTTGATGTATGAGTATATTCTCTCCCCCACGTTTAAGTCGGAGAGGGCATTCATGATGGCATTGTGGGTGACATTATCGAAGGCTTTGGTGAGGTCCAGTGCCATTATTGATTTAGTGTTGGTGTTATTCGGTTTGTTTATTACCTCTTCCGAAAGCCTGATCATTATATCTTGCGTATACAGGTTGGGCCGGAAGCCTATCATCGTGTGCGGAAAGAGATTGTGCTTGTCCATGTGGTCTTGTAATCTAGATAGCGCCACGTGCTCCAATAGCTTCCCTAAGCATGATGTTAGGGATATGGGTCTGAGGTTGCTTAGTTCGAGTTTCTTGCCTGGTATGAGATTTACCTTGGCGTGTTTCCACGTCTCTGGCAGCCACCCATACTTCCAGCACTTGTTAAAGTACTCCGTGATCCCTTGAATAGAGTCCTCGTCTAGACTTCTTAGTATGTTGTTCATTGTGTGCTTACATATGGCATAGGTGCAGTGCCCACAACTGCATATTCTATGCACTATAACATAGGAGCCCGTCCATCTTTTCGTGCACTCATCAGGAATTGCTTATAAAGTTCGCCGAAATATGTCAAAAGTGGTCAGGGAGCCGACCTCAAATTTAAAGAGCCAAACGCTCCTGAAAAGTAGCCAATCTGTTGGAATGTAGTTACCCACGGTCGCACCGCTGGAGACAACGCACGACTCAACTTATGTGTGTACTGCCGCTACAGGTGCTGGTTAACGGCTCTGTTCTCTACAGAATTACGCAATGAAACAACAAATGCTATACTATTTTCATTGCAGTACATATACGCCTTTAAGCGCACGATTCCTTTAATAATTTTTTATGAGCACCATATGCCATTCAAGGTACCGTGCGAGTTAGAACGGCTTTGAACTGGTAGATGATCAGTTGGAAACAATAAGCGTTGAGAGCAAGCTATACATTTATCTCCGCTTGACTGACGCACAACGCCGGGTGTGTGTGCGTGAACTACGTCATAAACGCGTTCAGACGTGTTGCAAATCCTTCGTGTGCACTGCCAACTCGTAAACGTAGCATCTAATTCCACATGTGCAGACGCACAAGTTGGCAGCTTGACGCTAGGCACATCTGTGCAAGCCCAAATTTCATTTTTGGATAGCCGGTCCTAAAGAGCCCTACTTTTCCATATTTCTTCATTAAAAAAAATAAATTGTCATCAAAAGTTCTTGTGTGTATACTAGTTTACGTACTTCGTGACGAACGCCTGATTGGCTGAACCCCATTCGAAGCTTACATTTTTTTAACCAACAAAAATCAATCCTACACCCTTCCCCAGTTGAAGGCCGTTGGCGATATGGCACACCAAAGGTACACGTGTCTGCGGAGAAGGATTAGGCGGGACGTTGAATGTTTTTTAGTCTTTCCGGTTGTGACGTCATGATGAATTTTTGTTTTGCAGGAAAGCCGCTGCCTCGGGGGTATTGTGGGTCTGTGGACAACTAAGGCACATCTGCGTATGCAGATATCCCGTCGCGCCGATAAAAGAGGCACGGATTCTGACATCGCGGCACGCGATTGCCCTGTCCACATGTCATGAATCCTTTGTAAAACTTTCAAGTCAGTTAGCATGCGTAGCCAAGACTTTTCGAGGCAGCAATGGCGAATGAATCCAGTGGTATTTAGTTCACTAACGGGAACCGATTACTTCAGTTGATAATGCTCGCGGTACATGCTTTACTAGCGATTATTTGGACCAGTCCTATTCAAAACTTTTTCTGAGAACTGAATATGAGAGTGGAAAATTGAAGTTAAAATTGACGTTACTGTTAACAAGAAGAGGAAGGAGGACGCAGTGCCCCAGCGCAAGTCATGCTGTTACATTGATCGTTCGTCACGTTGCTTTTATGGAAAGTTTTCTGTAACGATAACGTTGTCAGTTTAGTGCACAATGACTGCTTTAAGCAGGCGTTGGATTTAAGCGATCTTCCGCCGTGTTTATTCTTGCCGTTACCGAGTATCATCTCTTTCGCGTCTATGAATTTGCGAAATAAACGGTTCATTCCTCGGACGTTGCCTTGTCGTGACAATCTTTTTCGTTAACAATGTGTTTCATGCAGTCATGCATGTCGAAGTTTCTAAGCAAGGAAATCTATTGAGTTATCAAATAGCTGTAAAACGGTTTTTTCATCCAATTCATAATGGTTTGGTAGCATCCCGTAATTTTTTTTTTTTTTTTGCAGTTCTACGTCGCGTCAAGAGATACACGGTAGTTTAATGTTAAGGAAAAGATCTCATTAGTATATAAGCATGTATAGTATATAGTTCACCTGTTGCACGAATACCTGCAGATTAATCTGCGTTACGCGTCACATCGACCACCTTTTCCCACGAAAAAGAACATATGTTATGCTAGTTAAATGTACTTCCTAATAGCAGGCCACCCTGCGCATTTTACAAACGCGCGCACTAAGCTGATTCGCAAGACAGACGCCGAATGGTGTAAAGCCGGCCGTGCCGCTGTGTCGGTTTACGTTTGAAGAACGTATTGTAGTGATCAGACCTTATTAACCACCCTCCACTACGGTACAACTCATATTTCATATTTTGCGATGAAAAACATCAGTCCGGTTGACATGGCATATCATGAGGGCCCTGTGCTGCAGTAACTACTCAACCGTTGCTCCAAGCGTACAATGTTGTACAAGCCGAAGGGGCACAATTCAAAGCAACGAGCTCGGGTCGCTTCGATATGGAGCAGTTTTATGCGTTCATTTCCTTCACTATTTCTTCGTGCAAATATTTTACCGGATGCTGCTCTAAAACACATCTGTAACGGTCGTATCGAGGCATATTTGATGGGATCAACAGCTCATGATGCACGAACACAATCATAGGCACCGCGGGCACAGCCGCGTATGACGCCAGCCAATCAGCCTTCTGCACGTGGGAGAGAGCGACCGCCAGGGGCAGCACCGGCGGAATCCGTGTTCACCACTCCGCGCCTCCTCGCCTCCTTGCATCGGTGCGCCGCCGCTGACAGTGCCCGTGGCCAGCTGTCCGCGTTGGATGTAGTACCGGCATTATTTATTGAGTCACCACTGCTAGCGGGCCACGCTTGATTTGTACAACTTTTTAAACATGGTATTCGATGTCAGAAGGTATGTATGCGGACACTAACAACACTCCTATCATGCTCATTTAATCCTCCGCCGTACTGAGTGAAACAATGCTTTCAATGATCGCAACACGCGGCACGTTGTACTTGCCTGATCGAGAGCTATGCTGTGCTTCTCGATCACAGTGTCGTTGATCACACCACCACTGCATTCTATTTCGTGCCGAATAAAGCTGGTTGGTGTGGGGTGCTAGCGTGGCCGATTGCGCTGGCGCGCCTGCCGGCGTGTAGGACGTGGCGGCAACGGCCCCCCGCAAGCGCATCCGTCGAGCTGCATACGTGTACGTTTAGCGAGACTAGGCTGCCTGTCGGCACACTGATGCGCTAAGACAAGCGCATACACAAGCTTGAAGAGCTGAACGAATTCGGACACTCACGTGCAGCGACGAGGTCCAGTTCATGTCACTCGAGAATTTAAACAATGATCTCGCAGGGGATGCTTCACTTTTAAGCCACTTATGTTTTCGGCGCAGGTTTGATATCTACCGCAAGATTCCAAAAGACCTCACCCAGCCCACGGTAACTGGCGCCGTGATATCCATCTTGAGTTGCTTCTTCATCTCCATCCTCTTCCTGTCCGAGTTCATCTCGTACATGTCACCTGAATTGTAAGTTCTCCAGTAGCGCTGCGGTCTGAGACTGTCGCAAGTGCTTCACGCAGCTCTGATATTTCAGGGTCAGTGAGCTCTATGTTGACAACCCAAGCAGCGCGGATAAGATCCCAGTTTCGATCAACATCACACTCCTCAAGCTTGACTGCAATGGTATGTGCGTTACTCGTATTTGTGGCGAGTCTTATTTGACGGAATTATGGGACCTTAAATTAGCCCTGCAAGTTATTGTACGAAATAGTCAATATTCTGGAATGATTTCATTCTTACTGACAAGATAAAATTGCTTAAACTTGATCTCCAGTGGTGGGCCTCGACATTCAGGATGACATGGGCCGTCACGAAGTTGGTTTTGTGGAAAACACGGAGAAGACACCTGTAGGTTCTGGCTGTCGCTTTGAGGGAAAGTTCTTCATACACAAGGTGTGCTTGAACATCAGTTTCGTATTCCTTTCTTTTTTAGTTTTTACTTATTGCAGCATACATTTGCATTTAGCTGTTATCAGGATAGAGAAAATTTTAATGTGAAGTGCTTGGTGTAATAATGCTGACACAAAATTGAATAGACCATCAAAAACCTTAAAAGTAGACTTCAGTGACAAATATTTGTTTGTAAAGTACTGTTTTCTTTTAGTTATATACATAAGGCTGCTCAAGAATGTATAGTAGTGTATATCTATATCAATGTTATTGCCACTTGTTCAATTTCCTGTGGGTTTACCAGCTTGAAAAATATGCATGCTAAAATTTGCAGGTGCCAGGGAACTTTCACGTTTCTACTCATGCAGCTGCAAAGCAGCCAGACAAGATTGATATGACTCACATCATCCATGACCTTACATTTGGGGTCAAAATGGTCAGTAAACCAGTTTTTCAGGATGCAGTTCCGTTTCCTTACCTCTTTTCTTGTGCGTTCATCAGACTGATGAGGTGCGCGGCAGCTTCAACTCCTTGGACGAAATGGACAAGTCTGGAGCCAACGGTGAGCTTCTTCCAACCAAAGCTGTGGTCAATTAGGAGCCGGCTGCACTAAAAACAATCTTCACAGCTGCATTGACAAATCTCTGGCAGACAGCAGTATTCTTTGTCCTCGGCTCTATGCTTGTTTCTTCTCCCACCACAGGTATCGAATCGCACGACTACGTCATGAAGATTGTTCCTACAGTGTACGAAAAGTCTAAAGGCGAGCGGATAGAGTCCTACCAGTACACATATGCCTACAAGGTATGCAGTTGCTTTCTACTGCTGTTGTGTGTGGTAGGCGAGGTTCACCTGCTCATCTGGCCTCCGTCCGCAGAGCTACGTGTCCATCTCGCACTCGGGACGCATCATGCCTGCCATCTGGTTTCGCTACGATCTCACCCCCATCACGGTCAAGTACACTCGTCGAGGCATGCCCCTGTACAGCTTTCTTACTTCGGTGAGTGATTTGCGATTCCCCACGGCCCTCGAGAGGACTGACAAGGCAGGTGTGTTAAGACATGTTCGGATAATGCCACAGCACGATTCCTTCTTGTCTGGGCACCCTCATACTGCACACTCAACAGATGTAAATGTATTCAAGTGCAAAGCTGGTAAAGCCTTAGTATGAACAACTTTTTTGTTATTAAAAATTTCATATCTTGTTTTTATGTGTAATCGTCAATGCTAAAAAGGAGAAACGTGATTTAATTCTTTGGATGTCTTTCTGTTATAAGAAGTATGTCAGATTGATCAAACCATTTCTAATTTAATCTGTGCCCATTTAATCAGATTGATTGATCAAATGGGTACAGCTCTTCATGTAGTTACAATAAACATCAGCGCTGATTAAAACCCGCTGCGGTTGCTTAGTGGCTATGGTGTTGGGCTGCTAAGCATGAGGTCGAGGAACCAAATCCCGGCCACAACAGCTGCGTTTCGATGGGGGCGAAATGTGAAAACACCCGTGCGTCTAGATTTAGGTGCACTTTAAAGAACCCCAGGTGGTCAAAATTTCCGGAGTCCTCCACTACAGCGTGCCTCATAATCGGAAAGTGGTTTTGGCACATAAAACCCCATAATTTAATTTAATTAAGAACCCCAGGTGTTCCAAATTTCCCGTGTCCCCCACTACAGTGTGGCTCGTAATCAGATTGTGGTTTTGGCAAGTAACCCCCCCCCCCCTATAATTTTTTTAGCCCTGATTTAATTTCTGTGCTTTTCCAATAATAAAACATCCTAGTAAAGAGCTATACATATTTAATTTGCTGTAGTAAATAGTAATCTTGACCATTACATTGCACACCAGGACTGCACCGCCTCTGAATGTTGATATGAGAGCTCTTGGAATTAGCTACAGGTAAACCATAACACATGCCAGCACTTTCTGGGGACACTTAACATTGCTCTCTAGAGTTTGCATGCTTTTATGCTCCTCAGTAAACTGCAATTGCCTAACGCCAGTTAGTCTTATGAGTGTTTCTGCATTCATATTCTTTTTCCTTGACATAGTAAACTTCCCTTCAGTGTTCATGCAGTCTTTTTAGTTGAAGTAAGGTTTGATTGCTTCTGCTTACAATAAGATACCTGATATGGTAAACACTTGATTTAAACCAAACTGGTCCACCTGAGTACGTATTCTGCTGCATACTGGTTAAAATCTATGAAATGTGTATACTCTTCGAATTTTTCAACATGGCTTTTCTTCCAATTCCAGAATAGAATGTTACATTTGCTGCTGCTGTTGTTTGTTGTATTTAATTCTATTGCTTGAACAGTATACTAAATTTTTACGGTAGTATGTGCTGAACTTGCAGGTAGCCCTGGTTTTGTGCAACCTTTGTTGCGTACACCTTCTCTTTGATATTTGTATCGTCAAATATTTGCAGGCAAATGGTATCAGCAATGTTGTCATACATTGTAGCAAGATAATGGACTATACCAAGTTTTTTTTATAGATTTTGTATTTGCTAAAAAATGATAGTCAATTTTGTCACCCTTACATAACATTATTATTGAGAAGTTGTAGTTCCGGTGTACTTTTGGCAAGTTAAAAGACCATCATAGGGAAAAACTGCATGGAGTTCGTTTCGTAGGTTACTCCTTCAGAAATCGCTGCATTTGGTTATGGAAAACATGGATTACTAGAGGAGACATTATGGCCCAACTGCTTTTTCTAAATTATGTGATGGTGAAGGAGGCTAACGAGGGTGAAATGCAAAAATGCCGGTGTATCGTGCATTGGATATATATTAAAGAACCCCAGGCGGCCGAAATTAGTGTGAAGACCCCCACTACAGCGTTCCTCATAATCGTATCATGATTTGGCATGTAAAAACACCAGAATTCTTTTTATATTGAAGGATTCACAGTACTTTTGTATATTTAGGCATTTCTGTGCAAGAAAAACCTACATTAATTGCGAGGATGAATTTTAATTGATTTGCTTCTGTACTCTTTCTTTTTTTTAACTGAAAGATCAATTAACCTTGCTCAGGTAAAGTTTACGATGTCATGAGGTGTGCCTACGGATAGTTAAATGCCATTTTTCCACTAGTCTATTGCTTTTATGTTTCGTTGCATACAGCTCTTCAGCTCCGAGTAAATGTTGCCCGTTTACCATTCTGGAAGTCCACTCTACTCATTCAAATTACCTAATGATTGCATATTTGCCTTTGCAATACCTTCACCCAAGAGCTGTTAGTTCATAAAGAAAATATGATTGTGTTTTGCATATAAATGTAGTAGCTTCATAATATCAGTTTTAATAAATGCTAATATGTTGCTTTAAGTTAGAACAGGAGACTAGCATGTCTTGAATCGTAATATAATTTTTAACTTCCAGGTAACACCACCTATGTAGGCTGTGGATTTGTGCGTAAACTTATTTCACATTTAACTATAAATGCTATAGACCTTTTTCATGCTTACAAACAGAGTTCCCAGAAGACTTCCGGTTAAGCCGTCAGGAGCAACAGAAGTTACATTAGCCTATAAACTTACAGTACCCTCCAGCTGGCACGAGCTTTATTGGGGAGTTGGAGTATTTGACAATGAATTGTATTGTTAAGTGCAAAAAGAAAAAAAGCCCGCACCTGAGTTCGACGCATTGCACACGTTCTTTTATCTGAAAATATCAAGAATGTGTGCCTGCAGTGTAGTATGCGGCAAAATACTTTTTTTCTTGGCTAACATGACTCTCGTAAATGGCTGACCGGCAGTTCTCTGGGGTCATGAACGCAGTGCTGCCACATCGCGGATGAAAAAGGTCTATAGTACCCAAGTGGCATTTTACATTTCAGCAATTGTTGACCTGTTTACATTATTTAGCAGCCCCTTATTCCTCATTGTCAGCGTGAGATAGAGAAGCACATTGCCTAAAGAGACTTCACAAGACCCTGTTCACCTTTTCCTGCATTTCATTCTTCCATGATCTTTCATCCTCTTTGTGGCATCAGGATGTGCACTGTACTTTTTTTAATATGAACCAGCAGCAGGTCAGCAAACATGCTTAGTTGTTATTGAACAGATCACATTCACTGGCTGACTTGAGAAAAGGCACGGCATAATTGCACATGACTGGCTGAATGATTGTTGTGACCATTGTATGTGTTGCATGGGACCTTATCAAACATGTCGGCATTGATGAATAGAGCGGGGGATGGTGGGAGAAAGCAAAGAAATGATGTTAGTGTGGGGTGTTGTTGAGCCCCATTAAAGGACATTGTTGTGATGAAGCATTTGCTTTTTGACTTCATAGCTCGGGTATTTCCAGCGGGATGGTAGTTGTCTGGTATGCAAGTACTCTTTTGCTTAGCAAGCCCATGCACAGCAAACATCTCTTATAGACACTCTTATGGAATATATCGAAGAAGCGTAGCTGGTGGTGAACTTGCAACTGCACCCCCTCCTTGGAATTCCCCCTCATTTTCCTCCCTCCCCAGATAGTAACTACCAAGAGGGGAAGGTCGTACCTGTATCCCACACATGTGCACATAAAATGGGTGTGCATAGGTATAAAGTAAAAGGGAGCATGCCAGCCTCATAAAATGCAGCTAAAAATAATGCGCAAATCTTTTCATATTTTTCTATATCTGTGTGTGTTATAGGCATTTCATCAATGACTGTGGCTGCTGCAGTGGCACACAGTGGGTGTGCCCTCCTCTCATCTCCAAACATATAGCCAGCTCTCGTTTCTTCAGCACTCGTACCGTGTTGACCAATCAAACAGCTTTTACTCTGGTGACATTATGCACACGACCTTGCGACCTCATGGCGTGCAATGAAAGAAATGGAAAAGACTGCCATCTTTGGCAAAACCGATTTTCGCAGTATTCTGTACACGATGCGCGTTTATTTTAAATGTGTTGAAAATGCTGGAGGTGGTTTGGGGGCCTTTAAACCTCAACAATATTTCAGCTGCAGGAACGATATAGCTTGTTTTAAATGCACTGCACCGAAAAGACAGCTTGGGATTTCAGAAACACACCTGCTGCGTGACCATACGGTGGTGCTGCCGTAAACAAACTTGCCTTCCTGCACTTCTTTCTTGTAGGCTTTACATGCTATAACCAATATTGCAGCACAGTAGAGATAAGTGTCTTTAGATGAATGCAGTACATTGGTAACAATTTTTTTAGTGCATGTTGTTGTAATGTTTCTAAGTAGAACAAAAGAATACAGTTATTCTCTGAAGCTGGAGTTCATATGAAATGTCCACCATTAAATTCCCATCTCTGGGCCAAAATCCTTTGCACAGGTCAATATGCAAGAAATAACTTTAGCCACCTGTCTCATCATTAGCAATATCAAATTCAATTTGACCAGTCTGTGACAGTCCTTTTCACAAGCTTGTTTTCATTGCAGTGTTGTCCTCTAGTGTAGGGACAGGTGTGTACTGCAGGCATTGCTGAAGCTGCACTATCGATTTTGGGCATGTTACTTGGACTTGTTTCTGGACCTTGCTGTGCAATTTATGCATTTAGAAGATGAAATAGGCTGAACCAGCCTGAAGATTGGTGTGTCTGAAAAAAGTAAGAAAGAAATATACAGGTTGTCCCAGCTAACCTTAGCCAGAGTTTAAAAATATGCGAATGACACATAGCTGTACAGAACCAAGGTAATGTTGTTTGCGTCGCCTGGAGATACTCAATTTATTTTTTCATCCTGCCTAAATAGATAATTAGTCTTAATTAATCAACTTCTCAAATATTGTAATTAGATGAAGAGTGTCAATGAGAAAATTGTAGAGCAACATGAAAAACTCGCGCTACAGCTTTCTGTTGCTTATTACGTGCTACATAAGTGTTTTTCCGAGCGTGAAACAAGCCCGCGGATACACTCAAAGCGTCTCGAGTGGCCAGTCGTGCGGCAGTCTTGCGTGCATATGCAAATGTGAATAAAAATAAAAACAATTTTAAAAAATTCTCTGTGGGATTTAGCACAAATCTACTTATTGAGCTGGAATACTTGAACTATACAGTACTTACACTGCAAATCAATATGCATAGTTGAATAATTAACAAAAGTTCACGAATTTCCTTTTCAACTAATTACTTTAGCACACATATTCCATGACACAAATTGAAGCCAGTGATTTCACAAGGCACATCCACTTGAAACAAATTTTGAAACTAGCACCAACTTTGACATAAGCGCAGTCAAATGTGCCATAAAAATGCAGTTGGTCCACTTATTTTTTTTAACAAAACACCTTTTTATACATGGAAGCTCAAAAGTTACCGGAACATCAATTCATTGTATTGCAAACTTCTTGAATGCATTTCTTGCTTTCTGAACGCAGCACGCATTCGCTGCCCTCTGCTAGGTGACATAACAGAATGTTGCCTCGAGGGGCATGGCTTTGTTTTCACTGCAGTCTCCCAGTTTCAATTTCGCATGCTCTAATATTCTGAACTCATCGTGCCACAGATCCGTGGAAAATTGTTTTTCCAGATAAAAATTCAGAGCCATACCACTCTGGGAAGGTGGATGACGAGCGGAGCTGTATATAACTATAACGAAAACAATGAAAACAACAAAACAATTTAACACAAATCTGCACATTGTTATGTTTGTTTGTATTTGTTTTTCTCGTGATCACAGTAATTATGGCTTTATGGTCGCTATGTTAGACAGCCATGGGCCCTGTGACGACACTGGAGATGTTCTTAGCGAACGTTAGGGCCATGCACAACTGATGGCGTGTCGTGGAGACATTGTTCTTGGTGTAACATTGAAGGCTGAACCTTACCAAGAGAAACGCCAAGAACCACTTTCCGTTGGGACAAGACACATCGACGTTAAAGTTGTCCACAATGCCGATGGGTTGGGGTCCACCTGGAGGATCCACCCAAATATGTTGATCATAAAGTCTTCAAGGTTCCTCTTGATGTTCCGGGATGAACGTATACAAGGGCACAATGATTTCATCCCCAAGTTGTATGGCGCATATGTCTGCACATTCCACGGCAAGGTTCTCGCCCGTCGTCGGTAAGACATTGGGCGCAATGGCCGTGCTATCGTTTGCTTAGATTGCAACACATCAAACCATCATCCTTCACCGGTTTTGACACATCTGGCCTCAAATACGCTGATACGATTTTGCCTTGTGCTTAAGCTGTTTTAGCTCTATAGACGCCGCCATCGTTTTTTGCTTAAGCACATCACAAAACGCTAGAAACTAGCCTAAGACAGCTCTGCTGTAAAAAGTTGATATGGCTTGTATGGAGAGCTCACGTCAATTTCCCAATTACAATGAGCTTGCTGAAATTAAAACATGAACTGGTAATTCTTTTTAATTAGCGACTAATTACCATGTTTTACCTATTACCCCGTCGTTGCCACCACTGACAGCATGTTTCTGAAGGGACTGTCCTGTTATTTCAAAAGGGCTATTTTCAAATATTACTTAGTCTTCATAGAAACTCTCGAACTGCTTATGAATTTGAAGTGAGGTGCAATGATCCCGTCTTGGTACTGTATTGCACCTGAATGCTGTCAAGTAGTCCTTTCCTCTGGGTCTAACTTTTGCTGGTTTCAAAACAGTCTGCACTTTTACCACTTGTATGCAATGCCACTTGGATAAATGTGCATATTGGTAGTTTTCGTTTCATTGGAGAGCCACTTATTTTTTCTTGAGGCATATTCGGAAATGTCAAACTAGGTTTCTGAACTTGTAGTGGTCCCATCGAAGATATCTGGCTTTACAATTCCACAGACTGGCCCCTAAACATCTAAGGAGCTTCTTATGCCATAATCTGAACCTGATGTGCATTGTGTTCTTGCTGTAGCTGCAAAGCTTTTAAAACTAGGCTCACCTCTTTGTATTGTGGATCATGATCCGAAACGATTCAACTGGCGAAGGGCTTGCGTGCAAGATTCTCCAGTTGCAAGTTCTCTTTTGCAAAAACCTTTTGAAGTGCAGCACTGTTTAGAGAAACCTTGCCCAGAATGAGATTTATCAACTCTGTTGAGCTCACCTCGCATGGCAGTTCCACTGCTGGTTTATCTTGAACTTTATAACAGGGATGACATTCTTCTCACTTGTAGTCTCAGCAAAGAATGTGGCCTACCTGCATGTCAACTGTTGACTGCACCAAAATAACCCTGTCAGGTGCTTTGTGCATGCCAAGGAAATGCATCAAAAGCAAGTGCACTGATCAAAGAAATATTTAAAATGTCGCCTGCATATTTAGACATTTCAAATTGGACCTGTGCTGCAAGTTTGAATATATCTAAAGTTTTTTAGTAAAACAAGTAGGAAGCTACACTGCTGGGTGCTTACTCTCAGAGTCTATTAATTGATGCCTGAAGGGGATAATGCTCCCAGGTAGAACTTAAGCCTGTAGTAATGCTCTGAACCTGGCATCCACGCCCCCAGCATAAAGCTCTATCACTTCCTCAGTATTGTCCCCCCATCTTCACTTTGTCATCTTTGGTCATCATTGCATGAAACAAATACCATTTCAATTGTTAGGTTTGACCCTGGTGTGTACAATGGTAAGGCACTGCCTGGAGAGTGCAGAAGTTATGTGTATACACAGCCTATCTAAAAAAAAAAAAAAGGCCCATAAGTTGTTTGCAGTAATGGCCAGCTGGCTTTTACTTTTTTTTTTTGCAATAAGCTGTACATTCCAAATACAATAAAACTTTGGTATGTTGAACCTTTACATACCTTTTGCTTTCTGCAATTGAAAACATGCCTGTTATTCTTGTGTGAAGTTGCATCAGTCTAATTTGTTAAATTTTAGTAAAATTAGTGTTTTAATTGGTTGAGAATCGACAAACCTCTGATGACATTTTGTGTTCCTTCAGTAGATCCTTTTGTCTGTATACTCAAATTCATGTCCTCTTTGGGAGGGCCCATAGGCAAGCTTTGTCATTACTTTAAGCATGGTGCTCTTCCTATGCACAGGTCTGTGCCATTGTTGGCGGGACGTTCACCGTGGCAGGCATTGTGGATTCCCTGGTCTTCACAGCATCTGAAGTGTTCAGGAAGTTTGAAATGGGCAAGCTCAGCTAGAGGCATGCCTGGGACAAAGCCACAGCGGTGCCCTGATGCTGCTGCTGCTGCTGTCTTCCTTCACTGCTTGCTCTCAGCTACTCACTTGTGCCTGCACTCTGTATAGGGAAAGAACCTACAAGATGGCAGCCTCCAGGGAATGTTAGGCAATCTGGATTGTTCTCTTCATTCTGCTAAAAGCACTGCAAGAAATTGAACTTTTCATGCTGTAGGTGTACAGGCATGATTGGGTGCTGAGAATGAGCAGTGGCCCGTGAGATTTCCTTTCTATTGCAGAGTGCAAGAACTCATCATGGTGCAAGGCTGGTGTGATGAACAGCTGGTCTAGTGCCTGGAACTTGTCTGCTGTCATGGTGATAAGGGCACCACAGAGGCCTTTGGGTTGACTCGGTGGAGGGCTATGCAAGTGCAAGAACATTGAAGAGCTCCCCAGTGAGACTTTGATGGAGTGTGAATCTGGTCCTTTCTGGGCGACTAGAGAGACCATGTTGTTTTTGTTATTTTACCTCCAGCACAAGAATACCACCTACTGCTCATTCTATGCATTACTTTTGTCGTGGAACCCAGAGCAGGGAACAAGTCATTTTGTGTGAATGCTCTTGGAACTGATGGTGGTTCTTTCATTGTTAAAGACATTTCTGTATGTTTGTGCATACATGCTTGGCAGGTTTTTGTACTAAAGTTGCTCATGATGCAATTGTTCTTGATATTTTCTGTTGTCAGTCTTCAGCTATTGAGGGCACGGTCTTTTTTAAATGTATATCAGTATTTAGGCTATGATGCTTTTTTTTTAGTTGTCTTGTTTGTTTAGTCTTTTTTTATAAAGTATAGTCAACATAGATGCATTATTTGCATAACTGGAAGCTAAATAATAAAATTGCATTAAGGTTTGGTTTTTCCAACCTTTCAAGCTAAATGGTCTAACCTTGACTTACACAGGTCAAGATGTTCAGCACGTCATGTACTATAAGCATCCTTTGCTTTATGTGTGCAAGGCATTTATAAGTTAAAATTTCTGTGTGATGCAAATAAATTGACTTCAAAAACTGTGTTTGCTTGCCAGTATTTCAGCTATGTTCCAATGCTGCAGCATGCAGCTATATTGCTTGAACTATCCCCTTTCTCATCGTATGCAGAGATGGTCAGATGGATTTTCTTGAAAGCCACATTTTGATTTGGCCTAGTTTGCCCAGAATGCAATATAAGGCACAGTATTTTACTGTTCGGGGTACTGTAGGGCTGCCTAGGAGAGAGAAGAAAATTTGTTGCACAGGCACAATGCAAGAAACAAAAGTACAAAATGTGCAAAAATCTCAATTTTTTTTCCCTGTACTGTGGTCTGACAGATAAAAGCTGCACAGGTTTTTAGGTTTGTGAACTTCTGCAATTAACCAATGCCAACAGTATACAATCAAATGAGAGCACAAAAATGTGCCTCAGGATTTCGCAATTAAAATGGTCTTCCGTGTTGCCATTTCAGCAATGTTAAATTTAGCAGCCTTCTTGTCCATTCAGCAACATTTTTAGTGATCTGATGGAACCATTGGCAACATATTGGCGACTTCGAAGTTAAAGGCACATTAAGGCAGATATTAAGTCACTGTGGACTGTTAAACTACCATTCCAGAAACCATGCAGCACTTGTTCCATGCCAAGAAAAAAAAAATACTTGGTTCCAGAGAAAATTGCTACAGGAGGGGCCACATTCCTCAGTGCAATTCAAATTGCCCGCCACGAGTGAGGCGATGTGGCGCTACATATGTCATCGCCACCCTTTACTGCTATCTGTGTGTAAAAAAAAAAAAAGGTGCCCGAAGACCAGTGCTATGTTTTTCTTTTTTTTTTTTTTTTTTTTTTTTGGGTGGGGGGAGATCTCTGGCCGATCTAGAGCAATCTCTCCAGGTGGCCATAGAT
Source organism: Dermacentor variabilis (assembly GCF_050947875.1). Lineage (NCBI taxonomy): Eukaryota > Metazoa > Arthropoda > Arachnida > Ixodida > Ixodidae > Dermacentor > Dermacentor variabilis. Next base: position 57,854,614 of record NW_027460280.1, on the reverse strand, counting down.
GTAACGGAAGAGTTTCTTGCATGCACAGGTCTCAAGCTGTCACCGACCAAATCCGAACTCCTCCTCTACAGACAGTCGAGGCAGGGCGTTAGGAACCTCGAGCCTCTGGAAACGCTGCCAGTCGAAATTACAACACGAGAAGGGCACCCCATTCCGAGGGTGAACTCCATCAAAATTTTAGGACTTTTAATCAACGCCAAGGGCTATAATGCAGAAGCTCTAAACAAGCTGGGTGCGCAGGCGAAAAATATAGACTCATAACTAGAATCGCAAGCAAAAAGGGGGGGAACTCTAGGAGGACAACCTACTCAGGGTCTTCCAAGCTTTCTTCATCAGTCATATTACTTATATGGCTCCGTACCTCAAATGGAGCAGAAGCTAAAAGAACACTCGACACGCTCATCAGGTCCGGCGTCAAAAGAATACTCCATATTCCACAATCCGCTAGCACGGTAAAACTACTTGAACTCGGAATTCACAATACCACAGACGAATGAATTGGAGCACAGTTTATTGCACAGATCTCCAGGCTTTCATCAACTAAGCCGGGAATTAATATTCTTGATGAAGCTGGTCTACTCCCTATACAGGCACCGCTGGACAGACACCCTCTGTCTAAATTAGTCCAGGAAGGTATAAAGGTTGAGCACGTACCGAGGAACATTCACCCAATATATAGCGAAGGTCGCAGAAGAGTTCGGGCTAGAACCATCCTTCACCCACCGTGGTTGCTCAGTGGCTATGGTGTTCGGCTGCTGAGCACGAGGTCGCGGGATCGAATCCCAGCCACGGCGGCCGCATTTCGATGGGGGCGAAATGCGAAAACACCCGTGAACTTAGATTTAGGTGCACGTTAAAGAACCCCAGGTGGTCGAAATTTCCGGAGTCCTCCACTACGGCGTGCCTCATAATCAGAAAGTGGTTTTGGCACGTAAAACCCCATAATTTAATTTTAGAACCATCCTTCGACGAATAGATCCTTACGGGGCAGATGCATTCTTCGTCGATGCCGCCAAATGTGGCAGCGAAGACAGGTTTGCAGTCTCTGTCGCTGATGCGCGCGGAACACTTATCAGCGCCGCGTCAATCTACACTAAACACACGAATGAGGTGGAGGAAACCGCGATAGCCTTGGCTCTTCAAGCCACAGAAGGCCCGACGACTATTTTCTCCGACTCGCGCATGGCGGTCAGGGCTTTCTCGTCTGCTCTAGTTTCTAAACACGCAGCCGGCATAGTCAACAGATCATTTCGTGTTAGTACGGGAGAAGAACCTAGAGATCATACCATAGCGTGGTTCCCGGCCCACGTGAACGATCTAACCAACCAAGTGGGTTGCAACTCTAACAAGCGGGCCAACTGCATGGCGCGTGAATTCACAAAATGCGCCCGAGCTAACGGTCTGGCTCTCCCACAAGATTTCAAAGATCATCTTACCACCTTTCACGAAATTACGTCGCATTACAGACACAGCAGGAGGAAATTCCCTGCCCCCAGCCTGAAATTTAACAGGGCTCAGGCCGTTACTTTCAGGCTCCTACAGACCAGGTCCTACCTCACCCCCAGTGCGCTTCGTTGGATAGACCCGAACTTCCCGCAGTCGTGCTCCAAATGCGGTCATGCATGCTGCTCCTTCGACCACATGCTCAGGCTGTGCCCGTACAACGCGGACTCTGACCTTCAATACAAGTCCAAGTGGGATGCCTTGCTGACGAGCTCGGATTTCATGAACCAACTACAGGCCGTCCAGAGGGCCCACGATGTCGTGGAGAGTCGCCACCTCCCTGTCCCATTGTGGGTGGAGCCACCAACTTGATTGGGGAGCCTTTGGTTCCCCCCAATCAAGTTCCTCAGGTCACTCTAATAAACTTCTTGTCACTGTCACTGGGTAAAAGTCGAAAGTGTGGCCAAAAACCAATCCAAACAGAGCTATGACGCACATGGGTAGGATCCAAAACTTCGCATGGATGGGACAATTCCTTGTCTATGTAATTGGTCTTCATAGAATGCCGGCTTGCCAGTGTCGTAAACATGAACAGCCCGGTTAGTGGTGCCATAGTGTGGTGCAATTTAACCTTAGGATAGTTTTTGCAGTAACTGAACATATGCTACTTATTTGTTGGTGTAGAGTCTGCACTGATAGCAATCTACAGCAGGTGGTCCATTTTGTGATATTACTTAAACAAGACTACCCATGTAACGCTATGTTTCACGTGTTGTCTGTCAGTCTGACAAGATGTTGGTATCAGTGTTGTTACTGCCTTCCACATTTGCTGTAACCCGGTAAAGAGCAGATAAGCTAAAACTGCAGTACGAACTTTGCAAACCAGCAAAACCACCACTACGTGTTGCTGAAACTACCAAAATGTGCAAGTGCGGGTGGTGCGGGATTGAGCGAAAACAAAACGTTTCAGCTTTTGGCCACCCACATCATTGTCAAGAGTAACGTCAATTAGTTCTTTTTCCTAAGAATCAAGCACATGTGGAAAACTGGCATTTTCTTCCATCTTGTAATGCAATGCAGTGAACTTTCTTTTACTAGTGGCCGAGTACTAGTTGCACAATTATATATAATGCGGTGTTACATCATCATTGGGGTATTACTAGAATGTCCCGGTAGTCTTTAGTTGTCCTACATTTACCTCAATTTCTCACTTACTAAAGCTCTGTTCTCAATAATATTGATGCCTTAGACATTTATGAGCATTAATATATCACTTTAGCTTCAATATTTGCCTTTAGTGTCCCTTCAAAAAAGTTGCTTCGTAAATGGCTTTGTAGAACACACTTTATTAATCAAAAGCGATAAGCAGGCAGGCGAGATAGGCCCTACGATGCATTGACTCAGCATGATGAAGCGATGGTGGTCTTAACCGAGAGGACGTAAGCTGCAGTTTTGCGCCAAGAGAAACGGGCTTGCCATTGTTCTCACAAAATACACGTTTATTTATTATTTACCAAGTCCATTAGAATGGTTCCTAATCCTGCGGGTGCTGCTGGTTCAGTGAAGATGTTCAATCGATGGTTGTTTGCAAGCATAGCAGTAAACTGAATTATCAAAAACTTTTTGTAATAAATTTTATGGCAAGACCTAAAATGCAGTAGGTGAATAAGATGGAGAAACTGTAGAAGAGCATACATACCAGGGCTCAGTGTGAGAATCTGATTGGATTGCCTTTGTTTTTTGCATGGAGCTCCGTACACCATGGTATCTGACCTGTATAAATGTCACATAATTATCGTCGTCACATTAACATGAGCAAACGCATGTCATGAAATGCAGTTCTTTCATGAAGGCTGAAAGAAAAATTGCAGGCATGAGGAAAGCAAGGTGTGTTTTCAGTATAGGAAAATTGAGGTACTCATGTTATTCAAAATTATTTAACAGTGCTAGATCTACAACTTCACAATTTCAAGGCTGATGCAACATTACAGCTGCCATGTCAATGTTTCTGGTGCAGAAGGTTGGTGGGAGAGGGGCCTTTTTCTCTGCTAAACTTTTTGACAAACATTGACAGCTATGCACAATTTACTATCCTAACATTGTACTTTGTTAAATTAAGCTCATCATTCATTGTTTTGTAAAATAGTAAAATAAAAAAACCCTCTGCTACACCTTGCTAGTAAATTCACTGCAAGTTGATCACCTGGACACACTAGACGGACGTGAAATGTTTCGGTACATGGCATTACGTCATGTTAGCCTATATTATAGTGTTCAAAAACAGCTACATGTAAAATTCACTTGGCTGTTTTTGCGACTGCGAAAAAATGTAGCGAAAATTTCGCGACTTTGTTGGCTCAAGTTAGGATGCGTGTGAACGCTGAGAAACACGTGGCAGTCGGGCTGCTCTCCCGTGCTTCATTATGGACACACTTTGCCATCTAGTGACCTTGCCGAGAAGTCTGCGCATGGCCTCAGAGACGAGAAGCTTCGCACGTCGGTGCGTGTGAACACCGAGAATTGTTCCCTCACTTGCCGCACACCCAATGTCGATGTGAAAGTGGTTCGTTGGAGAGCGGCAGATATGTACACATTTCCACATACTTGGGCACCTAAGTTTGTCGACGGTTGGTTTCGAATCCTACTCCCTCAGCACAGCAGCCCGATGCACTACCCATTCGACCATGGACTACCCAGTGACCCAGGTAGGCAGGAAAACAGTTAGATAGGAACAAGCATACATATAAACATCGATAGATAGCCCCCGGAATGTGTGTGAACTACTGTAAGAATGCTAACACATTAAAAAGTTGGCAATATTGGTGATTTATCAAGTTGGCACCTCCTTTTGATTTTTAAAGGATGCAATGTTAATGTTTCCTAGTGATGCTGCATGTTACGGACAGATAACTAGCATGACTTGGCATTTTAATTGACTTCTCATAAAAGGGCATATTTAGTGTTTTTCCTTTTGTGTGGTAAACCCCATCATGCTTTCATTTCTGAATGTGTGTTGCCAAAGTGGTGCCATGATACACAAAGTGCCACCTTTTCCCTGCACTTAAGTCTGTCTAAATTGTGTGAGGATTTCCTATATAGATGAGCAGCTAGCTCTCTACACAGTAAACGTTAACACTTTTCAAGAGTCCTTTCCACTAAGCTGTGGTGGCTTATCAAGTAGAAACAAATGCTATCGAGTCTGTACACTTTTCAGGAGCAACCATGAACCAGTGCCAATCACTGCAACCTATTATGTAAGGTGCCCTCAACACGGGGAAAGTTGCCTCTCGCCGGTGCACTTCAGCAACACTAGCTTTTGTGGGATTTCTCGAGATGAGCAGCGTGATGTATTACATATTTTTTTGTTATATTGAGAGACAGTGCAGCGTGCATGATATTTCCGCCTTTCTGTGCTTTTGAAAGCAGGTAATACGTCATTAAAAGAGGGCATTGTAGTGGTACAATTCGGTAAATACAGGCAGACAGATACGATCAGTGGATATACACGAAAATGTAAACATAAGATTTGGTGTAGTGTAGGCTGCATCAATGTATGCTGCAGAAATAAGAAAAGCAACATGTTTGGCAACAGGTGCCTCTTGCAGGAAACAGCCCAATGAAATAGATTCAAAAAGACCCATATTGGTGCCGACTTGCAACTGGATTGGACACTGGTCAACATATGTACCACACTAATGGCACAGGCACTCATGAAAAGAAACTACAATAGGAAAACGAATTTCACATCTGAGAAAGCCATGAATGAGCATATAGGCAGTGCAGTACTATAGGGCCTTGTAACTGCCAGCTTTAATACACGTTATAAACTTTTATGAAAAACTGATTCTGTTCATGAAAATATTTTTATGTTGAAGGATGGGGGAAAACAATATATTGAAGAAATGCGTACAGGAAAGAAATTGCAATGGTACCTGCACCACCCTTTTGAGGTAATGCAAGGTACTAAACAGCGGGATATTTGCTTCAACAATTTTATGCAGACAACTTCCTGAAGGAGGCTAAATTGGCAATGTCAGTGAAAAAGTCACTGTTCTCTAAAAACACTACTGCTTCTAAGTCTCTGCTGTGCCTAGCTTGCTGGTTCTTATGTGCGTGTGCAATTACTTGTCTGTTAAATCCTTTTTTTTGTGATCACATTTATTGTCTTTTCCAGGGAAACTTGCGTTTGTATATCTAACGAAACAGCACCTGCTCGTAGGGGTGCTCAAAGCTTGTACATCATGGATATCCGATGCAGCCGGGCGCCACCTGCGGTATCCAAATAGTTGCGGTAACCAGATCACTTGTTGCTGGACATGAGGAGGAGAGGCGTGCAGCAGTGAGCAGCAGCAGTGCACCAGCATGTGTGTCACTCAAGGTCAAACCACCAGAATCCCTGTGCAGTTGCTCCACATGTGGCTCCACATAGTGCAATGATATCATACTAGCAGATTTTGTGCCAGCACTGCTCGGTTGCAATGCTCCTTGCGCTTCCTGTGCGCTCATTAGGTGCAGTGTTGAAAATTCCAGTTCTGCGTGCATCAGCACCTCTTTGCTTCAATTGAATTTCTCCAGCTGCCTGCGCACTCCTTTGGTGCAGCGTGTGTGACCTATTCACCTGTGTCATAAGAAGCCAACAAACACTGACACCAAGGACAACATAGGGGAAATTACTTGTGCTTAATAAATCGGATAATGAAATAATAAATTAATGGAAAGTGAATGAATAAACAACTTGCCGCAGGTGGGGAACGATCCCACAACCTTCGCATCCACTTTCATCTCCATTAATTTATCATTTGATTTATTAAGCACAAGTAATTTTCCCTATGTTGTCCTTGGTGCCAGTGTTTGTTGGCTTCTTATGATACGACTAATAAAAACCGGGCCCCTCAGTTAAGCCCCTTTCTTCTCGTCTACTCACTTGTGGTTACACAAGCTATTGCTGATTTTGACAATCAGCTCCGATCGTTTCAGTGCAATTTTTAACCGAGTATTGTACTTGTACGTGCACTAGCATCTGAGTGATGGTGCCACACTTTCGCTTCTTCACATCCACTGCACCCACACACCACTAGAGGTGTCATGTGCTGGTGCATGCAAGTGGACAATGTGGTGTTGGTAGAGCCATAAGTTATCTTAGCTTTCAAAAGTAAAGAAAACGATACATTGTACGTGAGCTTTCTTTGTTCCCAAGATCGTCGTTTGCAGAAGAGTTTTCGCAATACCAAAAGCAGATAATTGTTCTTCACTTACCAGCTCTGTCCTCAGCTTCTCGGCATTAGAATCTTCAATTTTGTCTTGACTCATAAGACCTATACTCTATTTCATACATAGCACATAGCAGGCAACTCTGTGGAAGCTATGAAAGTACTGAGATCATTGAAGTCTCAGCTCGTGTGTTTCACAGTACAGTTGTTCTTGATTTGCAATGCTTTCTAAAGAATAAACTACTTCACATATTATGACTACAACTTGTTGATGCAAGGTTGTGATAAAAAGAGGCGTAGGCATGATGAAAACTTAGTCTGACACACCCAAAACATCTGTTCCACAGTGCTGGCCCTCAGCACTTTCCCAGAGAGCTGTCTCGGAACAGTGGCATGCCCACAAAATTAGTGCTGGCAGTTGTGAACTTCTGCTTCACGTCTTCGCCCATACTCTACCGTGTGATGCAGCAGGCTCACACATGTACGCTTTCATTGAGCAACCGTGACGGAGAGTACAATGAACACAGAGGAAACAATAATGACGATGTTCTTTTGATGCTATCTTATGAATGCTTACAGGAGCAACACTATTATAGAAGTCTCCAAAATTGATAGCAGGAACAGAGCATGTTGGCAGTGAATATGGTTACAGTACGAGTGTTCTTAACAAAGTGAATTGAACATAATCACCGAGATGAGTCTGCAATTTTTTAACATGGTATGCGTGCTGACATGGTTTACGAACTCCTGCCATTCATTCGTCAGGCATGTACAAGGCCAGATGGGAAGCTCATAGCTAGTCCCATTGTCAACAGTGGTGCCTCCTTGGCAAGTGAAGTCCTTGATTGACATCAGCTTTTGAGGTGGGACCCAGATATGCATGCCAAAGCGTCTGTAAATGTTGCCGAGACGCAGTGCTGGCACCTCTGATGTTCTCTGTGTTCAGAAAACCCTCCGCTTGTGCCTCTCGTGCAGCCATGTGCTTTTTCAAATGGGCGTTTTTCTTCTTTTTTTTTTGTGCCATAATCCTTTGCTGGCCTTTTCCTTGTGATGACACCTTGTTTGGTAAACAGCCTCTCAAACCTGTTGCAAGAGTACATTTGCCTGGACCAAGTAGTCATAGGGGACCTAGATCATCAGGATAGTACAAAAAAATGGGACGGAAAAGTATACAATCAGTACATCCTAACAGTTTTAAGCTGCAGAGCTGATACTTGGCGAATAGCACAGAATCTTGAAAAGAAACATACCGTGCAATGAGCAGTGTAGTTGACTATGGTAGGCTTAAGTTTGAAAGAGAAGAACTGTACATGTACACTACATATTAGACATCAAATGAGAGTAGCTGATATAGTGGTAAAGAGTAAGAGAAGTGGAGTTCAGCAGGTTATGCAATGGTTAGAACAGATAATCTTATTTTAACATGTGCCAAAGGAAGGGACAGTCGAGGGCAGCAGAGGCCATGGTGGCATGGTATTGAGAAACTTGCACTTATAGTATGGAATTGGTACTAGGCAGGGTAGTTAGAGATCGCTGTTACCTTATAGTTCTCTGTACAAGAGTGATGCAAGAGTGATGCAAGTTTTAAAAGTTGTACGAAATTCATCACAACTCATTTTTTTTTTATGTTTGAATGTATTTTTGACTGTACAGCACCTTGAACAATCAGCTCCTTGCTCACCACCGTTTCCCATTTTCTTTTTAACTCTTTGTTTTATTTATTTAGACCAAAAGTGACCTTATTTTTTTAGGGCTTATTTCTAACTTCACTCCATTGAAAACCCTTCTAAAGCTTTTTCAACCAATTTGCTTCATGTTTTAAACATGAAAATGCTGCACCACTGTCGAGCCAAGTCAATGTCATCTTTGCTTTCTGAATAATCACTTTCAGTAGAAGTGATGAGAAGACTATCATCATCTATTTCGCTCGAAGAACAAAACTCTAGTGCATTGCTTTCACTCTCGCTTTCACTGTCAGAGTCAAGCAGTGGCTTTTCTTTTGCACGTGCAACTGTCGTGCAAGCTGTCAGTGGCAGACGCCATCATTCCGAATCTGCTAAAAGGCGGAAGAAGCGTGCGATTCCAAAAACATGGTCTTTGAGCGCTGACAAAGTGCCGCTATCCATGTAGTAGACAACAAAGACTGCAATAAACTTGCCCCTCCAGCGCTGACAAAAGGGCTGCCATCTATGTTGTAGGACATGGACTGAATCAACGCAGCCTTCGAGGCATTGAAAAAGTCCCGACATCTATGTAGTAAAACAAAACACTGTGCCAGAACCCATCTTGTGATGACTGTCGACAGTACTGTGTTATTATTGAATTAATATGACAACACAATTATTGCCACCATCGAAACAAGTTATGTATTAGGCATGTAGTGCAGCGGGACTCCTCTTTCGCACTTGCCCAAGAACACACAGCATAATCTAGTGCTGCTGCAGCGAAGCCTGCATGCGGTCTCCGAAATGCATGGCGCGCCGGTGAGTGGCAAATGCTGACAAATGCGTCATGCCGAAAAGTCTTGCACAAAATACTAGAATGAAAAGCATGTACAGCATACCTGAGTAACTCAAGCAGGCTAGGTGGACTATTTGTCACCAGCCCGTTTCAAAGGAGATGCCAATAAGTTATCAACATCATCGTGTGGCCTCCGATAGGGTAGGTGTGGTACACTGGTGCCTGTGAACACCAAAACTCATCCCCTCGCTTGCCGCACATTCGCTGGCACATACTCAGTGACCCAAGTAGGCGAGATGTTCATTAACGAGCGGCACATACCCAATGCATTTGTGATTCAGCCTGCTAATGCATTGGGTTGCTGTCCTTGAGGAGCCCTTGTGATGTGGGTTCGATTCCGCTCAGGATCAAATAAATTTAAGAAATCTTTTTCGTAATTCTACAGTGGCACATACATAGTTACCCAAGTTGGCATCAGATGTTCATTGAAGAGCGGCACACACCTAATGGCACATACCCAGTGATCCAAGTTGGCTTTGAAGAGGTTCACTGGAGACCAGCACAGACCAAGTGGCACATACCCAGTACTCAAAGTCTGCGTCATAAAGTTTCTTTGAACAGCAATACCTACCCAGTCCCACATCCAGAGTGACCCCTGTTGGCGTGAAAGAGCAGACCAATCGGAGCATGCGCCAGGGGAGGAGAGGGATATAGGAGCAGGTGCTTTGCTGGCGTGCCCTTTCACCCTATGGATTCTGCTCGGCGCAAGTGGCAGTGGGAGCTCGCACAAGAGCAGCAGCGCCGATGTCGCACAAATCCCGAGCTTCGAGAACGAGAAGCGCAAGCAAAGTGCCAGCGGAGGGAAGCCGCTACCGCCACGGATTGAGAACGGGAAGCGAAAGCCAAGCGCTGGTGGAGGCAAGCCAACCACCACTTTTAAGAGAAGGCAATTCAAGCAAAGCACCAGGAGAGGCAAGCTAACCCCCAACTTCGAGTAGGAGGCCAAGCAAAGATGTCGACGTGGAGAGATTTCTCCCACGGAGGGTGCCGATGGACGGTTCAAAAGAGAATTCCTCGACCATGAGTGCAGTCACAGCAGCAAGGTGTGCAATAGACTGTGGTTTGATCACAACCTCACGCAATTGAAGAGTCTGCACAATTCGGAACCAAAGCTCGAATCTAGCAAAATGACGACGAGACGAAAGACTTTCATGAAAATCACACTAAACACAAGTTCAAACTTGAGAAAATGACCACCAGCTTCGCTGTTTTGACACCTTTCACTGCATGGAACTGGCTTTACTTTTTATTGAGACAATCCCTAGCACAGAACATTAAAAAAAGGGTGCACGAGAAGAGCAACTGAACATATATACTTAACACAACTTCTTGTCTTCTTTCTTTGTGAGGCTGTGCACACTTATGTGAAATTTGCCTGAAAATAAAATTTTCTTTCCAGTCGATGCCAGGTGTTTATCGAAGCCTACTCCTTGCCTTAATTCAATAGTAACCAACTATAGGAGCTGCAAATATAGCAAACTTAATAAAATTTTGCAGTTTTTTAGCTGCTTTTGGTAGCTTCTTGCTCAAGCTTTTAGTAGCTTGTTGCTTGGTTAAGTTTCTAGTCGGGTGGTGCAGTGCACAGATATTTACTTGAGTGGCAGGACAAGCTCCATGTTTAAGATCCACAGAGTAATATTGCAGGAGGCAACTCTAACAGAGCAAGCACTGCTTTCGTCCAAAAATGTGGCAGCAAGCAAGGCAGATGTTGTCATGTAGTGTAATTGTTATATTTTAATGAGCATGCATAAAAGAAACAAAAGTGGAAACATGTGGTTCTAAGCCCTATGGTTACAGCCTCTGTTTATACTGCTAATATTAAAGTTTTTGATCAGGGGATGCAAGAAACTTGTGTACCCAATGACCTAATGTTTCCTTGAGTTATGCTGGGACCCATGCGGCATACAAGTTTCTTGCATTATTGCTATTTTCATTGCAAAGAACCAATACCACAGTAAGCCTCTCATCAACCTGTATTAACGCTAAAATGTTAGCAACTTTAAAGCACTTCAGCTGCCATTTTGCATAAGAAGTGTATGGTTTTCAAAGCACTTTACTGCACTGTTGGCCACTTGACCTATGCTTCCATGCCTTACTTCTTGCCATTTAGCTTGTTCTCTTGAGGTGTTGCGAAGTTTTTCTATGCTGTAAAATTAGTGTGACCGTCTTATACAGCGCACTTTTGATCGCGATCAAGCGCGATCCAGATCGAATTCCTCATTCGCGATTGGTTTCTTTGCGCAAGCTGCGCGAGGGAGCCAATCGGGATGAGAACTTAGATCCGGATCGAACTTAACCGCGATAGAAAGTGGCCGTGTGACACCAGTATTAATAAATTTGTCAATGCCATTCTAAAACTGTTAGTTCTAAGAGTGTAACATTCGGCACATTTAGTATTGCTTCAGCGCAATAGGCATGTTCTTTGATGACATCATTTAGCATGTGAAAATACCGGCGAGCGGAGTCTTCAGGAGAGCACCTGAGATTAAAATAAAGCGGGCGGCGCAGGATCTCCAACAGGGCACCCAAGGAGCAGCGTGGATACCAAAGCTGGAACGGGTACTTAATTGCGCAAATTCTCTTTCCTTCATAGCGATACAATATTTGCTTCACCGCACTACACAAGTGTATTGCGATGAAGCCATTATAGAGCCTTGTCACGTGTACATTTATTGCCACAAAGCTCAGCATCTATTTTTTGTGCCCTTAGTTTTAGCAATGCAGTGTCAATAATCAAAAGCATCTACTTCGATCGTGCCCAGTGCGTAAAATTCGGGTAGATCAAGTGAGGTCATTGACTCATTTATACATACAGCTCTGTCACAGCACTACGCGAGCATTGCCGTTAAGCTCGCGGCAAAAGTAAATCGCATGAATGCACGGACAGCACTGTAGTGTTTAAGGCAAATGAATTAAAACATGTGCTGCCTCAATCATATCACGAACACGTGAACAGAAGTTGAGCATTTAGTTACGTGACTTAAGTCGTGGCCAGCAACAAACGCCGTGAAGGCGCATTTGTGATGTATTGTCAGAACCACCGGAGCTATTCTATGCACAGGAGCCTTCAGAAACACCGGTCACACACTACGAGAGTTCACCTAGGCCAGAAACCGCTCAGCGCACATTGCACGGCTTCTATGCCCCCAAGAAACAAAATCGTGCACAGACGCCACAGACGAGAAATCACAGGTTGAGTCATACAACGCTGAAGAACGCGCGCTCCCTTCGACTAGTGCTTCAACGCGCCAAGGACGTGCCTTCCTCCATGGACGGACCAAGACATGCCAAGGCCGGCATGTGGGGCGAGGGATGGCATCGCATGGCCAAGGCACAGAACACCTAGATGAAGGACCGAGGCATGCCAAGGATGGCGCCACCACCGCAGTTCACAAGAGTCCTCAAGAGCATAGATTTTTATAGAAAACTCTATGCTCAAGAGTCCCTAGGCATGTCCCTAGGCAATTCTCTCCTTAAGTGCCTAGGGAGGTCACGTGATATTTAATGGCTGCTTCTACAGGCACACAAACGCACGCAGCTGTTTAGCCATCATTTAGCCGGTTCAACCTGTGGTTTTGCTTTTGAAATGTGCCTTTGGGTACGCTTTGTTCGCGAGCTGTTCTGACCAACTTTTGGGCAACCTAAGGTATTTACTTTTTGATTGCTGGATATGTCTGAACGAATGGTGTTTATGTCATGGGTATTGCGCTACGATTGAGCTCTCCTATTGCTTATTTGCGTTATGTGGGTGTGCCTGTGGACGCTTTTAGGAACTGTACTAAAGTTTGTGTTGTGCTGTAACCTTTTCGCTATGAGAGGAGCATAAAAATAAAGGCATCGTCCCTACAAGGGTTACGTGTCAGCTTCGCAATGCGAGAAGATGCTGTTAGGTTTCTCAACATTGGATTAAGCATACACGGTGACAGTAGGTCAATGCAAACAGGCACATTTCTGTTAGTAGTAGGCAGGTGTGAGTACATGCGTCTTGGATCTTCGATGGTCTTGGCTACTGTAAGCAGGATAATACTTGAATAAGTTTGCACAACGCCTTCGTTTCGTATATCCGTCTTTGAAATGAGTGTACAGCTACAGTAGATACGACTGAGGGCGGGCAACCCAACCATCAACCATCCTTCATGATAGGGGACCTTGCTCGGGATCTTTCGAAAATGAGTTGGTGGCACCGCACTTATCAAGCTCGCGGTCGGCATCGAACCGCGTTCGAGAACCTATACATTCTATCAGTGCTGATGTTAGGGATAGTCCTCCTGTATAGCAGCAATTCTAGGTCCTCAAAACTTCAATTATAAAGCGGCTTTGGTATTTCAGCTCGTGCACGTAGATCTCTGTGATAACCATTTCTGAGGGTATTAAGCTGATCAAAAGTAATGTCCATTTAGGAAACAGCATTCTTCGCACGTCTCAGCAAGCCCTTTTGGCCTTGTAAGATGCCCGAAGTTCATTAACGTAGTAAAATCGTTAAACGTTGTCACTTATTTCAACCTCCAGTTTGCATAAAACTGCATCATTAGGAAACATTACTTCCATCAGACCGAAACTCGAGTCTGCTTCTTTAATTTGGGACCCTCACTTTTTTACACTTGTATCCACACTTGAACCCATCCAAAACCGGTCAGCTTGTTTCAGTGCTGTGAACTATCCTCGTGCTGCCAGTATTACTGCAATAAAGTTCTCGTGACCTCCCTAACCTTCCTTACAGTTGAAAATTAGCCCGGTTATGTCTTTTCCATAACATGTTCTTTATCGGCCCTGAGCTGAAGTACATCTCGTTCTCTCTTCCCTGCTGCATTTCATCTCGTGTCAGCCATCGTTGAAATGTCCAAGTGCCATTTTGCCAGATCAACATTTACTTCCATGCGTTCATGCCAAAGACACAATCTGAATGTAATTGCCTTCATCGCCGGCAACCCTGATCACCCTTCCTTCAAGACTGCCATTTTGAAAACGCTTTAACTCTCACTCCTCTCTGTAACACCGTGATGGCATTGAGATTATTTAAATAAAAAAAATTCTTGATGGTAAGGTTTGCAAATGGGTGTCTTGTTAATTCCAAGTGGATCCTAAGAGGCAATCGCCACTTGGCCAGCAATAGCTTTTAGCCCATTTGCTTATTCTTGACTTCAGGTATTACAGTGGTGCCACCAGGGCAGGAACAATCTAAAGATTGTATTCCATTTCTATTCCTTTATGTGCTTCTTTGGCTTGACAAGCGCGCCATCTACATTAACACCAGAGTTTGCCGCTCCAGAGTGGTGGATGATAGGAATGGAATAAATCTAGCAAAAAAAATTGTTGCTGAGACCAAGGTCTGTCAGACAATTGACATAAACATCATTGGAAGGGTTGACAAAAATTACAGCTTGCAATTTGTGTTCTGTAGGCACAACTGAATTCTCCACTAAAGATCCCTATGACAGGTTACATTTGCTTGAGCTACATGACTGGAATCCTTCTGATTGTGGTGGAAACATTTACTGACCTCTCTGGCCTTAGATCACCCAAGTGTGTGCTGCTTCATGGATGGTGGCTCACTGTTCGTTTCGCTGAGACTTCAATAAATGTCACCACTATCTAGACCACACTATTCCCATGCTGTGGACGCATGTGCACTTACAGTGTTCTTTATACAATAATTTTACAAACGTGTTTTACGAAAACGTCGGGTGGGAAGTGCGAGCGAACTATGTTCTGGGTGAGTCTGGGAGTGTCACTAGGGTTTGCAGCTTGGGGTCGGCAGGTAAGTGCACATTTTTGTTTTCAAAAGTCGTAACAGTCTCTAGAATTCATAATTCAGACCACCTCTTTCACAAGTGTCTGTGATTTCAGAAAACTTAAAATACAGTCAAGCCTGCTTCACTGAACTTTGTAATGCAAAATGTGCTCACTGTACAAGAAGTTCATTATAATTGCACTTTCCTTTAAAAAATATGTCAAAGAACCAGCCAGGTTAAGAATCATAAGGACTTGCTTCTTGAAAATAATCTACATGGAATTTACCGTTTGAAACTAGGCCCAATTATTTGTCAGGTTTGTCTGGTTATTAGCATGTTTGCTAGCATGCCACTGTGGCATGGTAATGTTCTTTTTCAAATTATAACCTTGATTGTGAAGCCTCACTCTATGTAGGTATTGCTTAGCTTTTGTTTTTGGCTAAATTATACCCTAGGTTACCCTCTATATTATGAATAGAGTGAATTTCTTAGGTGCTCTCAATACTTGTAGTCACACTGTAATGACACGGGATCCATGTCGTCATATAAGTAAAAAGGAAATGACTCGAGGCTTCTTGAGAGTTGGAAAAAAGTAATAAGCAATGCCTAGACGACCACAGAGTCCCTCTTAAGGTACTTGGTATGCTGTGCAAGGAAGGATATTTAGAGAGATCTGAAACAGTGCACTCAATATCACTGATACCACTTTCCTGTAAATCTAACATTCTTTCCAGCCATATTTGAATTGTGTGCTTTTGTATTTCCATGACTGGCTTGCTTTACATATGATCCGTGCCTCAGATTCCACTCATTCTAATAGAACTGGTGCAGTAGCTGAGTTATGATAAATGGAAAGCCTTGCATAGACTTCATGCAAGGCTTATTGGTCAATGACAAAATGTTTTTACCAAGTGAAGGTTTATTTTTAGTTTGCCTTTTATTAGTAGACTCAGCCTTATTCTATATTAATGGCATGATTTTTGCACTGTGAAGCACTGAAGTGCGGAAATAAAAAAGAATGAAGGGTTAGCGAAACAAGGACACACAGCGCTTGTGTCCTTTGTATGTGAGCACTCGCGTTTGTCCTTCTTTTGCTAACGCTCCATTCCTTTGCTTTTCATTCGGCACTTCAGCGCTTTGCACTGCAAAAATCATCACGCCACAAACTTAGACCAACTCGCACAAATCGCTATTCTTATCCATGTTCTATATGTATTAGACAGTCACCAACAAAGAGGTTTATTAGAATTAACCCAACTTTTGGGAAGTCATTTTGACTAGCTAATCAAGGATGGCTTCGGAAAGCTGCAGCAGCTTTATATATCTGGCTTACGGCCCTGGCAGTGGTTCCTTTTGGAGGCAACTATGTATAGGCATTGTATATAGGTTGGGGGTGATGCTCCCAACAAGCAAGCATTTTTGCGAGCACTTTGTGACATGTCCATTCAAATTTAAAAGAAAAATTTAGTACTAAGGCTGCTTTATGAAAAACTGGGCTTTTTATGCGGTCCAAAATTTTGTTGCAGTTAGTCCTTAATTGAGAGAGTTCGCAGTTAGCAACACTAAAAAATTTCCTTGTGGCTTCTAAATGAACTGTTGCCACTCTATATATAGGTCAGGTGATCCAGTGTGCCGTAGAAAAGGGGATCTTTGCAAATAATTTGTAAAGATCCAGGGCAGCTGGATCTAGTACAGCACCAACATACATACATACCAAGCCAAGTTTTGTAAATGACAAATCTTGCCAGGATTAATTCTGTGAAATGATGCATGGAAATGGATCCAGAGTTGGAGAACTCATGTTTTCTTTTTTTGATTTCTAGGCAGGGTGCCAGATCATCTAGCTAGCATGGTTTGTATAAGTGTACCTCACTTTGGAACAAATCTTAATCCTCTTCTGTTGTTCAGAAGTGAGCTAGTTCGTTGACCAGGTAATGCACTATGATTTGCAGCAATAAAATGGTTTATGGAAGAAATCAAACTGACAAAAGATGCTGTGCCTCATCATTCCGCACACATAGTATTTCCTATAGCTTTAGCAATAAATCTTTAGTTTTCTTGTTGGTGTCAATTCTTTTACCGTACTCCTTTGCTACTGCACATTTAAGATGGCAAGTTTTCATGTGCATAATCATGCTTTGCTTGAATGATGCAGTGAGTGTTCTTGTTCTTTCAAAGGGGTTTGAGGATTTGTTCAGAAGTCACAAAAGCACATAACATCTTGCCTTAGGTTTAAGCACTATTAGCCAGGCAATGTGTATACACAATCAAAATCTGTTACTGAATATGTGTGGTGCTTCTGAAAGCAATATTTACCCAGATCGTGTTAGCTGTCACTGGTTCTCTGGAGCAATTACTGCGTGCAGAATACTTTTGGGAAAATTGCTTCATCTTGTAAGGAAGTGCCTGCGTGGTCAGGCATTTTTGAGGAATGCAATGCTAAAACATGAGGCTAATATAAAAATGCAGACATGAGTGCTGCGAGTATGGCTTAGCCCAGCAAGTTTCCAGAACTACTAGTGTGAAGCACAGGTAAGGATTGTAAAAGAAGCAGAAAGTAGAAGAGTGCTGCACACTAGAAAGGAACTGAATCAAGGTACAAATCGATCCTAGTTGGTCCAGCATTTTGAAGGGAGCAGTGCTGAAACATGGGACTAATTAAGAGAAAGACACGAATGCTTAGCGCTGGATCAGGTGCAGGGGCTGCCACACCTTTATTCGATTAGCTTGGTGGAAACTTGAGCATGTATACTCACGGCAAGATAGCACAAATGCCATCAGACGGTATGACAACCTTAAAATTAAATATGACTGAATATGACTGAGTCGAAACCTCAGCAGTCATGGAGGCATTACGGAATCAGGGTGTAGATGAGCCATATGTAAAAATACTGGAAGATATCTATAGCGGCTCCACAGCCACCGTAGTCCTCCATAAAGCAAGCAACAAAATCCCAATAAAGAAAGGCGTCAGGCAGGGAGATACGATATCTCCAATGCTATTCACAGCGTGTTTACAGGAGGTATTCAGAGACCTGGATTGGGAAGAATTGGGGATAAAAGTCAATGGAGAATACCTTAGTAACTTGCGATTCGCTGATGATATTGCCTTGCTTAGTAACTCAGGGGACCAATTGCAATGCATGCTCACTGACCTGGAGAGGCAAAGCAGAAGAGTGGGTCTAAAAATTAATCTGCAGAAAACTAAAGTAATGTTTAACAGTATCGGAAGAGAACAGCAATTTACAATAGGCAGCGAGGCGCTGGAAGTCGTAAGGGAATACATCTACTTAGAGCAGGTAGTGACGGCGGATCCGGATCATGAGACGGAAATAATCAGAAGAATAAGAATGGGCTGGGGTGCATTTGGCAGGCATTCTCAGATCATGAACAGCAGGTTGCCATTATCCCTCAAGAGAAAAGTATATAACAGTTGTGTCTTACCAGTACTCACCTACGGGGCAGAAACCTGGAGGCTTACGAAAAAGGTTCTACTCAAATTGAGGACGACGCAACGAGCTATGGAAAGAAGAATGATAGGTGTAACGTTAAGGGATAAGAAAAGAGCAGATTGGGTGAGGGAACAAACACGAGTTAATGACATCTTAGTTGAAATCAAGAAAAAGAAATGGGCATGGGCAGGACATGTAATGAGGAGGGAAGATAACCGATGGTCATTAAGGGTTACGGACTGGATCCCAAGGGAAGGGAAGCGTAGCAGGGGGCGGCAGAAAGTTAGGTGGGCGGATGAGATTAAGAAGTTTGCAGGGACGGCATGGCCACAATTAGTACATGACCGGGGTTGTTGGAGAAGTATGGGAGAGGCCTTTGCCCTGCAGTGGGCGTAACCAGGCTGATGATGATGATGATGAATAACTGCTTGTTTCTTAATTGGTTGACATGCTGTCAACTGTGTCAACAACTATTTGCCTGTGCCCTTAAAACATGCTATGTTCGTGGCTGTGCAGTGGTCCTGTGGTCAGCACTTCAAAACACAAGGTCACTCATGCTGGCATGCCCTTGTGATCCACTATGGACGTACTAATGCCACAGTGCTCTAAACGTCTTTGTGACAGCATGACTTTGAGAATTGTACAAGACTAGAAAAGGAAATAACGGAAAAAAGAAACTGCATACAGTTTACACCTGCAAATAGCTTGCAGCCAATGTCAGCAGGTAAACAGGTTCAGCATGCAGACTGCAATTCATAAAATGCAGTGTGTAAAGTGAATTGTGTTTTAGTAATGCAGTACCAGTGGAAATTGTGGTTAATGTGCTCAGATCCAGTGCGCAGGCCCAACTGTTCAAGTGAGTTTTGTGTGCGTAGGGAAAGACATGACAACTTTCGATGGCAAGGTGATTGAGGTTGGTGCCCGTGTGGAGGTGGCTGGCAAAGATGTGCGTGGTCGGGTGGCTTTTGTTGGCAACACAAGCTTCTCCTCTGGCCGCTGGGTGGGTGTGGTCCTGGATGAGCCCAAGGGCAAGAACAATGGCACTGTCCAGGGACGTACCTACTTCTCCTGTGCTGACAACCATGGCATTTTTGTGCGCCAGTCGCAGCTACGGCTGTTGGAGGAAGAACCTCCTGGTGATACTCCAGAGCAAGCAAAGCCCCTTGGTAGGTATACAGTGTGACTTTTAATGCTCCTTTGCTATATTTATGTAGGTAGCCCCATAAAATGTGATATCCAGCTAATTTGAATTCCTCTGTGAAGTGAAGGCAAGCAATATTATCTAAATTCTGATTTAGTTGCCATATTGCTGCCGCACATCTTTTTTTTTTCTTTTGCGTAATGTTGTCCCATTTAATTTTAATAACATGCTATTATTCATTTTTGTGCCCTGTGCTGAGCAGGATAGCCATATTAAAAATGAAATTTCCTTTGATTGTATGTTGCAAGCATGGCATGATCAGGCTTATGTTTAGAACATTCCTTGTGTAGCTCAGTATTGCGCTGCAGTTAACATGATCTTGGATTGTAGTGTGAAGTGACGCGGACAGAGACTATAAGCAGACAGGACGAGCGCTACAATCCGAGATTGACATGTCTCTGTCCGTGTCACTTTGCACGACAATCCAAGATCATGTTACCGTAGCAGCTCACACAACTTTCTATCCCTTTGCGTTACCATGAAACCTGTCGGCATAGGCGGAAGCTTTTCATTTTTCCGGGGGGGACTGGGGCCCGACCAGCTTTCCAAACCCCATGTGTGTGTGTGTGTGTGTGTGTATATATATATATATATATATATATATATATATATATATATATATATAAATAAATTTAAGGAACTGTTCTGTAGGTCCGATGCATAGGTAGTTGAAGAAACGAAGGAGCACACTTACGAAAATTGCATTTTTCATGTTTAACGTTTCGGCCATGGCATGGCCTTCGTCAGAATAAACACAGATACAAGTACGTACCCGCTTTTATAGGCATGCGCACATGGGCATAATCAGCAGTACATGCACATGTACATTTGAAAATGATACAGTGAAAGCTCGTTAATTTGAACTTCAATAATTCGAATTTATGGATAATTCGAACTGTACGATTTGGTCCGGCCAAGCTCCACAGAAGTCTATGTATAAAAAAGTCCGTTAATTCGAACGAGAGAAGGTTCCCTCACGGATAATTCGAACTACGCTCGCCTGGTACACGGCCAGAGAAGCGCGCCAACTGCCTACACACAACGCTGCATTGCCTCCGGAACGGAGAGAACGGCGAGTGGAGGCAAAATCGGAAAAAAATCTAACCGGCGCGGGGTCAGCCAGAAGGCAGCGGCGGCTGCCGCCTCTCCGTTCTACGTAACCTCCGAGACTTCTTGCCCATTGCGAATCTCGGAGGCTTTGCAAATCTTCTGCAGCTGCTAATGTGCGGAGATGGCACGGCAAGCACCAAAACACAGCGAATCAAGTACGTCGCAGCTGCGCTTGCAATCAAGAACCAACGAATAAGGCCTTCGCCACCTTCACATGTTCAGCGTCTTTGTCTCGGCAGTCTTCATCGGTTGTGCACCTCTGTTTTCAGCTTAGGAGGTATCAGCCGTCGCGATTAATTGTGACGGTGTTAAGCCTCGGCTAACGTTCGTTTCGGTGGACATCGGTGGTGTGGCACAGTCGGACCCAGAGCTTCGACTTGAAGATGGCGTGTGCCCGCAGCACACGCCATCACTTTCTGACATGCCAAATTTCTGGCATGCCCTACTGCTTCCAAATCGCAGTGTACTGTTGCTCTCCTTCACTTTCGTTAGTTCGAACTTTCGTTAATTCGAACTGAAGCGGCTTCCCCTTGCGGTTCGAATTAACGAGCTTTTACTGTAACAGAAAAAGTGCAGCAGTAAGTATAACTTGAGCACGATAAATGATATGTGTGAAATATCATTATGGTATCACGATGATTGTACATGAAGTTACAGAATCATATCAATTGCGACATGGCAAAACTAGGAACAAATTGATTTGGCATGGTTTGTCAATTCTGTACAAGAACATACACATCAAAATATGGCAGAAAGGCATGACATTTTTCCTACGCTCTCATTGATACCAGGTGACACAGTGTTAAATTTATGAATGAGAAAGGATTCTCATACTTCTCGATCGTGGTGCGATTTGAAATCTGATTGTATTACTGTTACTTTGATGTTGTCAAACGTATGACCTGGCAGTCGAACATGTTTAGACAATGGAAGGTGCGGCAAGCTGTTAACGTGTGCTTTGTGGTTGTTGAATCTAATACGGAAGGATGTTTCGGTCTGACCGATATACTGCATATGACACGCTGAACATTCCAGCAGATCGATGATGTTAGTACTGTCGCAAGTGAAGTTTCCGTTGATTTTAACAGAAAAATTGGATGCTGTGCTTATAGCAGTCTTTGATGTGGCCATATGTGTACAAACATTACAACGGGGCTTATCGCAGGGATGACAACCAGCAGGAGCAATCGCTATAGTCTTGGAAGAGGTTACTAGGTCACGCAGATTCCTCGAGTGATGACAGACCACTCTTGGTGATTCCGTGAAAATGTTTTTAAGAGTGTTTAAGAGATCACAACGTCGTCTAAGTAGGACATGCAAACTTCCCATTTTAAGCCGCGTAATATCGTGTCCATGAACCTTACGAACATTGTGAGCGCATTACACAACCCGAAAGGCATCAAGTTAAACTCAAATAATCCATTGGGAGTTACAAATGCTGTCTTTTCTCTTTCGTCCTTGTGTATAGGAATTTGCCAGTAACCTGACCGTAAATCAATAGAGGAAAAGTAAGATGCCGCAAAGAGGCAGTCGATGGCGTCGTCAATTCGTGGGAGCGGATATACATCTTTCTTAGTAATGGCGTTTAGGCGACGATAATCAATGCAGAATCGCCACGTACCATCTTTCTTTTTCACCAATATCACGGGGGCTGCCCAAGGACTAGATGATTCTCGAATGACGACTTTGCATAGCATTTCTTTAACTTGATCGCTGATTATCTTGCGTTCTGACGGAGGCACACGATAGGGTTTTTGTTGGATTGGCTGGGCGGCTCCTGTGTTGATGCGGTGACGAGTTCTGGATGCAGGAATCGATGGCGGGCCATCGTGCTGCCCAAAGTCGAATACCGAGGTGTGTTTCGTAAGCAGGGCCATCGACACTCGACGCTTGTGATCACTGAGTGATTTATCAATCATGGAAAGTATTTTCAAGCTCCCGGGGCTCGAGACACTGGTTGCTCCTCCATCGGGTAGCTCTGTAAGTACTGCCACCAATACGGGCGAGTCTTCCTGAAACGTGGCAATCTTTAGTCCTTGAAGTAGCACTGCCGCTTCAGTAGAACAGTTTAGTGCCCACAGCCCCGCGCATCCATTGGTTCCCGAGACCACACAGTGCGGAACTAACATGTTTTTCTTGAGGCAGTTCCGATGTACAGGCTCCACTGCGGCATCGAACAAGATAGGAGTCAGAGATGAACAGGCGACGGCAACACGCATCGCGGATAAGGCGGACACAACTGTATCTTCAGACACGCACAACGAACTCTCCGGGCAAGCTGAACCTTCAAAGAGCACAGGCGAAACGCTGGTGTCGACACTGAGTTAACCCGTACGGCAGTCAACATTGGCACCTCACGATTGCAAAAAGTCAATCCCCAGAATCACGTCATGCGAGGAGCGAGGAAGAACAGTAAACTCTGCATTAAGAACTTTCCCACCCAAGGACACATCCACGTTACAGACAGCAACCGGGTATAATGATACACCACTGACTCCATGGAAACTTGTGCACTGGTCCCAACAAAACATAACCTTGCGTCCCAGAAGGCCTTTAAGCCCCACACTCATGACCGTGGCAGTTGCTCCCGTGTCGACTAAAGCCATTGTAGAGACCCCATCAATCAGTACATGAACCTTATTCTTCAGCATGAAAATAGTTGGAGGCAGTTGAATCGGCAGCGCACATTTTCCAGCGACCTCACCTCCATTGGCTGCGCTGGCTAGTTTCCCAGCGGGGGCGTCACGAAACGGCACCGAGGCGATGATGACGTGAATCGCAGCCGAGGGGATGGTGATCGGGAGGCTTGGTAGGCTGGTGGTGGCGTCAGAGTAGGGTTGGAGGCAGGGGAGCGGTAGTGGTTTTGGGTTCTTTCTTCTCCAAAGTAGGTCTCCTGGGTGGTGCATCGGTCCTCTCGGAAGTGGCTTCCTGAAGTGGAGTCTCCTGGCCATTGAGTGCGCAGTGTATGACCGCTAAATCGCATAGTCTGCGCTGACGGTCCGTAGTTCGATGCTCGGCGTCGGCTACAGTACCTAGCTATATGGCCAGGCATGCCGCAGAAGTAACACATTGGCAAAGGGCGAACTTCAGAATGCAGATTGAAGTATTCTGCCGAAGACATTGGTTGAGGGTAACGAGGCTCTCCCCTTGAAAGTCGTAGGTAGCGGCAAGTCTTCGTGGACGAAAGTTGCGTGGGCATGGATCAAAACGTTGAGAGGGCAAATCATTGCGTGGTGGTTCGGTCGTACCGTAATGCGGTTTGTGTCTGGAGCTGGTAAGATCCGTGACGTTCACTGAGTGGTTCCAAGTAGCCGAAGGGGGTTCCCAAAAAGTGTCTCGGAAAACGGAGGAGCTGCAACGTGGCGCCGCATAACGTGCCTGTTCGTCATGTCGCTGGAAATCCTCGTGGACTATCTGGTGAATGATGGACGAAAGGTCTGGAGGCGGAGGACTCGTGTCAACACTTGCTATGGTCGTTACATTGGCCAGCCATCCAAACTTTGGTGTAATTCGACGAGTCTTCAGCGCCTCAAACGTAAGGCAGTGCCGTATCAGTTCTGATTCTGTGTTCAAGTTCTCTTTACCTATGAAGAAATTGTACATGTCTTCCACTGTTCCTTTTACGACGTTCCCCACTTTATCTTCCTCTGTCATGTGAGGGTTGACGGTTCGGCACAACTTCAAAATTTCTTCGATATAGGTAGTGCAAGTCTCGCCGGGTACCTGAGCTCTCTGGGCTAATGTGAATTCCGCACATTTCTTCTTTGCGTCCGAGTCACCGAAACACTTCTTGATCTCCTCAGTGAAGCGTGTCCATGTAGTTAGCATGTCTGCATGGTCGTCATAACATACCAACGCCGTGCCAGAAAAGAAGAAAACAGCGTTCCTAAGCTGACTGGCAGGATTACAGTTATTGTATTGGCTTACCCTTTCGTAATGGGTTAGCCACTCATCCACATCTTCCTCTGCCTTCGCTGAGAACGTGCGTGGCTCTCGGTAGTGCTGGATAGGGACTAGGCTCATCAAGGCACTGCTGGGGAGGGTATTTTGCTCTGTGGCCATGATTGAGCGCGACGGCGAAAGTCCGGCAAGGCAACAGCTTCGGCGTAGTTCTTGTGCTGATGGCTCGGTTGTAGGTCGTGGGAGTTACCCAGCATAGCTCCACCAAACGTTACACACGAGGTGTTTAATGCAGAATCAGATGAATCTGGTTGATAGGCACATTTTGAGAGGGGTCCCAAGGCAGCTTGGCTACCGTCATTCTCTTCTTTTTTCCACCTGGCTGTCTGTGATGCCTTCAGGTAGTACGTGTGGGTTTATTGACCAGTGGCCCTCACCCAAAAAGGTCACATACTCGTGATGCCTGCGGCAGAAAGGATTTTCGACATCCGCCGCCAAGGTTTGTGAGTGGTGGTGCTGACTAACACTCCCAGGGCTAGTTCTCGTAGTAACAGATAAATACCTCAGAAAGTGGATGGGAAAACTGCGCCGCGGTAGCTCAATTGGTTAGAGCATCGCACGCATAATGTGAAGACGTGGGATTGTTTCCCACCTGCGGCAAGTTGTTTCTTCATTCACTTTCATTGCCATTAATTTATCATTTCTTTAATTCAGTTAGTAAGTACAAGTAATTTCCCCTATGTTTTCCTTGGTGTCCTTGTTTGTTGGCTTCTCACGATATGATTATATGTATATATAACAGTTGCACTTGAAGAAACTTCGTGTAACCTCAAAGAATTGTTCTCGTGATGGTCTTATATGAACATTTATCAAGACGTTGTGGGAGGAGACAGTTTAATTTCACAGCCTGAGTGCTCTAGCACAACCAAGAATCTGGCGTCTCTTGGAGGTGTAATCTTCCTTCGTGTAATTCTCGTATTCTTTGCTATCACTAATTTGAAATTATGGGATTTCACATGCCAAAACCACGATCTGATTATGAGGCACGCCGTAGTGGGGGACTCTGAAAATTTGGACCACCTGGGGTTCTTTAATGTGCACCTAAATCTAAGTACAGTGAAACCTCGTTAAATTGTAGTTGGCAAGAGCTTGGAAGAAGTACATACTAAACAGTAGTATTGCTTAACCGAAATAGCATGAGATTGCCCACTTACCTGTCAAAAACGGAACTCGGAGAGTGTGATGAAAGAAAAAAAAAAAGCATGCATTATTTATCCAATTCGCGCGACAAAAGTGATATTTTCGATTGATGCTGCGAAGGCCTAGCAGCGACGACAGCGGTCTCAAACTTGATGAAGCTGCGAGCCAGCTTTTCAGCCAGCCCCCTCTTCTCGGCAAACACTCGTATGGCAGATTGCTTGTTGGCGTTTCATGTTCTCTGTGCACATGGGTGGTAGCGCTGCAGAAGTCGCAGGGCGTCTTTTTCATTGCGGGGTGCTGTTCTCGTCGCGACGATTACATTCACGAGGCCGACGTAACGGGCAGCCTCTGCCACTGTCGGGCCTGAATCGCCCATGCTGTCGCTTTCCATGTCGTCCTCATCACTGACGCTAGTCGACACTTCGACAAGAACCGAGGCAATGATGGCAAGAAGTCGAACCTCGTTGCCAACATCTCTTCGCGGTCGCAGCAGTGCTGCCGAACAGCAACTTCGCATTCCAAATGCCACACACTGTAATCAACAGTAGATCCCTGTCGCGTGCCAGCGCCGACTTCTTTGTCATGTTCAATAGCACGAATCATGCCTAATTTTTCTTCTATGCTGAGCACCCGGTGTCTTTTTTATCCAATCTATGGCATGACGCGAGTCCTTTTTTGCACGACGCCACAATGCTCTCTGGCACGGCGCACGGCGCCGAAATGATGTTGATGTGGCTTCACGCACAAACGCACAGGGCGCTTGGAGGCCGTTCTGATCTCTGAGGCTTGTTCTGCCAGGCAGCCCGATGGAGACGACCCACCGCTGTGTTTGTGCTACGAAAAGTAGAAACACTACGTGTTAACCAATACATACACTATAACCTGGTACGGTTTGTGGGGACAGAAAACACATTATATTCAATGGCCACTGAGTCAGGGATTTGACTTTACTACTCTTAAAATGAAACTACTATTTAAGCGGGTATGGTTTAACGAGGCTTTACTGTACATGGGTGTTTTTGCATTTCGCCCCCATTGAAATGCGGCTGCCACTGCCGGGATTCGATCCTGCGACCTCGTGCTTAGCAGCCCAACACCATAGCCACTAAGCAACCACGGCAGGTTTGGCTATCAGTAATACTGCTTCGCCTTTCCGGAGAAACTGCAGGCTCTCTCTCTCTCTCCCTCTTTTTTTTTTTCTGTGAGTTCGAGTATAAGCGCTACTGCGCATGACTGCTGTTGATTCGTATTTTGAGTGAATCTGGTTTGGCCTCATTTCGGTTACTGAGTGAATTATAGAGGATGTACCAACTATCACGCAACAAGACTTAAAAAGAAGAACAATTGCATTACTCGAAGAAAACCTAGTGCATATTGTTTTCAGTACAGTGGAGTAGCTGCCAGTAATTATTCCGTTACTGAGATTTAATTAGGTAATTGCAGTTAATTATCTGACTAAAAATGTAGTGTCCTGATTATCAAAGTGTCAATGAGGCATTTCTAGGCACCCCCAAATAACATCTACCTGCTGTGCTTTGAGCGATGTACTAATTGCATACAATTTTTTCCGGCTGATAAATAAACCCCATGAAATATGAAAAATACCACGTGACTGCGCTCCCACCCGCATCATAAAGCAGTGCCCTCAAATAAGCTGATTGAAGGCAACTGCTTAGCCTGTTTCAAAGTGGAAGGGGCAGCGCATCACCTTGATAACGGTACGAAAGGAGTACCAACAGCAGGTTCCACGACTTTGCAGTTATTCCTTCCTCTCACTTCTATGTCACACTTATTATCTGTCTCTCAAGGCCGACTGATCACATTGATAACAAAGGCCCCTCGATAATGTGGCCGAAGTGTCGCTCTGACCACACACGAAACATGAAAAACAATGCAATAGGAGAGAATGTTTCAAAATCCCGACTCTGCTCGCACCGCATCAGCTATATGGCTATATTTCGTGGCAGAAACTTGCTTCGGACCACAGCTAAATTGAAATGACAGTTTTATTTTTCATGAGAGTGTATACCTGCTGCATGAACATGTTCGTGGCAAAAAAAAAAAAAGCGAAATAAACAGACTGGGAAGCGATCCATGTGTAGAGAAATGGTAAAACCGATGCTTTCAAAAAAAGTTAATGTACCACTTCTAAATGAGCCGAATTGGCAGTCGAGATGTCTGCACGAAAATAAATAAATAGAAAAGAAACATCAGATTTCAGTATGCCCTTATTAGCTATGATTTCATAAGCGCAGTTGAACAGCAGCTGCTACCTAGAGGACATATTCGAATAGGTCTCCTTCTGCAGCTATGCAGTATTGAGTCCGCTTTATCACATCTTTAGGGGCTTTCTTGATGACTGATGCTGGAATTCTACGGCAGACATCTGTTATGCTTGCCTTGAGCTCATCTAATGTCATCGTTTTGATCATATAAACACAATCTTTCACATAACCCCAAAGAAAGAAATTTAGTGTAGAGAGGTCACGTGACCTAGCCGGCCAATTTAAAGGCCCATGCCTTCCAATCAATTGTGCATGAAAAGACGCATCCAGCCAGTTTCGTGCCCGGCTGCTGCTGTGTGCTGGTGCCCCATCTTGCTAATACCACAGCAGTGGGCGTGTCAGCGGGACGTCGCTGGGAAGCTCACCCACGACTCCTTCAAGGATTTTGTCCACGTAACGCTGTCCAGTCGGTGTGTGATAGAAGATGGACTGATTATAGCACTGGCATAAATTCTGCGCCACACATTGAACGACCACTGGTAGTGGTGCCGATTGCGCTTTACCCAGCGTGGATTGGAGTCCCTTCAATAGTGCGCATTATGCAAATTTACCTGGGCATTTCTGCCAAAAATTGGCCTTTTCATTGCACGTGATGTTACTCAGTTCGGTGACTCATCGGTTTTTGTGCGAACTGAATTCGAGAAATCTAGACGATTCTGCAGGTCCCTATCTTCCAAGCATTGGTGCTGGTTAAGGTGGTGTAGGTGAAAGGCAGAGTAATTTAGAATCCTTCAAGCTGATGACTTGGAAATTGGTACCTGGGCATCCACGTCACGCACACTAGCATGAGGGTTTCAGGCCATAAATTCTAGAACATTCCTGCATAGGCTAGGACTCAAAAGTTAAGTCCTCCACCATTTCTGGAAGCTGCAGGTTTGTCTCAGGTTTTCATAATTTCTGATAGTTGATGCGTTTGGTCTGCCGCCACACTTCCATGACTGATATGTATTTGTGGCCTTCCTCTTGTTGCCATTTGCGGCTCCCAAGGCAAGCATCATGTTTTCCTTCTGCTTATTAGAGAAAGACATGGTGACTGGGACGAAACACTTTTGTCCACTAACGCTGTCCAGTCGATGTGTGATACAAGAAGATGGACTGATTATAGCACTGGCATAAATTCTGCGCCACACATTGAACGACCACAGGTAGTGGTGCCGATTGCGCTTTACCCAGCGTGGATTGGAGTCCCTTCAATAGTGTGCATTATGCAAATTTACCTGGGCATTTCTGCAAAAATTGGCCTTGTCTGTGCACGTGATGTTAGTCAAACATTCCGGTGACTCATAATCGGCAAAGGTTTAAGCTGGCACGTTTAAACCTTTGCACTGATGTTGTCAATACTTTTTTGTGGTGATAGGTATTATGGCAAAAAAGGAAGAAAAAAAGATCCGTGCACTTTATCTACGCTAAGACAACAGCTATCAAAGCTTGTTTCAAACTAACACCAAACGCGACATGTTACTTTAGCCGAGGCATGGAAAATAAGGAACTAGCTCGATCACAATGTTTTTTCTTCATTTCCTTTATGTCGTTCTGGTTAACAGAGGGAGTCCGTTTGAGGGCGCTGCTTTATGATGCGGTTGGGAGCGCATTCACATGGTATTTTTCATATTTTGCAGGGTTTATTTATCAGTTAAGAAAAATTAGTACTTAGATGTCCTTTGGCTGTGCCTACTAGTGCTTCGTTGGCACTTTGGTAATTAGGAAAGTATGTCTTGAGTTAGATAATTACAATTATCCAGTTAAATCTCAGTAACAAAATAATTGCTGGCGGCTACTGCACTATACTGTAAACAATATGCCATAGGTTTTCTTTGAGTAACGTAATTGCTTTTTTAAAAAATCTTAGTGTATAATAGTTAATTGGGACACCCTGTATATTTTATGAGCTCTGCATGCAAGTGACGATGTTTCCATCCCTAGTAAATGTTGTAAATTATTAGAAGACTTTTTTTTTAATGAATCGTTAGCATTGCTTATCGAAAAGAGAAGCAATACTGAGACACATATTATTCACGGGCATTTCACATGTGGTTGATAAAAGCTGCTCTGCAAAGGGGTCACTGAAGTCTGCAGTTTTTTTTTTTCAAGGTCAAAAAGGTACGCAAAGCAATTTGAAGCAAGGGGAACATACAGCAACATATTCATTCTCTAGGCATAGACCATCCATACCTTTAAAAATAATTGTTAATTGGCTACCTCCTTCTCATTCAAATTGTCAGTGGGTAACAGATGATTTGTTTATAACAACCATCTTATAGAAAGCTGAGTTGAAGAGGGCTTAAAGCATAAATGTCCATTGCTTTCCAATGTATATATCAATTAGCCATACTTCTCAGTGACAGCATTCATGAACCCAATTTATGAACCCAACTTCATTCCTATTAGTTTAGATTTTGAGGCTATAGATCACAGTCATAACTATCTAAAGGTTACCTCTGAATCGACAACAGGCATTGCTTTAAGCATTGACTGCTGACTGGTAAGCCAGGCTTACTCCATCCACACCTACATACGTCCTTGATGTGTTCATTATCTTGGGACTTTTGTTAATTGCTCATTTGGTTTGTGGTGCATACACAGTGGCAAATACCTGGTGACCCAAGTTGACATCAAGGAGGTTCATTGGAGAGCACCGCATATCCAGAGTTACATACCCACTGACCCAAGTTGGTCCAACGGTTGCTTTTGAAACCAGCCCTCAGCAGAGCAGTTTGATGCTCTACCCATTTGACCACGGACTTACCCAGTGGCCCAAGTAGGCAGGAAAGAGGTTAGGTGCAGATGTTCATAGAAACATACTACAAACTTGAAGTTCCCAAAGAATGCTAATAGCATTAAAAAAATTGGTTAGGGTGCCACTTTAATGAGCCTTTCCATAGAAAGGGACCATCATTGCTGACGTTCCTCTAGGAAGTGTATTCAGTTTGAAACTTCGCTATAAATTGATTTAAAGCAGCAGCAATCTTTCAGTGTAAGGCCAATAGGCATAGAACAATAAGCACTTCATGCAGGTAGACCCTGTCACAAAAATGTAAAGACCAGTCAGCCGTTTCTGGTACTGGCCATGTAGCTTTTACCTGTTTCTTATTTCTTTTTTGATCAGCTGTATGTTTGCAGAGGAAAGAATCTCCTTACTGAAAATGCCTTGTAAAGAAAGGTATGTTTGACAATGGGTTGCGAGAAGAAGGCTGTGGTGGCATTTGTGCATAATTTATTGCAGGAATAGACATTAAAATTGCACCTTGATATGCCCTTTGCTGTCTGGTCCGCCACCTTTGCTCTCGACTTATTTTAATGTGAAAGTATTATGTGCCCCATTACGCAAAAATATGTCAGCGTAGTTGGCGTGACCAAAAGATGGTACCAAAAATGGCCGACGGTGCAGAGTAAAAACATGTCACAAAATGCCCGAATTGATGTCAAATTTCTAAGGGAGGTTCCTATAAACAAAGTAAATTAAATACTTTGAAAAGAAAATTCAGTAAATGTTTATCTGGGTGGGAATCGAACTCGAGCCTCTGGGGTGTAAGTTGAGAACTCTTCCCTGAAGCCAAGGCGGCTCCACAGTTCTGGTCGACTAAAGGTGTGGCTAGTACATGCGTCATTGGGCGCCTGACGGTGTAGCCAATCAGGAGAAGATGGCGCCATGTCATGAGTGTATAAAATGAGTGTATAAAAATAAAAAGCAGTAATGTCTATTTGAACGCCACTTAGCGGTCCTTCAAGTTATGCACTCCTCGCCGGCAAGCGAGCGGTTTGAGATGCTTGGCGCATTTTGATTTGGCCTTGCTGAGGCACAGTTAGAATACAGGAAAGAGTTCATGAGAGTGGCCTGTTGGGCTAGTTGGTACATGGTTATGCTAGGAGAATGCCAGCAAACTTGAGAGTAGGAAAAAATTGAGCCACCTTCCTATCACTTTGTCTATGTCTGCCTCTCAATTTTTTCCTACTCTCAAGTTTGATGGCATTCTCCTAACAGGAAAGAGCTTGCACGAACAAGGAATGCGTGGAAAAAAAAAGATTTTAACTAAAGAGACTATAATGCTTTCACATTCCCACACGTAATCAGCCTTAAGTGTCTTTGCCAATTTTTTTTTCTCTCTTGATGGCGGTTTATTTTTTTAAAACAGAAACTATGGAGATAACTCCATGCAGCTGGGGCTGAAGATGAGCTTCTGATCTAGCCTCACACAGTTCCGTAGAGTGTCCCCAACCCATAGCACAGGTAATTGCAGCTCGGCAGGTTCGGGTGAATAAGGCAACCATCGGAGTCAGCTGAAACAATATTTATTGCTTCGAGAGTAATAAGGAATAAACATTTGCAGAGGGAAAGTCCGTTCTGTAAGAGGCACTAAATAGGCTCACTTCATTACATGTGGTGTCAGGCGATGGGGTGAGGGGTCACTCACAGCTGGCAGGCAGATATGCTTGTCCAGCACAGAGAGGGTCTCCTCTGAGAATGCTCTCTTATACATTTTTACCTGTGCAAAGGGGCAGCCCCCCTTGGGGAGGGACGACTATTTCTCCTTATCCGATGGGTCTTGGGAAGAGAAGTGCGCTTTGCAATGTTGCAGGAACGTTGGGGAAACTGGGAAAATGGGCATAGTGTGCCTTCCCCGTGCTACCTGCTGACTCCTGACATGGGCTGCAATGTGCGATCACACTGACATTGTTCACTGAAGGAAATTGGCATGTGTGCTCCTGAGAAAGCATCCTGTTTGCATCACATTTAGCTGTTTGAAGTTGTAGTCCACAAACTCTCAAATAAAATGATCAAACATGCATGACAAAGCAGCATTATTAGGCCTTAGCTACTACACAGGTAAAATCACACTTCCTGATCTTCACTTTCTTGCCACTGTCGTGGAGCTTGTTGGTTTTCTTGGTGCAGTTGTACTGTTTTCATTGTTATTCATCGAATTCGAGCAGCTGCCCTGCCAATGTAGTTGTGCTTTGTCTTGTATAAGGTGTTGTACGCAGCTAACTTTGGGTGGCTCACACAGACATTGCCCTTTTTTTATTAAGCGTGCACTTTATAGAAGAGTCCAATAGAAGTTTTTATTGGTACTATACAAGAATTATGGGTCCAATACTGAAATGTACAGGTCCCATAGAGATTTCTGCCGGTCTTGTAGCTTCTTCTACAGTGCAATACAATGTGCTATAAGACAAATAAAATGCTTTATGGGTCCCAATTTAACCAATAGAAGTAGTATTATAAACTTATATTGGACAAATAAAATGCTTTATGTGTCCCAATAGGTGCAATGGCAGTAGTGATCATTACCTAAACTTGTATGGATAGCAGGGCTCTGCAAGAAGCCGACCAAGCAGACATGCCAAACATAGAGAATGAAGGCACAGAAAGCTTTGCTTTAATAAAGGAATTATGCATTCCAGGCTGTATATTTGTTGCACTGAGGATATTTAGCTACTGTTTGTTGTTTCGCTATGTCATTTTGTAGAGAACAGAGCTGGCTGCCAGCACATCTGTAGGGGTACTACAGATAAGGCTATATATGCTTCTTGGCATAACAGCAGAAGCAGCCATAATGAGCAAAGTTTGGTAGGGTTTGCCTAGAATGCTTCGCCTTAAAATGAACAATTAATGCACCTTTGTAGAACAAACTGCTTTGGTACACCATGCTCCTATCTACACCGGTGCACTCATAAGCTAACTGACCAATACAAGCTATCAGTGTATCTGGTCTGTTGTTTCATAGACCAATACCGGCTGTCTGTTTTATCAATGTCTATTTCATAATGCAGTAGGCCAATACAGGCTATCAGTTATACCAGTGTATGAGATCTATTGTTTCTACTCCAATAAGATGAAACCAATAAAATTTCTCTTGGAAGTTTCTCCTAGGGGCATCCAACCATTCACTCCCATTCTTTCCCTCTCTTTATTTTTGTTCCTTCCAGCAACCCTATCTCTTAAGAAATGCAGAACACATATGCATGTTTTGCAGTACACGGTAAAGCACTCTTTTGTTGGTCAGTAGTTTGTTTATGTGTTGTCACATTCCCCTATTTAAGCAACCACCTGTGCTTTACGTCTGTAGGACATTCTATGTCTAAGGGAATTTTGTAAGTTATCACCGTTGGTACAGTGCAGTCAGGATGTGCGGCCATTATTGCTTAAACGAAGGGGAAAGCTGATTCAGCTGGTTGAGGACTGAAAAGCCAATTGAAACACTATATGTTTACCACTTCTATGATTGTAGCTTAAACTATAAAATTGTACATGCAGGCATGGCTACCTCTTCAAGTCATGTCAATCTTCAGCTCATGCCATGCTATGTTTAGTCTTCTGAAGATTTCTGGCATTGTTTGTTTACAGGATGAAATGAATGAAATGTGCTAATAATAACTTTCCAGTTTGGTCATCAGTACTAGCCTGTATATTGTAACCACATAACCTTCAACGCATTTATTTGAGCAATATGTGTAGTAAGCTTAAGCACAAATTTGCTCAAGAACAAGTTACTTTGGATTTATTTGAAAGTTGCCAAATTGGAATTGTAACACTCGGTTTCCACTCATGGTGTAGCCATCACTGTTGCTAGCAAACTGCAGGAGTGAAATTCTTGCTTTTAGATAAGGCACATTATCTTATTTGTCATCTTCTAGTGTCGCATAAAGCATGCATATGCAGTTTGCACAAGGTAATTTTGAGTATTACAAATACAAGTAAAAAATGTGACTAACATGACTTGTGGAGCCGCAAGGCACAATGCATAATTGTTCACATCTACAAAAAAAAAAAAAGAAAATTCAGGGAGCTTCACACACCACTTGCTGACCAAGAACAGCAGAAAAAGGCTGGATGATGCCTGCGTCTGTTACAAGAACTGTGCAAATGCATGGCAGTACAAAATGACAGTGGAGCCACTGTGCTTTCACCTTGGCTCCTCGGCGGGCTGCTGCTATACTGACAGACAAGTGACAGCTACAGAACCTAAGATCACCTGTGGCACTGCTACTGGAAGTAGTCCCGCAATTTCGTCCCTGTTTTCTTTGGTGGGAAATAGAGAAAAGAATTGTTTTGTTTTCTACAGCATGTAATTTGAAACAGTACATCCGATTCACTGGTCTATTTAAATTCTTAGTTTGCCCTTTTGAGTTTTCCCACATGCAAGACTGTCGCATGTTTTGCGCACCTCTCAAAGGCATAATGGTGCCTGCATCTTCTGGTGAGTGTTTGTCGCCTGCTGTCCTGTCTGTCAGCTCTCTTGAGAGTCTGATGTCCAACTGCAGCAACAAATGGCTGTCGAAGCACACAAAAGAAGTGTCTGCAACAGGTATGCAAAAGCCAGGCAAACACATATGGAACTCACAACCATCGGTGTGTATAAACGAGTAAGCGAGCTGAGTTATGCTGCACTGGCTCTACACACTCCGGCATTGGTTTTGCATTCTCACCAATGTGGTGGTCACACAGCTGCTTCGGGGCTCCGATGGAGACTGCATTGCTCACTGCCCTCTGGCTGACATTCAATAATGACCACACTGCCGCTGCAAGGAAACAGTTGTGAAATTCTTCTTAACATGCTTCACTGTGAAAGAAGTATAAAGTTGCGCTGCAAGCAACTTTGCCGTAAATATCTCTGGATTAATTACATGTTACTCTTAAATGAGGCGAACAACTTTTTTTCCCTTAAAATTCAGAACTTGATACATATGGTGCTAGCTTCAGAAACTCAGGCTGAGTTAACTGTGTTTGTCTTCACTAAAGTAAAGGAGCTATGCAAGTTTGGAGAACCCAAACCGAAACCGATGCCATATTCGCATGGACTACTTTGCATAGGAATACATGTCCAGAAGCTCCGACCCTGTAGCTTTTGCTTCGTAGTCAGTAAAGGCCCACGAGTATAGAGGTCCGCACAACTTTCTGAAAAGGTCCATTTGATTTTGTTTACATCAGCATTGCACATCAACTTAAAAAAGTAATTCTTAGAATTCTTTTCTTGTTTCAGGTTTGGTGTTGATCTCGTGTTTTTAAAGTGGCCTTGAGGAGAAGCTTTTCCCTGTTGTACCATTCTTTTCGCCAGTGCAGGATAGTGAGCACATTTGTTACTGGTGGCAATATGATTGTCTAGTTTTTGCGCATCTGGGTCGTGCAAATGATTAGGTTGCCTATATAAAGGCTTTCTGTGGTTTCATGAAATAAATTTGG
The DNA here is from genome assembly GCF_050947875.1 of Dermacentor variabilis. NCBI lineage: Eukaryota > Metazoa > Arthropoda > Arachnida > Ixodida > Ixodidae > Dermacentor > Dermacentor variabilis. The sequence goes on along the minus strand of NW_027460280.1, from coordinate 57,818,379 downwards.
TAGTGTGCACTCTGTCCTTTCCTATTTTTCTTGTGCACCTTGCACAGCATGTTCATTAAAAATTGATGAAGATGGCTCGCCCCCCCCCCCTTTTTTTTTCTTGCTATGTTCATGTTTTACTTCCAGGTCTTGTTTGTATGTCAATTTCAGCATACAGTTTATTTATTTTGCCTTGCTGTATGTTGCGGTGTAGTCAGCTGTAACATGAAATTGCAGCAGGTGTCATCTTTGCAAAATGTCCATTTGTCACAATTTTTCTTTTTTATGGGAAAGGCAGGCCTTACCTCTGCCTTTTGCCTCTCTTCAGTTTGCAACCAGTGAACCGTAATCCGTAATAAACTTATTATTCTTATTACTTCATTGAAATGGTAGAAAAAAACCTGCAATTAAGTGATTTAATGTTTACAAATGTGTCTCCTGGACTGTGTTTGCCATGCCACACATTTTAAGGCCCTATAAAGCGTAGTTGCAGGGAGTACTTGTAATAAAAATGTACTTACTTTGCAGCCACAACCACTCCAGGGCCAGCTGCTGAGGTTGTAACACTTGACCAGCCAGAACCCCTTTCTCGTACCTGGGTAGTGGAAGAGGCCAGCCAGGACAAACAGGCTGCACAGAAGGAGCAGGATGCTGAGAAGCAGGCTCTCAAGGCCCAGATAGTAGACTTGCATGAGAAGCTGGACACTTTGATGCAGAAAAGGCAGGAGAGCAAAGCACAGCTTAGAGACTATGAGCGCACACGACTGCAGCTCCAGCAGCTACTTGAATTCAAGAGCAAGATCACCGAGTCCCAGGTTGAGTTGCAGAAGCAGCTGGCACAGGCACGGCGTGAGGCTCAGGAAGCTCATGACGAGCGAGAGCGCCATGCTGAGGAGGTGTCTGATCTTGTGGAATCTATTGAGATGGCCACAGTGGAGAAGGAAATGGCTGAGGAGAAACTGGAACAGCTGCAGCAAGAAGTGGACCATTGGAAGGAGAAGTATGAGATGCTTGAGCTAGATTACAAAATTCTTACTTCTGAGCTGTCTACAGGGGAACCCAGTAGTTATAAGGAGCGCCAGTTAGCACAAGAGAATGAAAAGATGCGGGAAGCCCTCGTACGGTTACGTGACCTGACTACTCAGTTGAAGCATGAGAAGCAGCAGCACAAGAAGGAACTGGATCGATGCCGGGCTGAGGTGCAAGAGCTATCACGGATAAAACAACAGCTAGAAGAACGGTACCAACAAGCAGACTGCTCCATCACAGAGTTGCAAGAGCAGCTAGACATGGCTTTGGGCGCAGAGGAGATGGTAGAGCACCTGACCGAGAAGAACCTAGACCTGGAAGAGACTGTGCGTGACCTGCGAGAGGCTGTGGATGACATGGAGAAGCTGCATGACCTCAATGAGGAACTGTTGCAACAGGCACGTGAGACTGAGCTTGAGCTGCGTGAAGAGCTCTCTCATGCGCAGGTACGCCTGGCTGACAGCCACAGGCGCGTTGAGGCAGCTCATGAGGCCCTAGCTGATTGTGAGCAGACGTTGGCCAAGTACCAAGCATTGGTGGCCCAACTTCGGGAACAAGCCCAGGGCCTGGAACAACAGCTTCAATCTGAGCCAACACCTGTGGCTGTGGAAGCAAGTGAGCTGGCACTGCGGCTGGCTCAGGGCAAGGCACACGCTCGCGCTGTTGACCTAGAGCTGCGGCGGCTTGAAGTGGCTCAGGCCAATCGGCATGTGGACTACCTTACAGCCTTCCTTTCTGAGAACTTCCTAGCTCATGAGCATGAAGGTGTGCTAATGTTGCTGCTGGTAGCACGCCTTGGGGCGAAGTGTGGCATTCTGGCCAAGCAACTGGAGCAGCGCTGGGCAGGTGTGGCACCAGGGCCAGGACAACCCCTTGAGTCGGTGCAGTATGCACATGCGTGCTTTGTGCGGTTCCTTCTGGGACGGCTGCAGGGCCTTCTGCATCAGTACGCCACTGCCCTAGACACTTGCAGTGTGGAGCTGTTTGCCAAGACAGCTACTCTGTATCCTGAAATGTTGGGCCATGAAAAGTTGTTGGACCTGTATGTGCAGCTTCTTCGCAAGGATGAGGTAAGCTGTTCCTCATAGAACTATTGTGCTAGGCCTTTGCCTTTAGAGCAAGCAGCTCGAATACTGAAAAAGTGTGCAACTTTATTACAAAAAAATCCCGATTGCCTTTTTTTTTTTACAACGAATCTGTATATGGCTAGCCAATTCGTCCGTCTGTCCGGCTGTCGCCTGTACACCGAAAACTCCTTTGGCGCAACGCCATGCGCAGGTGCGGGAAAAAAAAGGGGGGGGGCGCGATTGCCTGCGGCAATAGTGATGTCGTTGCTCTCCGTCGTAGCTGAGCACGCGCACAGCATTTTCTTTCTGGCTCAGAAGTGGGTAGGCCACATGTAATATGTACTCCTGAGGAGCAGGCAGCTTTCGATCAGCAACACTGCGAACAGAACCGGGAACGAACTCATGTATGCCATGCTGATGCTGCAGCTTTGGCACAAGAACAGGCTCGTGCAGCTGAGCACAAGCAGCAACTGCATACTGAGGATCCAGCAGCCTATCAAGCCATCATTTAACCCTTTGAGGGTTGATTTTTTCGCCATATGCGACCGCCCAGGGTTGATTTTTTTTATTGCAGATTCCTATTCTTCTTAGGGACCTATTTCGAAAAAAAAGAAATACTGTAATTTTTCTAGGGTGACCGTAAAATGAGAAAAAAATATTTTGTGTTGGTTTATATGCACTCTTCATTCATGAATAACAACAATAAAAAAGGAAATAAACTTATCAGAATTAAAAATTTGATGCATTTTTATGCACATAGTTCAAGGCTTTGAAAATCTGCACACGAGGATATTTCGCAAGCCTCAAATGTTCCTGCTCTTACACTAATACGTACGTCCATAGCATAATCGAACTGCGTAGGTGCGCGCACTCAAGAAAACTGTTGGGTTGTGTGCCCATCAAAAAAAGCAACACCTGTGACAAACTTCCGCTAATCTTCATCTTATCACCAACCAGCTAAGGCAGTTAGTTTTCGCAAGTCTTAAAAAAAAGAAAAGAAACGGAAACGCATGCATGGCTGCATCCTTCCTATGCGCACTCCTGTGAGCACTAAACGAGCGAGAAACAAGCGATTGCCCTTTGAGCGATTAGGAACGAGATAGCCATCAGTTTCGCAAGCGCAAATAGCCGAAACCGCCCGCGAAACAAAATCCAAATGGCCGCCCGCCCGTGCGCACGCCAATGCGCGAGCAGTAGTTTATAGACGCGCGGGAGCAAGCTAGCGCTAAAACAAACCATGCAACGAAAACCGAGAAAGGGAGGCGTGCGAAAAAAATTCCCTGTATCCCCACATAGCAGCAGGACATGACAAAAAAGAAAAAGTTAGGAAATTGGTGCGCTTTTTAGACGTACAGACGGCGCCGTAAATATACGGCATTGACCATTTTCGGACTTGTTCGCGGCGCCGTATATTTACGTCATTGACCGTCAAAGGGTTAATGAACTGTCAGGATTAACCCAGGGATAAACAATGGGGCTGCACGTTTCAGCTTTGCTGCTTAACTACCTGTACGAGTGCTTGGGCAGTGATTTTTTCGCTTGGTGGCTGTGTGACTGCACATGGCATTACATATAATGCATAAATAGTGTTCAGTGTTGATGCGAAAGCATAAAATGGCCCATTTAGTGATAAAGCCAGTGGCATCTGTAGCAGTGAAACGGCACCTAAATTCCCATTGCCTGTGATTCCATGTCACGAGTGTTTCTCGACGAAGCAGAGTGGGCGAAAGGGAACACCTTCTGGGCTGCGCTAGCACACCAAGTGTTGCGTGAGGCGAGAGGGCATCGCCGCAACACCACATCACCCTCGCTCGCTCTTGGAAGCCAACGCATGGTCCATGTCCATATTGCTCGTCCTGTCTGCTTCTAGTCTGTGTCCATGTCACTTCGCGCGACAATCCAAGACCATGTCTCTCTCTCTCTCTTTCTCACCCCCACTGGGCTTAGCTGCTGCACACGCCTGCCGGCTTTGGTGGCCACTGCTGCTCTCTCAGTTCCTCGTCGCAGGATGTCGGTGGCATGTGGTGTTGGCACTGCAGGCTGCTGCTGCTTGATGGCGTGGGCAGCACGTACCATTATGGTACATTATTCAAAGCGCAAAACTCAAAAGGACCGCTCAGCGGTCTTCAATTGGACATTAATGCTTCTGAATTCACAACTCATAAGAAGTGCTTAGAGGTCTTTGGTTTTTTTTGTTGTTGTTGTTAATTTATGCAGTCAACTTCCTTTAATTCGACCCTCGTGATATCTAAATTGATTGTATCATAAGAAGCCGAGAAACAAGGACACCAAGGACAGCACAAGGGAAGTTACATGTACTTATTAGGTGAATTAAAGAAATGATAAATTAATGGAAAACAAAAGTGGATGAAAAAACAACTGGCCGCAGGTGGAGCATAGACCCACACCTTCGCATTACGCGTGCGATGCTCTTACCAATTGAGCTAATGTGGCACCATTTTCCTATCCACTTTCTGGGGTATTTATGTTTATCTACGAGAACTAAACCTAGGAGTGTTAGCCAATGCCACACCTCACGGCCTGGAGGGTGGATGATTGATCGAGTTATTTGGCAGCTCGACATTAAAGAACTGTCAGAAATATAATGTCCAAATACACAGGTGCTTTCTTTTCTTTCATAGTATTTGCATGACTTTGATGTGCCACTGATCTTAATGCGTACCCAGTTTTTACGTGTTTAAGTAAGAAAATAATGTCAACCCAAATCTAATGTGTACTCAACTTTAGTACAAAAAAAAATGCCGCATGTCTTAAAGATTTAAAATTTTGGTTATGTTCATCATCACCATTCTCAGGCATCTCTTATCGCCATGGGCCACATGTCGTTCTTTGTGCGGTCCACTGTGTTTGATATGCCACATTTGTCAGAATGACTCCACAACCATTGCGAATGGCATAATGTCCCACACTTGCCAGTTAGTCATGCAGCACAAGGTTGTGACTTGGCAAAAAGATTTAATGCTGCTCAGTCGCTGCTAGCTTAACATATAAAAACTCTTTCGTATGAGTTTTTAGGATGAAAGAAGCATGTGGCCATTCTGTGCAAAAACTTAGTTCTATCGTCATATTGGTGATGACAATAGTGATCTTGCTGGCTCTTACAGTAGGCTGTCGCTGACACTGTGAGCTTGGTTATGGTTTCATATCCAAATGAACTTCACATTAGAATCAGTAAACATGATAATCATTAATTGTGAGCTGCCATTTTCACTTGAAACTCTGCTGTGGGAAGGCTAGAAATTAAAATTTTTGACATGTCTTCAATGCATTCACTTTCATATTCATTTACAAAGCGTGTCCTGATGTATTCACTGTTTCCTACCGCTGCTAAGACCAGTTCTGCAACCATTGGGCTCACTACTGGGGTCACCATTTTGGTCAGGCACATGTGCACTGACCAGTCACATTTGAATTGACTTATGAGGGTGGATTTCAGGATTGAAATAATGAGTCTTGGCCCACAGTAATCTACAGGTGTTGGCCAGGACCTTCAGTCGGTGTCTAATTAACCAGAGTCAAATGGGGGATGTTAGTTTACTGTATTGGGCAACAGGGCCTTCCAGCATACAGAATGCTCCATTTTTCGGAAGTGCACTGCTAAAGGCAATTATTTGTCATGTGTCATGATTGGGGCACCAGTTATGTTTGCAAGAAACACAAAGAAAAAGTTTAGCAACATTCACTTCAATTTGCCACCAGCTTTCTTGTTGGCTTTGTGAAGATGAATAAAGATGCCAGAAGGAACGCAAAGGCAACAGTTGGTTGTTAGCACTCATCCTCACTGCTTCTGTGTTTCTTTTGTTTTCATTAGGTGTGTGCAGTTATACAAACATTTTGAATAATCAATCAAATAGTTGTTATTTGCAACTTAAAACTGTAGCAAAAATGTAATAACTTTAATCCTAACTGTAGTAGTCATAAAGCATGACGATTTATGTAGTAGGGCACACTGCATTGGTGAGGGAGTCACTTTCCTTACTAAACTGCAATCATTGGCACTCATATTTTGCTGAGATATGGTATTCGACAGTGTCCATTCAAGCTACTATTTATGGATGCTGTACGTGTCTGTTCTCTTCAAATTAAACCTAAATACACTTCACTGCAACATTACTTCAAAGGCTGTACCTAAAGTAACTGTCAACTATTTTTTTATTTCTGTGTGATCACAGCGCATAAAGAATTGACAGGGACCGACAGAGTAAGCAACACAAAGCGCTGACTGTAACTGGTTTATTGACTCGCAAAGCGCTTGTAAATATACAATCTTACGCATAAGCGTGCAGAGAAAAAACAAAGCCCTGGTGATACGTGAATCCCTTCCTCGATAGCGGTCATAGATCTCTTGCGAATCGAAGCCACGCCCCACATAAAACAAAAAGAAAAAGCAGAAACTGCACTATACATGTACTTTGTCAACCAAGTTACCACGTGAACTGGTGACCTTAAAACAACTGTTATTGGGTCACAATGCCTAAGAAAAAGCGCTCCTTGTCACTTTACAACACCGAAGGTGTGCTGACACAATTCTCTTTAAGCTTTGAGATCTCACCTGCTTAAACTATTTCCCTCGTGGTCATCCCTGCACATATGCGCAGAAATAGTTGAAGCAGGCGAGATATCAAAGCTTAAAGGGAATTGTGTCAGCACACCTTCGGTGTTGTTAAGTGATAGGGAGCACCTTTTCTTAGGCGTTGTGACCCAATAACAGTTGTTTTAAGGCCGCCAGCTCATGTGGGGACTCGGTTGGCAAAGTTCATTCCTAGTGCAGTTCTTTTATATATTTTTTATTATTATTTTCTAAATGTGAGATGGGGCTTTGATTCGCACATCTTTCATCGTTATTTAGGAAGAGCTTCACATATCACCTTGGCTTTGTTGTTCTTTATGTGCATGCTTATGTGTTGAATTGTATACATACAAGCGCTTTGCATGACACTAAACCAGTTGCAGTCAGCCTTTTGTGTTGCCTACTCTGTCGGTCCCTGTCCATTTTTTGTGCACTTTGATAAAATAGACATGCATAACCAACTTGCTCACCAGTTCATCCTGAACAAACTATTTTTTGTGTGCAAGTCTGAAACTACACAAAAATGGGCATCGGATATTATGTGATACCATCCTTTTGGCAATCATGGATGGCCTTTTGGCATCAACAGGTTACATAATGTAGCCACCAGTACTCTACATAGCTTGGCACCACATGATGTGTCATTTCATCAATGTGTGGTAGCAGACTTTCTGGTGAAAGAGCAAATTTAAGATGCAGAATTTTATAAGAGGCTTCAGCTTGTGTATGGAAATGTGTGAATGAGCTCGAGCAGTGTGTGAAGATGGGTGAAGCATTTCAAAAATGGTCAGACGAGCATTGAAGATCAGTTTCGGAGTGGTCGGCCTCAGACAGCCACTACTGAAGCCAATAAGTAGGCCTTTAATACACTCATCAAAGAAGACAGGCAAGTAATAATAGAGGAAACAGTGAGAATGCTTGAACTAAGGTACATGCAGCTCAGGAGACGATAAAAGGAAAATATTTCTGGAAAATAAGTGCTGCACGATAAGTTGAAACGTTGCAGAAGCTTCATTGCTCGTTGTGCAATAGATGACCTGCAAAAAAAGAAAAAAGAAAAAGAAAACAAAGAGTAGGGGTGTGCAAATAGGGATTTTTCAGACTGAATCGAATATCAATCAAATAGTGCCAGAAGCAGAGCAAATTGAATCGAATATTGAATGCTTTTTGAATAATTAACTGTTATTATCACAGTTGTTAACTGATGTAAAACATTGTTCACATCCCAGTATTCTTAATGTTGGCAAGTTTATGTCATTACATAGTAGGTACATTATGAACCATAGTTTATTAAAAGCACAAATGGAGCATTAGGAGCAAACAAGTAGTTTCTTTGCATGCATAGTGCTCTTCAGAGAGTTCAAATGATCGCTGTACAGCCTGTAAAGTATGGCTACCTAAGTGACATAGCCTACTCTACGGCGCAAGTTCTCATGTTTTTTTGTCTATACTATGCCCGCAGGAATGAAAATTTACCCTACTTTTGCTGCAATTTTATGTTTATTAGGGCACAGTTACTATTTTGAAATATTCAAAAAGTATTTGAAAAATATTCGCATGTATGAATAGTGACTATTCGATTTGAAGAGCAAATCAAATAGGACACTATTCGATACGTTATTTCAAAGTTTTGAATATTTGCACACTCCTGAAAAAGTAAAGTGATTCATGATTGAAAAAAAACTTTTTTTAATCATGAATTACCTGGCTTTTGGAACATTTTTGCATGAGACTAGGCATCCTCACTCTTTTCGCTTTGCAGTCAAGAAAAATTACAGAATGAAAAGGGGAGTACTTTTGCACTCATCACAGGTGCAGTCAAAAAGTTTGAAGGACGCTTAAGCTTTTTCTTTAAGAGTGGAGTGCGATAGCATTCAAAGATCTCTGACTGCTTCTCACGCTTCCCGGCGACTGCAGCCTATGCAACAGTAATGTTTACTGGGAATCGCTGACGGCGAACACTATGCACGAAGGCGAGCTTTCTGGTGGAAATGTGGCTTCTTGTGTGCACCACAATGCGGTGGAGGCGAGCACCAGCTGAAGATGTTGCAAGGAACCGGGCGCGTAACTTGATGACCTTTGAGATTTTCACGCCAACGAAGACCGTGGCCGTTCTGCAGTAAAAAATGGTAGAAAGGCTGGAAAAGGGGTTCGTGATTTTTGTTTCCGCGTAACAGAATTATGTTTTCTCATATATTCAAATTACAATCTGACGCTGTTGTGTCCATAGGTTGTGTGTAAGTCGTACTTCAAGATTTTTCTGACGTATTTTACTTTGAGAAATTCAATTAGTTCAGTAACTTCCTTGCGCTACATGGAGGGCCTGCATGGTTCCAAATGTTTTTTGCCGAAAGCACATCTGACGCCAATGCCGGATTTGGTGCGACATGGGGCCCTTAACGCTGTCATGTTAATACGAGGCCAGCAATATGTGACATTCGAAGTGATCGGTGCAGTGGTACATTACTGTTTCTGCAAGGCTGAAATGGAGTTCTACATGAAGGTATTTCCAAGCTTTCCACTTGGCGGGAAAAATGTATGCCGAGAAATGGATGGTATGTTGGAAAATGAACAGAAGTCTTGAAAATAAATCGGCAAAGCTTTGCTTTCCGTAATGCAGCGTAATCATTTGTGAAATGCTTTTACTCATTACTTTCAGTATGACCCTCGTAGATATAACAAGACGCTGTCTGCCGAAACCATTGCCAATGAATCTGTTATTGATACAGATAGGATACACATTTCGATTTAGTCAACAAATGCACAGATGCTAACAGCCCACAAGACTGCATTTTTAAACTTCATCAGATAGTGTATACTCCAAAGAGTTCTTACTATGCCAACAAACTGCTTATTTGTTCCTAGTGTTCCATTTCTTCTTTTAGTAAACCAGGCTTCATAATGTGCATTATGATGACAGAAACTTGTCAATGTTGGAAATATTAGGATGTAAGTGTTGTTTTATATTGATGGTGAAAAAGTGTTTTCATTATTCGAAAGGTATTCTCCGTTTGGTTTGCTTCCAGCACTATTTGATTAATATTTGATTCGGTCTAAGAAAATTGCTATTTACACAGCCCTAGCCTTCATTCCTCTAAACTTAGGCAGATTTGCTGTTCTTGTGCACTTAATGTTAAATATGAATTAGATTTAGTCATTAAAAATTGGTACTTCATCTGGTTAAGCTTAACATACACTCTATCAACTAAGATTTTCATTGTGTTTTTTTTTTTCCTTTCCTTAAAGGGACCCTGAAACGATTTTGACGACTTTATACAAGCATACCAAGTCGTTAAAGTAGGTCCTTCTGATCATTAATTGACGCATTTAGGTGCTCCGCACAAAAGTTATAATTTATTACAGGGTTTTAAAAATGTGCATCGCTGCCGATAGCAGCACATTGCTCGGCTGAATCTTAGGCTGCTCCTACCCATTTGATGTCATTTGCCCCAATGACGTTAGTAGGGCGAGCTGTCCGATTGGCTGCCCCGGGCACATCATCAATCATTTTTCCAACTTTATGTTTTGGGCTGCTGAGCACGAGGTCGCGGGATCGAATCCCCGCCACGGCAGCCGCATTTTGATGGGGGCGAAATGCGAAAACACCCATGTACTTAGATTTAGGTGCACATTAAAGATACCCAGGTGGTCGAAATTTCCGGAGTCCTCCACTACGGCGTGCCTCATAATCAGAAAGTAGTTTTGGCACGTAAAACCCCATAATTTAATTTCTTAAAACTTTATGTTGAACAAATGTTCGTAATAGTTGGAATGCTAGTTAATTTGTTTCTATAGAAAGAAAGTAACAAAGAGAATGCACAAGAACAATTTCTCACTACACTTAAGCACTTCCGGCACACAGCAAGCATCGTCTACGTGTGTTACAATGTGCTCCATTTTGACGAGAGCTCCAGGGTCAGAGTCGGTCTCAGTCTTTTCGCGAGCACCATGATTCAACTTTGTTGCATTGTAGGCTGCAAACGTAGCGACTGGCAATATCTCAAGCTGCGGCATCGTGTCCCTCTGCAAGGCAGCAGACGAGCGGACTGGCTGCAACACATCAGACTGCCGCTATCCGATCGGCGCCAGGATTTGCACGTTTGTGGCCGTCACTTTACACCAGAGGATTACTAACGCAATAGCATTTTGCGAGTCCGATATTGGGATAAACGCAAGTGCAAGGGGACAGGGCCTGGCCATTTGACCGTGCCGTTTCACTGGATGAGCAGAAGCGCAAATGTGAATGGTCTGTACGTTGCAGCACCTGGTGGCACAGAGCTCAACCACACACGGTAGCAGTAACAAAATGTATTCTCCTTTGCTGCTGGTCTGCTGGCTGGACCGTGCAGACTGATCAGGCCGCTCACGTATGTCTACGCTAAAGTTCCTTCATGAGCTTGAGTTTATGCCTCCACCGTTCCGTCGAAACGCCCAGCTTGCCTGTGGTTACCGGAATACCAGACACTTTCAGCGCTGCGACAGAATGCTCGCAACGCACGCTGCTTCGATAGCTCTCGCTTGGAGTCGACTGCCAAGCAGCTGGCGGACAGTTTGGAAAGGCTTCGTGCGCGCGCTCCTAGAGAACCGGAAGGTGACGACACGACGTGCCATCATGACACAGAGCCAGTGAAGGCGGAGCTTAGCCCCGATCACTCGGGGAACGAGTTGAGGAGAAAATGTATGACTATGGAGGAGGGTAACTTGTAATCATCTGTAGCTCTCTTAATATGAGACGTTTCACATAAATTGTGGTGCGAATGGTTAACTTTAGCTGTACTTCACGCGCCTACAAAATTTGTCCGAACCATTTCAGGGGCCCTTTAACTTTTAAAGATTTATAGTTTCAGAAAAGGTAATTTCTTTTTGTAGAGCAAGAGAACTTTTACTCAAGAGGTGATTATTGTACATAGAGAAATACTTTTCTACTAGTTTTGCCAACAACAATAATGTTATAGTTTTGCCAACAGCCACTGCCAACAATGCCGAGCGACGCCTTATTTGCCATGTAGCACCCTGTCATGAAAGCAAAACTTGCTAAGGAGAAGTGCACTCACCTCAGCTCTTTTCTGTCTGACAGGGTTATTAAACTTGTGATACATAATTCTTCTGCTACAGACTGCGGTCTACTAAATAGGTCTAAGCCAGCATGGAACAAAATAAGAACAATTGTCAAGGGCACCTTTAAAATGTAATGCAGGGATCTTCCTTGGTATTGCTCCCTCACTATAAATGTTGTGACTCCAGCCTTCCCCTTGCAGACAGTGCTGCTCATTATGCCTAAAGGCACACTTGTTCTTTTTGCAGCTGGATGAGAATGTGTCCCTGGGGAACCTGGAGCGGGCGCTGTCCTATTTCCAAAGTTTGTATGCTGTACACCTATCCAACGAGCGACAGGATGAACGGCACTTGCTCACCCAAAATTTGCGGTGCCTGGTGCTATCCTGTGAGGCTGTGAAGTGTGCCTTGGGCTTTGTGCGCCATGTTCTTGGTGCACAAGGTGGTGACCTGGCTGCTTTGCTTGATGCTGCGCTTGCCTCAGCCTCTGATTTGCTGCAAGGTATGACAGCACTTCTGGGCCTCTTCCTTTCTTTTTTTTTCACCATATCATGGGTTTGTGCTATGGAAAATTACTCTTGATTATCATATTTACTGGAATCTAGGTCAGCCTCGATTCTGTGTCAACTCGTAAAATTCTGAAGGTCAGCAAATTGTAAGTCAAACAAGAAAAGGGCGTCTGGCTGTGAAAAGAATATGCATTTTATTATGCTTTTTGGCGATCATCGCAAACATATGAAAATGTTAACTCATTTTCATCTTCATCGACATTGCTGGTCCCTGTGTCACTTATTTCTTCCCACAGTGTGCTGTCCTCAATTCCATGCAGCACATTATAGGTGCATTAGAATACTCACGCTAAAGCTCAGCCACAGTTTCATCCTATGCCGCCGCCATCCAGTTCGCTGCCTATCTGAAGTAGACATGTCGAAGAAATGTTGAAGTAGCCAAGCGTCTGAGCAGGCCTCAAACACCACAATGGTGCATGCCGAACCGTAAGCTGCAGTCATGCCTTCTGATTGCTAAGCTATGCTGCAATACAGTGCATAAGATAATGTTGCCACGCGGTAACATTGTCCGATGGTTGTGGACAAACTGCATGCTCAGATCTAAGCCGACCTTGACTTTTTGTACATTATTTTGAAAGAAAAATATCGGCCTTTTTGACTAAATACAGTAGTCACATTGGTGAGAGGCCTTGAAAAGAACCACCAATGAAATTACTGACCCTTAGCTGCCAGTTATTCAGCAGCAGAAAAATGTACATGGCAGCTGTCACTTGAAGTGCAAAAGAACCAGCCAAATTTCTTGAAGCTGCGTTGCCACAGATGCCCAGATGACAACACAACAACAACAATACATGCCCAGATGACATGTTTTGTAAAACTTGTTTTTGGACTAGTATGTAAGACAATGTTGTAGTGGGTGCAGAAAACACGAACACAGTGGACTCACTATGGTTGCTAAGTGGCTATAGAGTTGTACTACTAAACATGAAGTCACAGGTTCGATTCCCATCTGTGGTGGCTGCATTTTGCTTGTGGCAAAATGTAAAGACTCTTGTGTGTACTTCAATTTGGGTGCATGTTAAAAAATCCCAGGTGGACAAAATTAATCCAGAGCCCATCACTACAGCACCTCTGATAGTTCCAATGTTGTTTTGGAATGTTAAAAGGACACTAATGAGAAAAATTTGTTTGATCCTTCAGCTGTGCCACAAAAACCACTCTTATAAAGACAGGAGGCTTATAAAGACAGGGCACTGCCTTGAAATTCCTGTACCAAATTAAAAAAAAAATTAACTATAAGATTGCCAGGAGAACATGTGCTCTGGCTCATGTACACTAGAAGATCGCAATGATTTGAAGAAATTGCAAGAAAGCTCAGGGAAGGGCTGGAATCTTTAAGAGCATTATTGTACCTTCATTGTGGCATCCAAGTGAGTAATACAGTTGAACCTCATTATAACAAACATGGATATATGGAATTATAGAATATAATTAAGTGAATCTAAAATGTTTGTTGCCAGTAGCAGCATGTAACGAATATGTGCTTATACATAGGGGCCTTCATTTTTGGGTGAAACCTCGAAATTCCTGATTTTGCACCCCAAACAAAATTGATAAAAATTTGAGTTAAACTCAATTTGTTAAACCCACACCCCCACTATGGTGTGACTCATAATCATGTCATGGTTTTGGCGCATAAAACCCCAGAACTTAATCTTTTAAAGTACTAGGTGGCTATAGAAAATCAGCCAAACCTGTCTGAATAGTCTTTTCTTTTAGGTCTAACTTGTCTGTTAAGTTTAAGTTAATGCTTGTCTCATGGGCACACGCAACCTCCTTTTAAAGGAACACTAAAGTCAAATGTTAAGTCAACATGGACTGTTAAAATAACATTTCAGAAATCACACAGTGCTTCTTTCTTGCCAAGAAAAGACTTAGTTTAAGAGAAACTTGCATCTGAAGGGTCTGCATACCTTTTGCACAATTCAAATTTCCCGCCTTTGAGTGGGGAGTTGTGACATAGCATATGCCAGCACTGCCTGTACTTGTTGGTGAGTAAAACAGCACCCAACAGACTGCACTATATTTTCTTTGCGCAAAATGCAAATTTACGGCCATGCAGGAACCAAGTGAAGATTCAGCTTTGTATTTGCCGCTGCAGCTGCTCTTGGTCAAGTGGCGGGGCCTATTCAGGCATCCTGTGACATCACACGGACGTGGAATTTTCTGCTACTTGCAAATTGTGTTTCATCATCATCATCATCATCATCATCATCATCATCATCATCAGCCTGGTTACGCCCACTGCAGGGCAAAGGCCTCTCCCATACTTCTCCAACAACCCCGGTCATGTACTAATTGTGGCCATGCCATGCCTGCAAACTTCTTAATCTCATCCGCCCACCTAACTTTCTGCCGCCCCCTGCTATGCTTCCCTTCCCTTGGGATCCAGTCCGTAACCCTTAATGACCATTGGTTATCTTCCCTCCTCATTACATGTCCTGCCCATGTCCATTTCTTTTTCTTGATTTCAACTAAGATATCATTAACTTGTGTGTATCACGAGGCAGCAAAACCAGCGCTACACTACCTGATAACAAAGCTACTGAAACATGATAGGGTAGGCAGCGCTGAGTCAAGCGAAAACGAAACCCTTTGAGATCCTGTGCTGTTGTCAGTGGTAATGTCAATGAGTTCTTTTTTCTAAAAATTGGATAGAACTGGACAAGTAGCACTTTTTCTCTGTTTTATAAAGCAATGCAATAATATTTTTAATACGAGTGGTTGAGTACTAGTGACATAATTGTGACATAATTATTATGAGGAATGCCTACATCATCAGGCTAGTACTTGAATGTCCTGGGGCAGTCTCTAATCGTGTCCGGCATTTACCTCAATTTCTCTATTACTGAAGCTTTTTTTGCGATAAAATTGACGCCTTACACACTCTCTAGCATAAATCTACCACTTCAGCTTGTCTTAATACTTGCCTTTAGTGTCCCTTTAACTCCATCGTATTTATCTAGAGGGAGATGCTCTCGGTGTCACATGGCTGCCCTTCCACTAAGGAAGTTTAATGGGGCTTTTGCAAAAGAGAATCCGGCGATCTCTTTTGACGACTCAAGGGAGTACTCTCATTCCCACAGTACTTGAGATACAACTGAAACATTAACAAGCGTTTATGCTAAATTTACTCTTGCGTGTAAATGTAACAATTTTGGTTTCATTACAGAGCAGCTCAAGCTATGCTTGATCACATTTATGCAAGCTGCTTCCCTATACTCTCGACCCAGAGCATCCCTCATTTGTACACACAGAGGCCGTCATTCTCTTGTTTACTGCACATATTTCATGTCGTGGTTGTTCCCCATTTTGTGTCATAATAATGCGTGAAATGGCCGGGAACATGATGATGCGGTCACGACACATGACTACAGCAAGGAAAGCAAGAATCAGAAGCTGCTCCATACACGAAAACATGGGTAAACAAATGGTTACCAGCGTTGCTTTAGGCATCACTATGTTTATTGGGTGCATTTAATTTTTTGAGAAGCATTCAACTTTTTGTGATAATTTTGCATTTAAACAACTTCAGATATGATAGCTTTAGGAGCAGTTAAAACTTAAATTTTCGTGTGCTTATGTAAACTGAACGGTGCTTAATGTGTCCCTGGTAGTTTTTGTGAAAAACTTGCTAGTGGCCGCATAGCCTCTGAGATTGCATGCGCTCGCAAGTTTGGTCCAGCCATCCCATTTGCTGCAGTCCCCAGCAAAAAAATTTAATGTGACCCACGCACCTAGATGACCCAGGATGCTACTGTTAGCCAAAGGCTCTGGTGCACGGGGATGAAGCCGTAGAAGGCCATTGCAAGATCTCGGCGTGCACATTGCCTCATTTTGACATGTTGCGGAATATTTTAACAGGTTATTTCCAAGGTAATTTTTAAGCTCTGCCTTGAACATTTTACCTTGTCGACCATCTAGTTCTCTAGTGCCTTTCTTTATTCCAGTACTTTTGACAGGCAGACAGACAGACGCTTTTATTTACATCATTAAGATGATGATGGGCACGTGGACAAAAAAAACCTTTCACAGGCTTGACGAGAATCTACGCCCCCTACAAAAAACTTGTCTTATACAGATATACAGAATAACTGCAAAGTGGTAAATTATAGAGCATCAAAAAGGAACAATCCTGTGCAAAATATTTAAAATTCAAACTATCTGACAATTAGCACTGAAAGGTTGGTTGTACATGCAAAAGCAAACAGAAATCACTCGCTATAGTACAGAATGATTGCATGAATTTAACATAGAGGGTAGTCTATAAGAAATCTTTTGTCGACCATAATTTGTTTGTATTTTTGGTATAAACTAATCTCCAGCTGCTCGGGAATCGTATGTGCACGTTTTATGTTTTGAATGGGATAGCTTAATGCTAAATTTATATCTTCTAAACAGCACATTATTGTATAATTCTGTTATGGGTATTATGTTAAGTACTGCAAAAATAGGTTTGGAGGGGGAATCAAATGCAGTATTGACAATAGTGTGTACAGCATGTTTTTGGATTGTATATAATTTTTTAGTGTTGGAAAAAGTAGTTGTGCCTTACACCGGAAAACAATAGTCAATGACAGTAAAACAATGAGTAATATAATAGTTTTTTGATACAGCGAGGAAATAAATTTCTACATTTTGAGGAGATCCCTACCACTCTTGAAATTTTTACTGCAACAGAAGCAACATGATCATTCCACTGTAGGTGTTCCTCAAAGAGAATACTCAAGCTCTTAACACGAGGTACAGTTTCTGTAATAGCAGATCCTATTCTAAGAACAGTAGCATGAGTTTGAATAATCTTGTTCTGGGGTCTCAAAAACACTGCTTTTGTCTTATTTGTGTTGATAGAGAGCGAATTACAGATGGACCAATGGTGTAACAAGCGTCAAAAATCATCAGTTTGATTTCAAATGTCCAACAAGCATGTTCCTCTAAAAAATAGGCTAGTGTCGTCTGCACATATGACAAATGTGGGTGTATCGCTAATGTTAACAATGTCATTAATATATAAGTTAAAAAGTAGTGGCCCTAATATGCTACCCTGAGGAACACCTGCAGGAATAGCTTTAGTATCTGAATATTGATCATTGACTAGTACCTTTTTATGACGAAATGTTAAATAGGATCTTATGAGGCTAAGGATTACACCTCAGAAACCATATACACGAAGGTTGGCTAGTGATCTAGAATGGTTAATCCTGTCAAATGCCTTAGAAAGGTCCGCATAACTACCCAATAACAATTCTTTTTATTCAAAAGTAATTTAGAATAAGCTCTTTTTGAGTTAAGAGCGCTGTTCCGGTGGACTGTGCTTTCCGAAAACCATGCTGGCTCGGTGTTATCATGTGATACTTTTCGCAGAAATTTGACATTCGTACATCTATTATCTTTTCTAAACACTTTGAAAATATTGTCGCTTATACTTTGCTGAAGTATACATGCTGAATGGGGATCCAGGCGTTTGTACTTCACGAAACGTAACCGTTGACGCGCGATGCCGAGACGAACCTCGTTCTCTTCTTCTTCAGTTCCCTTGCTGTGCCACACCATGTGGCACTACCCCCTCTTCAAAAAAAAAAAAAAAAAAAAAAAATGAAAACATACATAGGCTTGATGTGAGAGCGCCGAGATGGCCAAGGACGAACACATAGGCTATAGTCGCAATCACTGTGGTGTGCGATATAGTCACAAGGCACTGAGGGATGAGCAACAACAAAAACTAACATAAGCGGCTGAAAACGTCGAATTTTAGGGGCTATAGTACGGTTTCAACCGCACAACGTGCGCAATCTCAGATTGCGGTTGTCGATGTCAGGGAGGCTGGCTGCCGTCAGGAAGGACTTCGTAATTCACGTCACTAATTCGCTGCAACACTTTGTAAGGTCCAATGTAGCTACTCAAAAGCTTCTTGGATAGCCCTTTTCGGTGCACGGGAGTCCAGACCAAAAGTTGATCGCCAGGTTGGAACTCGACTTGTCGATGGTGGAGATTGTAACGTTGCGCATCGATGCTCTGTTGTTTTTTTATGTGCACTCGGGCAAGCTGACGGGCTTCTTCCGCGCGTTGCACGAAGAGTTCGGCATCTTGGGCGAGATCAAGGTGATCGATGTTGTCGCATGGCAGCATTGCTTCTAACATAGTCTGGCACTTCACGGCCGTAAACGAGGTAAAACGGCGTGAAGCGTGTTGTTTCTTGCGTAGCAGTATTATAGGCAAACGTTACGTATTGGAGTATCTCGTCCCACGTCTTGTGCTGCACGTCTACGTACATAGACAGCATGTCAGTCATCGTTTTGTTCAGTCATTCGGTCAAGCCATTTGTCTGTGGATGATAGGCAGTTGTCCTTCGATGGGTTGTGCAGCTGAGTTTAAAAACTTCTTCAATGAGCTGCGCTGTAAAGGCTTTGCCTCGGACTGTGATGATGTGCGATGGGGCGCTATGCCGTAGGATGATGCTCTCTATGAAAAACTGGGCAACCACGGAAGCTGTGCCTCGAGGCAATGCCTTTGTCACGGCATACCGCGTTAAATAGTCTGTGGCGACGTTTATCCACTTGTTGCCAGAAGATGACAGTGGAAACAGATCCAGAAGATCCATGCCGACCTTTTCGAAAGGTTTGCCAGGTGGGTCAATCGGATTCAGCACTCCCGCTGGCTTCACAGCTGGCTACTTTCAGCGCTGGCATTCACGGCAGGCTTGGACGTACCGCTTAACACACTCAGCAAGTTTCGGCCAGTAGTAGGACTTGCGCACTTTATCAAGCGTTCGTGTAAAACCCAAATGGCCAGATGGAGGCTCGTCATGACAGGCGAATAAAACTTCGGCACGGAGGTCTGCTGGAACGACCAAAAGATATGGCTTGTTGGTGGCAGCAGAGTTCTTCTTATACAAGACGCCATGTCGTAAACAAAAAGACGACAATCCTCGAGCGATGTGCCAGAGTATTGATGGGTTTCGTCCTTCCAGATGTTCGAATATAGGTCGTAGTGAGTCGTCTGCGCTGCCGTGTGGACAAATCAGTAACGCTTACGGCCCCAAAGAAAACGCCATCGTCCTCAATGTCTTGGTTGGTAGTGTCGATAGGGGCGCGTGAGAATGTGTCAGCGTCTTCGTGTATACGGCCCGACTTGTACACGATGGTCAAGTCGTATTCCTGCAAACATAGACTCCACCGTGCCAGTCGTCCAGAAGGGTCCCGCAGATTTGCAAGCCAACATAACGAGTGATGATCGGTTACAATTTTGAATGGGCGGCCGTAGAGGTAAGGTCGAAATTTGGCCAGCGCCCATACGACGGCAGGACACTCTTTCTCCGTAGTGGCATAGTTGGTCTCTGCCCGCGATAGTGTGCGACTTGCGTAGGCAATCACTGTTTCAATACCTTCCTGCCGTTGTATAAGCACCGCACCAAGACCAACGTTACTGGCGTCTGTATGAACTTCCGTGTCCGCCTCCTCGTCAAAGTGGGCCAGAACTGGTGCTGACACCAGACGCTGTCGAAGCTCAGTGAAAGCAGTCTCTTGCTCTGAGGCCCAGACGAACGATACATCGTCCCTCGTGAGTCGAGTCAGCGGCTCCGCCATCTTCGAAAAATTTTCGATGAAACGCCAGTAGTATGCGCAAAGGCCCAGGAAGCGCCGGACACATTTCTTGTCGGTCGGTGTTGGAAACATGGCTACAGCGGCAGTTTTCGCGAGATCGGGGCTAACGCCTTCTGCGCTGACCACGTGTCCCAGAAACATGAGCTCCTTGTAGCCGAAGTGACACTTCTGAGGCTTAAGGGTGAGGTTAGCCGATCGGATGGCTTTGAGAACTTGCCGCAGTCGTTTCAGGTGGTCGTCAAATGTCGCCGAAAAAACAACAACAACAAAAAAAAACAACCACGTCGTCGAAGTAGGCGAGGCAGGTTTGCCACTTCAGACCAGCGAGAACGGTGTCCATCATTTGCTGGAAAGTTGCTGGTGCCGAACAGAGCCCGAAAGGAAGTACCCTGAATTCGTAAAGGCCATCTGGAGTGACGAAAGCAGTTTTTTCGCGGTCTCGTTCACCTACCTCAATTTGCCAGTAACCGCTCTTTAGATCGAGAGACGAAAAATACTTAGCTCGCCACAACCTGTCTAAAGAGTCATCGATACGTGGTAGTGGGTACACGTCCTTCTTGGTGACATCGTTGAGGCGTCGATAATCAACACAGAAACGAAGCGTTCCATATTTTTTCTTGACCAGAACGAATGGGGACGACCACGGACTGTGTGAAGGCTGAATGACACCATCATCTAGCATCTCCTTGACTTGGGCTTAAATTGCCTCACGTTCTTTCGGCGAGACACGATAAGGCTGTTGTTTGATGGGGCATGCGTCGGCGGATGTCGTTATTCGGTGCTTCGTGATTGGTGTTTGGCCCACCTTAGTAGGCCGAGCGAAGCACACGTGGAATTCATTCAAGAGTTCCTGCAGTGCGCTCTTTTGGTCGTCCGTAAGCTCGGAGTTTACACCGATGTCTCTGAGCGAACCGTCGTCTGTGTCCACTTCAGAAGCAAAGCACTCGACGATGTCCGTTGATGGTTCGGCGTAGGCGACGGCAGTGCCACGAAAAATGTGCCGATGCTCAAAGGTAAAGTTGGTAACGAGGACCGCTGTCTGGCTATCACGAAGTTCCACGAGGCTTCGCGCTACACAAATACCTTGGGTCAGCAACATAGAAATGTTGCCTTCTACAATGGCTTCACCGTCTTGTAGCTCGTCGGACTTGACCGGAACCATAACACTCGCACATGGCGGTATCGTGATGCTGTCGTCCGAAACGCAAAGTGCGGATCTGTGTCCAATGGCGTCGGTCTGTGTTGTTGCCCTTTGCTTCGAGAAAGTGATGCAGCACTCGCGGAGGTCAATAATGGCGCCATATTCCCGGAGGAAGTCCATCCCAAGAATTAAATCGTGGGAACACTCGCGTTTGCCACTAAGAATGGAGTAATCGGTGCCGGTATCTACAAGTGCACTCATTTTTCTGCCGTTGATCAAGACAGGTATGTCCAGTGAAAAATTGTTCGCGGGAACTGAGTCTGGCGTTGTCGTGTTTTCGTTGTTCCGCGGTTGGCATGATACGAGGTCTTCAGCGCGTCGAGTATCAGCGGCCCCGCCTCGGAAGGTCGCTGACTTCAGTTTTCCCGTCGTGGACTTGGTGATCTCCCTTGCGTCGTCCTCGAGGTGGTATCACGAGCAGGGAAATATCGCCGCGATGAGGGTGAGCGTGACTGCCGCCTTGATGTGCCCGGCCTGCGCTGCTGTTCGATGAATTCTGCTATGTCGGGAGGTCTCTGGCCAAACCTAGGTCAAGGCGAATCGATGGAAAAACCCCGCAGGCCGAGTCGTCGATAGAGGCACTCCTGATACACATGACCAGCTTCGCCACAGCAGTAGTATAGCGGTCGTCGGTCGGGTGCTCGCCAAACCTCTGATTTCCTCGCGGGTGTTCGGCGGTCGTCGATGTACGGTAGCGGAGTTGTCGGAGCGGCTTGCGCCGATTGCAAGGCGACTGGCGACGCAACATAAGTCGGTGCGAAAGCTTGGGCGGGGCTCAGCAATGTTTCTGCGTAAGTCTTGTGCCGAGACTCACTTGGCAGAGGTGGCGCTTCACTGCTGGAAAGAGATGCCTGCAGTGACTGCTGTACTTCGTTGCATACGACGCTGGCGAGGGAGCTGACTGGAGGTGGCGACGTACCATGGTGCTTCTGCAGCTCGTCGCGAACCACTGAGCAAATCAGCTCGCAAAGCAAGGCGACGTCGCACCCGAAGCCTACCGGCGTATCCGGAGTGCAGGCAGAATTTACTTGTCGGTTGTACATGTTTGACCGTTGCTGAAGCGTCTTCTCCATTGCGGTGGCTTTGGTGAGGAACTCCGGGACAGTCTTAGGCGTATTCCGAACAAGACCGCCAAAGAGCTGTTCCTTTATGCCTCTCATCAGATGACGCACCTTCTTCTCTTCCGACATGCTCAGATCGGCGCGCTGAAAGAGACACGTCATGTCCTCCACGTACATCATGATGCTCTCGTTGGGCTTTTGGACGCATGACTGAAGGGCTCGCTCCGCTTTTTCCCGGCGATCGGGGCTGGAGTAAGTCTCCAGTAGCTTGCGCTGGAATTCAGGCCAGGATGACAGGGCACTTTCGCGGTTCATAAACCACGTGTGAGCACCATCCTGGAGGCTGAAGTAGACGTTCCTGAGTTTGGCGTTGTTTTTTCACTCGTTAAACGCAGCCAGCGCTCGAACTCCGCCAGCCAGTCTTCCACGTCTTCAAATGTGTCGCCATGAAAAGCCGGCGGCACTTGGGGGTTCAGTAGCATTAGGTGAGTAGGTGTCACCCTTTCCGTAGAAGTCGCAGTGGTCGTAGTCATCACTTTTTCCTGGAGGTTTCCAAATTCTGGGGTGAGGCCTCCGATTCGCTGGCTTGTGCGATGAACTGGAGTCAACTCCAATTGTGCTAGGTTCTTGCTGCCCAGTGGGGTCTCCTGCATAAGTTGGGTGTACCCAGCAAGCTCCACCAAATTGTCGCGTATACCCTGCTGAAGTATACACGCTGAATGGGGATACAGGCACTTGTGCTTCACGAAACGTAACCGTTGACACGCGATGCCGAGACGAACCTCGTTCTCTTCTTCTTCAGTCCTCTTGCTGTGCCACACCATGTGGCAATATCGGAAGTATCGATATTGGGCAGTAATTTGATAAATTATTTCGATCTCCACCTTTATGAATTACTTTCACCTAGCATTTTGCATGCTCTTGGGGAAAATACCATCTTTGAGACTGCAGTTAAATATACGAGATAAGATTGGGCTGGAGGATATCAATAGCACTCTTAAAAGGGAGAATCTGAAAATCGCATACATCTCTCGTGACCTGCTGTTTTGAACGAACGGCCAGAAAAATGTTTTGAATTTCATTGGAATTCATAGGGAACAAAAATACAGTTTGAGGGTTTTGTGGGCTTAGGTATGCCAGGCAAGAAGGATTGTATGTACTCTGTAGTAAAAACATAATCATTGAAGCAATTTGCAAGTCTTCTACCAGAAAGCCTTTCATCATTAATTACAATTTCCATCTCAGCGCTGTCTTTATTGGGATTTAAAATATGAGATAGTCAATTTCATGTTTAATCACTTCTTTTTAAGATATTGCTATTAAACAACTCATGCATGTAATCGTTCTTCACTCTTCTAAGATGTGACACAACCTTATTACGATGTGCCCTACATAGAGCAAGATCGTCTAAATTTCTGCTTTGAAGGAAATGTTTATAAAGTCTGTTTTCTTTTGCTGCGTAAGTTCCAAGCACTATTTATCCATGGTTTATGTTCCTTTTTCGGCTTTTCTTTAGTCTATTATATATATTTTTTTTATTTTTGAATTCTATATTGTAATTCATTGATACTGTAGTTCTTCACCTTCCCGGTGCAGTTGTTGCAATCAAGGACAACTGAAAGTTTCGTTCAGCCATATCAGATATCATCACTCCCAGATACAATTAACTAATCAATTTTGCTGTAATAACTAACCACCTTTGCTGCTTTGTATTTACTTATGTATGTGTTTCTTACCCACTACCCTCTGTAAGATTTGGTCTTGAGGGTACAATAAAATGGAATAATAAAAAAAAGTATTTTCTAAACAAATCATGCGTGTCTTCACACACCATTCATTGTCTCTGAACTTGTAGCTTATCATAGATGGCAGTTTAATAGTTGTTGCCTCTCTTTACTTTTTTTGTTTTCTTTCTTTCTTTTTTTTCACTTTGCATTGTAGCGATTCAGCACTTGATATGGCAATTGCCATGTTGTATGCCTGCTCTGTAGTGCGATAATCTTCATGTAATATTTACTAGTTTCTTCTACTGTGTATACTCGTTCCTGTTTTTAGTTTTCATTTCAATTTTACTTTTTGTATTGACTACTGATCTTGCATGCTATTATGTTGCGCAAATAAGCTTTTGTTTCATTGATTATTTTTTTGCCTTGTTTCAGGGCGCTTGTCTTACATTGATGTAACAGTAGTTTTCCCCTTACATATCCTGAAGGCCTATAAGGTATTCATAAATATAATTTCTTATTATAAATAAAACAAACATGCCGTAAGCAGGCACACGGATGAGAGAGACGCAATTTTTATTTTTTGACTAATTAACATTTCATTCACACTGTTCAAAATTATGATAATGCTTGCTTGGGAAGCAACCATAATATTTAACCATAACCATAATATAACATAAAATAATTGCATAATTTATAATTTCACGCTTTGTGCACAATATCTTGCTCCATCCAGTTTTGCAACTATGGCATGCAGCAGGCAATGGCATGCAAATGCACACATCAAAGCAAATGCATTTTCTTTAATCTGCAATGAAATTTATCTTGAAGCTTGCTTGCCCTTAGCTGGAACATTCATTGTGTGTTTGCACTTTCAGTGACACTTTATCTTGCATATTTGCCTTTGAACTGGCACACTTATTCCTGCGAGTTGGGTTTGTTCCTTTGCTAACAAAGCCAACACTAATAAAGGGAAAATGAGACATCCACCCAATCGTAGCTTTTGCTTTATTAATTACTTACCTCCACCTTGCGGATTTCCGCAGAACTATTACGTCAAACCCTTGCCTTTGCTTTGAGTTGTCGATAAATTCGACTTCACCCTGCCATCTGCTAGCCGCCTGGTTAGCTCAGATGGTAGAGCGGCTGCCTCGGAAAGGCGGTGGTCCCAGGTTCGAGTCCCAGACCAGGACAAATTTCTCTTCAACTGCGAGGCTTTTCTTTCGAGGAACCCATATGGGTTTCCTTTGTAGCAATTGCTACGATTGGGTGGATGACTCATTTTCCCTTTATTAATTACTTACCTTCACCTTGCGAGTTTCCACAGAACTATTATGTCAAAGCCAACACTAGATACATACTTCAAAAGGTCAGTGAAAGTGGGTAGTTGGTGGCTGTTCATACTTTCTACCTGTCTCATGATAAACTTTTGCACAGGTATACCATTTCTACATACCCACATGAGTGCAGTGGGAGTATGTGTGTGCAAAGTAAAATTAACGCATTCGATAATAAATAGCTGCCAACACACGCTTTGCCACTCATACGCTTCGGGCACCATTTCCTAGTCAGTAAGCGATATTGGGAATGTACTTCAGTTGTGTATAGAAATAGCAAAAGATGGGGTGATTTTGCAGCGGTTAGCTAGTGGAATAAGTGCTAGGTTAGTTTTCATTAAGGTTATACTCTTGGCATGGTTATAATTGGAAAGAATGAAAAAGATAGAGTTGTAGTGTACTAGTTCAAGTGAAGTAATGAGATTAAGGTGACTGGGATCCCATATTGCGGATGCATATTCAAGTTTCATGCGTATTAGAGTCTTGTAAAGCTGTAACTTTAAAGCAGTCGGTGCTTTGAAAAAGTTGCGCTGTAAGTACCTGAGCATGCAATTAGCATTGTTAATGACGTGCTGTATATGAATGGTCCAATTTAGGTAATTTGTAATGTGTATACCAATATATTTAAATGACACGATGAAATATAAGGGAGTGTTGTTGAAATGGTAGGTGCTAGGTGTGGAATTGAATTTGGATGTGCACATTATTTTGCATTTGTTGATATTTAATTACATTAGCCACTTCCCACGCCAGTCAGCTTATATTAGCCAGATCAGCTTGGAGTGTTATAGTATCATCAGTGTTTTTAATTTCCAAGAAAGTAATACAATCATCTGTGAACAGGTGTGTGTTAGAAGATATTTTAGCAGTCAAGTCATTAGTATAGATAAGAAATAATAGTGGTCCCAGCACAGACCCTTGTGGTATACCCGATTGAACTTCAGTGAGTGGAGAGTTACGATTGTTAGCAGTAACGAATTGTAAGTGGTTAGTGAGGAAATTCTCTGTCTATTTTAGAAAGTTAGGGTCGATATTCACAAAGCTTAGTTTAAAAAGTCGTAGTTTATGGCATGCTTTATCAAATGCTTTATTAAAATCCAAAAAGACACAGTCAGCGCAGGATGAGCGATCCAGGATGCGATGCAGGTGATGAGTGAAAGATACTAGTTGTGTTTCGGAGGAATATGATTTTCGAATACCATGCTGTGCATTAGTAAAATGTGAGTTAGATTCTAGAAAGCTAGCCAGATTCGGGAAAACTACATGCTCTAATAATTTACAGCAACTACTCGTAAGGGATAGGGGTTGATAATTAAGCTGTGTGTTTCTGGGGCCAGTGTTATAGGTTTTAACCACCTTCCCAATTTTCCATTTTAAAATAAAATAAAGCATAATGCAAGTCAATAAAATATCTTATTGACTTGCATCAATAAGATGTATTATTCTGTCCGTGAAAGAGAATAATGAGGTTAGTAGAGTTGCCTGTGCAAAAACCAAACTCTTTGGCAAAAAGAATGTCAAATTTTGTTATGTAGTTAGAATTCTTTTTATGCCTAATTATGATTTGGTATACACAGATAAAATTGCAATAGGGCGACAATTGGAAATCAAAGTCCTACCTATGCTGCTTTTAAATGTGGAGATGATTTCTGCTTTCATTAACTCTGATGGAAATATTCCATTCATAAATATGAGGTTAATTACATCGGAAAAAGGGTCAGTGATGAAATTTGACACATACTCTAGATGAATTGACAGGGTTTATCAAGACCTGCACTTGATAGTTTTAGTTGTTGTACGGCAGTGTATACCTCACTTGGACTGGTCAGATAAAGGGAAAATGATTGCAGTAGCCACTGAGGCAATCTTGCAAAGTGTATTATTATTAGTGGAAAAGAAGTTAAACTTGTCTGTGATCTTTGCAGGCTGCCAGTGAGTAGCAGTGGAGCTTGCCAGATTGATGATTTGCAAATCCCCGGAGTTTTTATTCAAAACCAAGTTGATAAGCTTACATTGTTGTTTAGTGTTACTTCCGGCTTCATTAATTTTATATTAATAGTACCTTCTTTTAGCTTCTTCTATAACATATTCTTTTAACAAGAATACCGACATTGCATAACGAAGTTAAGTAAAGCTTAGTTTTTTTAAAACATCTTCTCTTTTTTTTGTGCGGGCCCTTTAATAAACTGTCTGTAAGCCAAGGGTTATGGTGCATAGAGTACTTATTGTGGCATCTAGTGGTAGCATCATGAACACATTGCCTTATTGCCGATGAGAAGACCAGCAGCTTGTCTTGCATTTGTTTCTCATTTTGCTAGCAACCAATTGAAGAAGGCACTCGATTCTACAAATGGAAGTTTCTTAAATAAGACTTTTTGGAAAAATTGCTCAAGTTTTTTAGAGACAAGTGACAGGTGACAGAAAAATGGTATAGTGATCTGTAATGTCAAGTTGAATTATGCCAGAGTAACATGATATGTAGTTGGATAAAATATTATCTATAAGTGTGCTGAGCCACCTGTGGCACACCTTGTTGGCAATGTAAGCAACTGCTTATAACCAAAGCCTACAAAACAATTGGAGTACTCAACTGAATTATGGTTGACTTCATCTAAAAGCTTAATATCCTCCTTAATTACAACCTTTTTCTTTTTATGTGGCATTTTGTCTAAAGTTTTGTATAATGCAAAGTAGGGAGCAATATTTGCATCCTAGAATAGATTTTTTTAGCATCAGGTGGGGTGTTCATGCTTCATATTTTCGTATCTAGAAGAGCAATGTAGTGTTTTACGGACTAGTGTCCACTGCGTTGCGGTCTTGGTGGTTTTAGTTGCTGTACGCAGTCTTCTCAGTGATTATTTATTGGGTGGGTGGGTTGGTCACAGCGGTGCGCAAGGTTCGCCGGCGGATGCCTCATGATGAGAGCCCCATCACACTGGGAGCAGAGGCACGGGAGCAGCTGGAGGCAGAGGTGCGCAGCTTGGGCCAGGTGGTGCAAGCGGCATGTGCCTTGCAGCGTGCCGTTTCATCCCGCATTGAGAATGAACTCCAGTTACCTCTGGACAAGATGAAGGAATTAGCCCATGAGGCCACTGACCGTGTCTATGGCAAGGAGGACCAGGTAATTAAAAAAAAAAGCCATTGCTGCACCTGTCATAAAATGCCATTTGGCAGATTTGCATATTTCCATGTTTAATTCCTTTGCTTTACTTAACTACTATTTTGAACAATTTCTGTGTGGCTTTGCCTGGCCTCAAGGGCACATGTTACTGGGAACAGTAGAAAAAAAATGTTCTATGTGAAATGTTTTCTTTTCCCTTTTTATGTGCTCTGCCATAAGAAATTTAATAATTCAGTGGTGGTTTAGTGGTAAATGCGAGATAAATTTGTTAGGCATTACGTCACATCTCTTTTAGGTCCGGGATCCATGATTTAAACTGCATTTACCACATTGCAAAGTGTTGTTCATGAGCTCACTCGATACACATCCTACCTCTTTGAGGAGCGAAGTGTGCAACTGACGGTGGTCCAGAGCAGGCCACACTCAGTTGCACTCTATATATACTTCTACTATGTTACCTCCATCTACCACCACCATGTGACCCGCTTCCCACACTACACACATATAATTTTTTTTAGACTTTGGCAGCGCTACTGCTAATGCATTAAAAGGGCTTCGTAATAGTGAACACAGAAGCACATGAAATGAGTTGAGGGGATGATGTGAATAGGCGAGCTGCCTTTGTCTCAACCAGAAGCCCTTTTCCATTGTCTCTCTAAGCATGCGCAGGGTTACACCCACTATGTGGGGCCAAGGACCATTGCAGCACCCTCACCCCTCATTTCTGGCACCCCTTCCATCTCGACACCGCAACTCACCAAACAAACCCACCTAATCCTTATGCGATCGCCACAGCCACTGAGAGGATGAGGTTTGCAGGGCAGCCTACTTAATGAATTCCCCCCTCACCAGCCTGGGGGGGGGGAGGGGGGACAATCTGTGGCAGCTGAGTGACAGTGCTTTGCAACCAATCTGTCCAGACGGGAGGCAAGAGCTGGGGAAGTTCCCTGAATTGCAGTGGCTTCGTACAGTCACACCATGAATGGCTGAACTCCCATGGCAATATTACTGTTTTCATGTTGCTCTTTTCAATTACCATTTGTTAGAGCTGTTTGGGTTTTTTTCAGGGGCCTGATTGCCTGCGTGAAGCACTGGCAGCAGCTGTGAGCACCCTGGAGGGCATGGCTGATGCAGTACAGCCACAGGAACCCCAGCCCAAGCCTATAGCACCTATCCAACTGAGAGCTCAGGCAGCTCGTCAACAAGCACGCGACCTTGAAGCAGTGCGTGCCAGCCTGGAAGCTCGTGAAAATGACATCATTGCCCTCAAAAAGGCGCTCAAGATCAAGGTACACGCATTACTACACGCTGCATCAAATACTTCCTTTTATTTGCTTGCCTAACCTGAAGAAAAGCACCACGTTTCGTGTGGTATGTGTTATTTTAAGAACATGCCAGCTTAATTGTGATTACTTAAAAAGTTGAATACAAGTTCTCTTGAATCAAATTTATGATGTAATCAGCCGTGGAGTCTTTAGTGCTTCTTTATGAATTGTCCAAACGAATGCTCAAAGCAGGAAAGTGGTAAGGTTTATGGCTATACAGAGATGTACTATGATAGAATAACATGCCAAGCAAGCTTCTCATATTTGGATAAGTGGCCACTTGTGCTTTTCAAAGTAATCTTGAACATCATTTCTTGACATAGTACATGTGCAGCTCCTATTTATTTTTTTTTAAATTTGGAAGTGATGAAATGGCACTGCCAGTGTCCACCTCCATATTTCTAGCATGTAATGGCAGATCAAGCTCTTGACCTACAAGTCTATCATCATACACCATGTCATCAGTATGCATTGTTGTTGCGCACCATTTTTCACATGTTAAATGGATGGCATGTGGTAGGTTTGATACGATGGTGGCGTCTGTGATGCACACCAGTGCCATGTGCTTGTTGAATTGATGACTTTGGCGAAGAATACCAAGGATAATGAGCTATGGGCAACTAGTCCTTAACTAGTCGATGTTTTGAACCAGTTTTCATGGCATGGATCTTCCCTTTTCTACACATTGACCCCACATTATACATTGAGCAAGCTTTAGGAAAAACCAGTCCCAAACCTAGAAGGCAACCAGCCTGTGAATCACTACATCAGCATTTAAGTTACCTGATTGAACAAGTGCCCACCTGCACGATTGTCTACAAATTCTGGGTGGACCTTTGCTTGGCAGTAATAATAGGTACGGTATGTGCAAAAAAAAAAAAACAGTTTTTTTTTTTAAATATGTGTAGACAATTTGGCATGCAGTAATGGGGGACTGCGGATTAATTTTGACTACCTGGTGTGGTTCTTTAATTTGCACTCAATGCATGTTTTGCATTTCGCCCCCATCCTAATACGGCCAAATGAGACTGTAGGGCTATTTTGCTGACTGTCGCAATTGTGGCAAAGGGCACTTGTGATCTGGCAGCTGATCGTCTTAGTGCTCTTATTATTGACAACACGATTAATGTGGGCTTAAATAAATTTGTTATCTCGGTATCGTCAGGGCATATAGCAAATGAAACATACTACTTGCAAGCCATCTGAATCGCCTTGCTGAGATAGTCAGTGTTTGCTTTCTGCCCGCAAGACAAAATGCCATCAGATTGTTGCTCGCGATCATGCCAGTGGTTTAGTACTGGGCGCTGCTTTACATAAAATCCGCACACTTGACATAGTTTTGTCCTATTAAGAACTATTTCATGTAAAAAACAAACTAGCCGATTGGTATGTCGCCGTGAGCAGCGATAGAAGCGATCGCCTCTGCTGGGTGATGGGACTGGCGAAGTGCAGGCCCTACAACGGCACTAGCTGTGTAGTATTATAAAAACTTAGAGCACTATAAACACATAGGACGTAGAAAAAGAAACACACACCCCACACGCTCACTCACAAGTGATATTTAATGCACACATGGAAAAATACATATATCGAAAATGGATGCATCGCACATGTCAAGACATGGTACAAAAAACAGCATACATCTGAGGCATGTGTTAACATCAATTAATAAAATTGAGCCCTTTATCATGTAGTAATAAGGATGGTTGGCTTACACACAGTGTGGCATTATTACTACATGATAAAGAATTCAATTTTATTAATCGATGTTAACGCATGCCTTAGATGTATGCTGTTTCTTGTACCTCATCTTGAAATTTGCGATGCATCCATTTTCTATATATGTATTTTTCCATACGTGCATTAAACATAAGTTGTGAGTAAGCGTGTGTGGTGTGTGTTTCTTTTTCCACGTCCTGTGTGTTTAATGCATTCTAAGTTTTTATAATAATGCATTACCAAGTAGCCCACCTATCCATCCTTTTGCAGCGGTGTAGGCCCACGCAATCTGCGCTGTTGGCCATGGCCTTCCTATCTTTCTGCCCATTGTACAATGATATCCGAGGAATTGGTCATTCGTCCAGCATCTGATCCAAGGCCGCATTTTGTCAAAACTTTTTAGAAATGGCTTGGGTGGTTGTTCGGACAAGTTGGACGCCGGATCATACTGCAAGCTACTGCTCCTACGGGTAAAGCATTGCCGAATTCGCGCTTTCATTTGTGCTTGTGGGAATGACCAACGCTGTACATTTTATTTCGTGCGCAGAAACTTATTAATGTGTTTAGGCGCGTTTATGACATCCACACTGCAATTGACGCAGCTACGACCATGCTGCCTGCATATGTGAACGTGTGCAGGCTATCTGTACTGCTAATGGGATGTGTTTTGAAATGCATCTGCTCGCTCAACCTGCATTCAAGGCTAATCTTAATCTAGCTTTCCCACAAATGCATTAAGAAGTTGTAATGACACGTTATTAATGATCTTAAGCACCCTTGTTGGCTAAGCATGCCACACAAACTAACTATTATGAAATGTTTGGTGCATAATCAAGGAGCTGGTATAAGAATCCAACTTTTGCCTTTTACCATGGCGGCTCATTGCTTGCAGCAGTTTTCATCAACAGGAAACATATGAAAACTTCAGCCTCTTGCATCTTTTGATGTAACACGGCTTGTCGGGATACTGCGTTTTCGTTGTTGTAAACCAGTAGAATAAGGACGCACACGCACCTGCGAAACACAGTGCCTACAAGGTAGGTGCGGCAGCTTTGTGGCGGAGTGCCTGCTGTGCGAAAGTCACTGTCAGCGACAGCACCGCCACACCTTCATGATGTAGCGCCGTGGTATATGTCTATATATTCTAGCAAATTTTGGATTACCATGCGATGCAGGTGTTTCAAAACAAATAGGCAAAGATTTAGGGCAGATTTTCAGCTTAACAAAAAAGCTAAATGCTGCTGCAAACTATAAAGATCTTATTTACGGACTCACATTATAATCATTTTGTTTCGTTGTTTCACAGCATCAATCACTCAGCCACTTCCTATTGGGATCAAATGGCATCTTGAGTCCTATCAAAACCTGTTGGCATTTATAGCTTCAATTCCAGTACAAATTCCAATGCAAATATGTGTGCCTTTCATCTGCTACTACCAACTTACTAGGCTGGGACACTTTATCTAATAGCTCCATTACATTGATGGTGAACCTAATATGCATTTCTATTAGTCTGTCAGCAAGTGCTATCACACTTTATATGCACAAATACAAGTATAACTTCAAAACTGGTGTCCTGCTAATTAAATTACATATAGTAATACAGACTGACGAGAAACTAATAAACAGTTGTACTTAACTAATATAGACCCTTGTGAGATCGATAAATATTGTATTCATAAAATATAAAAATTTAGACTAATACAAATCTGTGTTGGAATTTTTTCTAGGTTTCTCTCATGCATAATGGTCTGCTGTGTGAGCTAGGAACTTTTTTAAAATGTGCCTTAGACATTTGGGTGGGCTGCAGTCTTTCAGTATGGGAGAAAGGTTCGAAGTTCAAGCCGGGCTTGAGAACATCTTGAGAATAGAAATTTCCCAAGGTTGCTGGCTTTGGAGTTTTGGCACAACCATTGGATAATAAATATCAGCTGTAAAGCAGGGACTCTGCTGAAAGTACTGTATTACCTCATGTAACGGCCACATTGTATCTTTAATTTGGTCCGAATTTTATTAGTGTAGCCCATACATGAGTAAAAAGTAAATAAATGTCTACCTTTGAAAATGAGAAAGGAGTACTGCCTTATGAGACAACCTTGGAGCCTTTATTTTAGTTTCATTTGTTACCTCATTTTTATTTTTGGCACTTAACTGTGGCACTGGAGCAGCTGGAGCCTGGCTCACAGGAGCACACTTTTCAAAGGGAACACCCTCCTTGTATGGGAGCTCAGACCTCACATGACATGTGAGGTAGCACAGTGACAAAACTACCAAGGTTCTCGCATGAAACTTTGAGCAGAATGTTAAATTTCATAGCGTATGCACAACTTTCACACAGCACAGGAGTGACAAAAGCTTACTGCATAGATGTAGGAATGTATTTACAAAATGCAAAAGGTGTCTGTGCTGTTGATCTACATGTGCTCAAGGCAGCATATGTTGGTATGCACTCTTATGGAAAGCAGCGTAAATTGCTTGAAGAGCATAAGCCATGTCTAAGCTGTCATTTCTTGACACCAACACTTAAGTTAACAGGATTCCATATATGAGACTTTGAACTGTAAATGCAACAAATAGATTGAAGAGAAGCCCGATACATTTCCATGTTGTGCATGAATGCTGTGTGAATACATAGTTCAGCACATTCCATATGGCTTTAGATGACAAAGTGTGCTTAGGAAAGGAGAGTGCACCTTATGTATGAATAATTTGGAAAAACATTTTGCTTAAATATTCAGACTGAAATTTATTGCTTCGGCCCTTCATGAAGAATATGCAGTATATGTGCAAGGCCTTCCAAGATTCCATCATGTTCAAACAGTCGTCAGGAGCATGAAAGAAAAACAAAAGCACAGCTGTGGTTCTACAGTGTCATCTCTGAAGAAGCTGGGTTGGTTCTGTAAGATGAGCAACCTATTAAACCTATTTGTGATGCTAATTCAATTCTTCTCACTTTGTTGTTTTCAACCAGAAAACTTTTGTTATCAAATGCTCACTTTTGAAAAAGTAAACATGTGCGAAATGCGGTCATAAGAGTCTCCAAAGTTTAAGAACAAAACACCTGAGGACCTTATACACTTGGACGTGCTCTTCATTCAACACCTCATAGACATAATTCTGCCTACACTTAAGCATTCATTGTGAGATTGTTGGTTTACAAGCAGGTTTACAAGCAGTAATGAGAAATGTTGGAACATGGCTTGAAATTCACTGCTACAGGAAGTAAACAAAAAATTTCAGAAAGGAAGTGTAAGTGTTATCCATAATTGAGCCTAAAAGACCTGTACATAAAATTTTTTCAGATTTAATAGCTTTTGTTTCTGTATAACGTGGCTGATGTTTGGGTGGCTACTGTGTATTGCAGAGTGAAGAATGCAGCGAAATGTGTGTTCGTAAAGACATGGCAGAGAAGAAACTGGAGGTACTGACCCGGGACAGTGATGAAAGAGTAGACAAGGTGCAAAGACAGCTGGATGAAACAAGGATGCGGCTTCGCAAGAAAGAAAAGTACATAAATTTTGTCTCGCCTTTGTGTTACAAATTGACATCCAAAAGACTGCAGCAACATTTCTTTCAGAAAGTTTAAAATGCCTTGGGAGTGAAGAGCACCACCTTGTGAAGATTCCCTAGCACAAATTTCCTTAAAACTGTCTGCAGCAATGACATTACAAAGCGCCAAAATCCCTTTGCCATGTTCGCTTCCTTTCCATTATCGATATCATGTTGTAGCCTGTGTCTACTCGCGAGCATGGGCAGTGCTTTGTCCATGCTCGTCATGACATGCTTTAGCTTTTTTTTATGTTTTGCATACAGAAATTGGCTAGGATCAGTATTTAGGATGCAGCTTGCGCTGCTCACTTGATTCACTTTCTAGGACAATCTGGTTTTATTTTGGTGTCCCTCTTCTCTACCATTCTGCTTGCCCGTGGCATTTGATGAAGTCCAGCCAGAAGCCATCTGTTACAGCTTGACATCAATGGGCAATGCGAAAGTGACGGGGGCTCTACCAGTGAACAGTTTTTGATTGTACATTCTCTGCTGCATGTGGAAGTGTAATATTTGACTAAGGTTTGTGGTCACTTGTATACTCAAGAAATTCTGACCATTATGGATTCAGGCCTAGCAAGCCATTGGCCATCACCACTCATAATATTGCATGCAGCTGTGTGTGCATGTGCTCTTCCCCTAAAGGACACCAAGCATGGTGCGTGACAAACACAGTACAGTAGAACCTCATTCATTTCTTTTGAAAAAGCACGAGAAAAAACTTATTAGTCGGATAAACATATGACCCAAAAAATTCGGCAGACTCACCTGTAGTTGACATCTATGTAATGCGAAGCGTTGCATGAATCGTTGCAGCATGAGACACCGACATGCACCGAGCTGGTGGGGCCCGAGAGCCCGAAGAGGCGTGTTATCATTTTTGCAGCTTTGGCAAGCTTTGTTTGTGCTCGCTGAATTTGGCTTGGGTTAGCAGCTTCTTCGGAAGAGGCATTTTAGTGGGAATTTCTCACGTGCACACTCGCCAAGAATTGCTGCAGTGCGAGAAGCCTACGCATGTCGAGCAGGTGGGGCTCGAGTGGCCAGAAATGCGCCTTGTGTTTTTCCTACTGTGTAGTGTTTTAAGACAGAAAACCTAAATGAAGACAGGCTAGTGGGCAATGCCAGAATATGACACCACCAATGTGAAACATGATGCCCACTTTGTGACAGCTGCAGCAGGGAACAAGCGTTAACCCTAATGCACCACCGTTTCCTGCTTCAGGTGGTGCATTTGGGTTATTGCCTATTAAAACCATGCAGTTCACTTCTAATGGCACTACATAACGTGCACTGTGAAACAGATAGGTGAAGATGCTTATTGCTATAGGGTTGGCGGTGATAGCTGTGAATGCAACATGCAAGAACCCACAAGGAGATTTGCTGGTACCGGAAGAGAAAACTGTGAGCTCATGCCAGTGTTTTCACATGACACGGGTGGGCAAGTATTGCGGGGAAGCTGCCGTAGTGGGCACCTACTGCTCCCGATCACACGTGCCTCATGGCGTTTCTTGTTGACACGGGATCTAGTGGCCGGGAAATGTGTCATACGATCGCAGTTTCCCGATGTACTTAATGTTGGTGATGAAAGGTTTTGTTTTCCAGGAATGTATTAACCAGTAAAAAAGAAGTGTAACTATATTTGTAAACTTTTTGTGTTCTCTGTCGCGAATGTTGGCACCAGAAAATTGTATGAAATGGGATTGTATCAACGAGGTTCTACTGTACTGCCCAAGCTGACGAAGGGCAGGTTTATTTGTCTTCAGTGACTGCCAACCTTGTACAAATGCCCAGTCCCGAGTGACATGGGAAGTAAAGACTTAAGAAAAAAAGTGTCCCTACGGCTATGCTACATACTCATGGTTATCGAATGGTCTGGTTGCCAGAGCATAGGGTAATCAGTGTTAGCTTCAAATGAGTATGACCTGGTGTAGTACGACCATGCAGAAGCAATAGGCACCGCTACTTGGCTTAGCGTTTGGAAAAGGAGCCACACCAATGATATGTTCCCATTATTGGTGTAAGGCACCATAGACAAGCTCAAGTCCAAAGGTACCCAAAGGGGCCAGCGGACGAGAGAAAGAATGTATACGTGCCTTGTGCTGTTTGGAGAAATCTCCACACTCCCTCAGTGTTTTGGTTGTGCCAGTTGCACTGCATATGGCCAGAAGTGCAAGGGCATGATTCTCGGCAACCAAGGATCAGTGTAAACCCGCTGGACCAACTGGGGTGGGGAGACAAATGAATGACAGCCCTACCGTTGCCTCGTCCAGCCACAGGTGTAAAGGGAGAGGAGTAGGGGTGGAAACATAGGCGGACATCCGCATAAAAAGCTACCGGGGTACGACAGTTTCCACAGGTTTTAGTGACATCTAGTGGATGTGATGGTTCATTTATCACATTGAAGAGGCTTTGCAAGGCTCTATAAAATGGCAGCTACAGTTATTGTTAACAGTGGTAGCACCAGGTTGCAATAATTCTATGAAGATGATCTAGAAATTCCCATTAACTCATTTCAGCATCGTGCTATGGCTGTGTGCAGGGTCTTCCTCATAGGTTTAAAAACATAATGCAACTCTAATTGTGAGCTCTTAGCTTTCACAGAATTCCATATTTAACAGTGAATGTAAATTCTTTTCAGATTTAGAGTTGGAGTGCACAAGACCATACATCCTCTGCCTCATATTTTGGTTAGAAAGTTCAAGGAACTGAGTAATGTAATATGTATTTGGATAGTGCTGTACTGGCTGTGCATGTAGTGCCCAGTGTTCACACTTGATCTGTCTAGGGCTATTTGTTTGGTGTTAGGGCCAAGTGAAAAAAAATTCTTAGACAGCAAATACCAGCTTAGAAGTTGCGTAAACGATCTGCATATCCTTTTCTTTCAAGGCTGAGAATCAGACTTACATTACTATACTTCTCATAGAGTTTACAAGTTCTGTTGTTGTTGTTTTTTTCCTGCTGTTTCCTCAGTCACAATCGAGGTTGGGAGCTGGTGCTTTGTCTGAATCTAAAATATTTTCTGCATGGCTGAAAAATTTGTGATTTATTGTGGCATTGCATATCATAAGCATCTTTTGGTGTGTCAGGCATATTTATTCTTTGAAACATCTTGTACAGGTTGGTTTGTATGAAATTTTTTTGGAAACCGAACTTTTACAGTGGAAAAACACAGGACATAGGAGTCGCATACACCATAATTGTGTATGTCTCCTTTTCTGTGATCTGTGTTTTTACGCTGTGTAAGTTGTTTTGAGCATCGAAGGTGTCAATTTTTCTTGCCTTTTTACAGCAGTATTCTGCTAACTTGCTTGAAAACATACCATGATCGCCATGACCTGTAAAATTTATAGACATTGTTTGGTTGCAGAGAGTTTGAAGAGACCATGGACCATTTACAAGCCGACATTGATGCTTTGGAAACAGAGCGTGGTGAACTGAAAGACAAGTTAAAAATGATCTCTAAGAAGACTCTTTACAAGGGACTGTCTGAAACAGTCGGCATGCCAGGTAACTCGTATACAAGTGATATTATAACATTTGTCCCTTACTCTTACTTTGGATACCAGTCACTGGGATACAGACACGGTTGAGTGGTGTGTTAAATGCATCATGATTCTACCAGGCTAAAAATGAATGAGTGTTTATCTCATTATTTCTTTAATTGAGCAGATGCCTTCTGAGAAAACAGTATAAATTATCAGCACAGCTAGTTAGGCGAGTTTGTTGAGCATAGCAAGCATGTAAACACGCTTAAATGACGTGGACGAAAAAAAAAGGATGACACACGTAGTGCATTGTGTGTCTCATCCTTCAGTTTGTCCCCATCTGTTAAGAACTAAAAATTTGATTGGAATGAAACTGCATGAATACGAGACACATTGTGCAGCATCTATGGGAAAAATTTCAAGTGTGTGGGTCAGTTAGGGGAGGCACATGAAATTAACAGTGGTGTAGGGCAACACCTTACAAAAAGATGGAATTACCTAATTTATCAACCATCACTATGAGCAGTGGGATGATGATTTTGAGCTTAAACTATTCAAACAGATATCGTTGAATCCCTCTGCAAGCCAACGTAGGCATTGAAAATTAAGAAATTGAAATATATTTCTGGGTTACTCAGAGCGGCTTGCACCCACTTGCAAAGGTGAAGGATAGGTCACATGCGCAGCATGTGTCACGGTAAGAAAATAGTTCCAAGAGGGCACAGTGTATCACGGCAGCATGATTCTCTAGGTAGTCCTGCAAAGAGTTCTATCAATTTACATTCAAAAAGCAGAGAAATATTCTGTATTTGATTCAATATCAATATTTCATACTTCTTTCATATTATATTTTATTTCATTCAAACATTTCACTATTTGAATGCCCCTATAGAATTTTTATAAGGATCAGTGAAGCCACACACATGCACACGTATACTAGTGGAGGACCCATTGCAAGAACTCATAAACAAAGCACCCTCAGAGTGGTAAAAACAAATGCTTGCACTTGTGGAAAGAAAAATGATCCGATGTGATTGGTTCCGCCCCTGCAGATTTCTGTTTGAAAGTGCAATTTGAGCTGCCCAATTTTCAAAGTGATTTGGATTAATTGCATTTAAGTGTTCACAGATAGCATCATTATGTATGTGCGTAGTTGCAGAGTGCATTACAATGATGCTCATTACTCAAAAAAATTAAGTTCTGGGGTTTTACATCCAAAACCACAATATGTTTCTGAGGCACGCCGTAGTGGGTGACTCTAATAATTTGGACCACCTGATGTTTAATGTGCACCCAATGCTCGATGTTCTTTACTAAAGAGTATATTGTGTTATATATTGCCAGTCTTTATTTTACTTTTTTTTCCCCACTAAGGTTTCATCTTTCGGGCCAAAGGTAAGCAAGCAGTGTTGATTGGCTTATCACTGATAGAAGTGATGCTCAGTGTGCAGCTGCATTTTTAGCACATGCAGAATGACAGTGTTTTAATTTGCAGCAAATACAAGCTGGCCACAGCTGCAGGATATCAAGGCAGCATTGCGACATGTGCACAGTGAGCGAGCCAAGCTGGAAAGCCACCGTGTGAGCCAGCTGCTCGCATCATTGGCACCACTAGTGCCAGTACCACCACGTGTCGAGCAGCAGCGTGATGCATGTGCAAAGGCTGCACGTGCCCAAATTCAGGCCCTGTCACTGTGTGTCCAGGTCCGCGTGGTGGATCTGAGCAACCGGCGTGCTTCCAGCTGTGCTCAGGAACCAAACTGGGGTGCCCTGGTTGAGGCACGTCGTTCCCTTGAGGCTTCGCGGAATGAGCTCATGCTGCTGCGCTCATTGGCTGTGGCGCGTGTGGCTGCTGCATGGCGTGCCTTTCCTAACCCTGCCATGGTTCGCCTTCTTCAGGCACAATAGCTTCCTGCCTTATGAACAGTTCTGCTAAGCATTGCCAAATTTTTTTTTTTCATATCTGGAAGCGTGGGCCATCATGCTTACTTTTGTATAAAATCTTAATACAAGGATTCACTCTGGTTCTATACGAGTCAAATATTTCACACTGTTTTATTATTTTACTATTTTACCATTTTACTGTATTGTGCACTTAGGATAGGGAATGCATTAGCAACAAATAACAAAGCATAGCCCTTTTTGCAAGCTGTATTTAGCACTGGGTGGTGGCTACAACGCACATGAGGGCAAGATCTAAGCAACTCCGAAGTGTATCGCCACGATAACTTATTGAAACTCTTTATAAGCTTTCAGGTTATTTGATTTTTTTTCTGAGCCAAGCTGCATGTGATCGTGCCTGCTGCTAGCACTCCTTTCATATTAATGCACCCTTTGTTGGAGAAATAAACATGCTTCTTTGCTGGGAGCACTGTCTTGGACTCTCACTTCAACTACTAGTACTTCAAGTTGAGCTGTCTGCATTTGCATACAGTGACCAAGAGTTCTAAAAACATAACTTAACATCTCGTGATTGTGATAAATCACTGGAAATTGACGCTGGCTACGTTCAACACACGAACCCTCTCGAGTGAAACGAGCTTAGCAGGACTCTTTGAGGAGCTATCAGGCATTGTTTGGGATATCATTGGCCTTAGTGAGGTTAGAAGAAATGGTGAGGCTTATACAGTGCTGACTAACGGGCACGTCCTCTGTTATAGAGGACTCCCATATAAGAAGGAATAGCTAATCCATAAGGACATAGCAGGCAACATTAACGAATTCTACAGCATTAATGAGATGGTAGCATAGTCATAATAAAACTAAATAGGAGGTATAGAGTAAAGGTAGTGCACTCTAAAAATGGTTGCACCCTTTGGGGTGCATATTTGCCACGGAACAATAATCGTCATCTGTCTTGCTTGCGTTTCCTTTCTTGAAACGCTGTGCTCGTTAACTTTCCTGTCTGGAATGCTATGTCATGCTGATAACACACATGCCATTCGTTACTGGGAAGTACCAGGCTCGTAGCGTTAAAGAAAGGAAATGCGGGCAAGACAGATGACGATTTATTGTTCTGTGGCAAATATACACCCCAAAGGGTGCAACTGTTTTTAGAGTGTACCAGCATACGCTCCAACCTCCAGTCATGATGATGGTGAAATAGAACAGTTTTATGAAGGCGTTGAATTAGCGATGGGAAAAGTGCAAACTCAGTATACTGTAGTCATGGGTGCCTTCAATGCAAAAGTGGGGGGAAAAGCAAGTTGGTGAACAAGTAATGGCAACTATGGCATCGATTCTAGGAACACTAGATGAGAGATGTTGGTAGAATTTGCAGAAAGGAATAAGCTGCATAATAAGGAATAAGCTGAATAAGCATAGCAACAGAAGGTGGGCTAGGAAAAGCCCTAATGGTGAAACAAGAA
The DNA here is from genome assembly GCF_050947875.1 of Dermacentor variabilis. Taxonomy (NCBI): domain Eukaryota; kingdom Metazoa; phylum Arthropoda; class Arachnida; order Ixodida; family Ixodidae; genus Dermacentor; species Dermacentor variabilis. Next base: position 57,776,598 of record NW_027460280.1, on the reverse strand, counting down.
ATGAAATGGATTTCGTACTTCCTGCCAATCCCAACTTGGTGCAGGATGTAGAAGTGTTAGGTAGGGTAAAGGTGCAGTGATCGTAGGTTAGTAAGGCCTAGGATTCACCTCAATATGAAGGGAGAAAGAGTAAAATTGGTCAAGAAGACAAAGCCAACGTAGATGCAGTAAGGGTAAAAGAAGACCAATTCAGGCTGGTACTTGCAAACAAATATGCAGCCTTAGAAAGATGAAGATGACATAGAGGTAATGAATGAAACCGTAACTAGGCTGGCTTCACAAGCAGCAATTGAAGTGGGAGGTAAGGCACCAAGGCAACCAGTAGGTAAGCTCTCCCAAGTTAAAGAAGACCTAATAAAGAAACGACAAAGAATGAAGGTGTCCAATTCAAGAGATCAGGTAGATTTCGCAGAACTGTCAAAACTGATCAACAAGAAGAAAGTAAGGCATATTCGAAATTGTAACGTGAGAAAGACTGAGGAAGCAGTAAAAGATGGCTGCAATATGAAATTGGTGAGAAGAAAACTTGGCATAGGACAAGCCAAGATGTATGTACTAAAAGATAAGCAGGGTAATATCAGCAATTTCGAAGATATAGTAAAAGCAGTGGAAGAATTCTATATTGACCTGTACAGTACCCAGAGCAGTCACGATTCTGCCATTCAAAGTTGTAATGAACAGGTTGCAGAGGCTCCTATAACTAGCGATAAAGTTAGAAAGGCTTTGAAAGACATGAAGCGGGGAAGAGTGGCAGGAGAAGACCAGTCAATTTAATCAAATATGGAGGAGACGTAATGCTTGAAAAACTAGCGGCCCTTTATACGAACTGTCTATCGACTTCAATGGTCCCAGAGAACTGGAAGAATGCCCACATTATACATAGGCCCCTTAGCTTACTTCTGGTATTATATAAAATATTCACCAAGATAATCTCCAATAGAATAAGGGCAATACTGGACTTTAGTCAACCTAGGGAACAGGCAGGTTTCAGGAAGGGATACTCTACAATGGATCACAGCCATGTCATCAATGAGGTAATTGAGAAATCCACAGAGTACAATCAGCCTCTCTATATGCTTTCATAGATTATGAAGAGGCATTCGATTCAGTAGAGATACCAGCAGTCATAGAGGCATTATGTAATCAAGGAGTACAGGATGCTTGCGTAAATACCTTGGAAAGTATCTACAGAGATTCCACAGCTACCTTAATTCTCCACAAGAAAAGTAGGAAGATACCTATAAAAAGAGGGGTCAGACAAGCAGACACAATCTCTCCAATGCTATTCACTACACGCTTGAAAGTATTCAAGCTATTAAACTGGGAAGGCTTAGAAATGAGGATCAAAGGCGAATATCTCGGCAACCTTTGGTTTTCAGATGACATTGTCCTGTTCAGCAACACCAGGGAGGAGTCGCAACAAATCATTGAGGACCTTAACGGAGAGAGTGTAAGAGTGGGGTTGATTAATATGCAGAAGACAAAGATAACGATCAATAGCTTGGCAAGGGAACAAGAGTTCAGGATTGCCAGTCAGCCTCTAAAGTCTGTGAAGGAGTATCTTTACCTAGGTCAATTACTCACAGGGGACCCTGATAATGAGAAGAAAATTCACAGTATAAAAATGGGTTGGAGTGCACACGGCAGGAATTGCCAGATCCTGACTGGGAGCTTACTACTATTGGTGAAAAGAAAGGTGTACAACCACCACATCCTACCAGTGCTAACATATGGAGCAGAAACTTGGAGACTGAGAAAGAAGCTTGAAAACAATTTAAGGACTACACAAAGAGCGATGGAACAAAAAATGTTAGGCGTAACGTTAAGGAGACGGGAAGGGAGCGGTTTGAAACAGAGAGCAAAATGGTATAGCGGATATTCTAACTGATATTAAGTGAAAAAAAAAATGGAGCTGGGCAGGTCATGTAATGTGTAGGTTAGATAACTGGTAGACCATTAGGTTTAGAGAATGGGTGCCAAGAGAAGGGAAGCACAGTTGAGGATGGCAGAAGACTAGGTAAGATAATGAAGTTAAGAAATTCGCAGGCGCTAGTTGGAATCAGGTGGCACAGGACAGGGGTAATTGAAGATTGGAGGGGCCTTCATCCTGCAGTGGACATAAAAGAGGCTGCTGCTGCTGATGATATCTTTTTCCATAGGTTCAGCATTTGCCCTACTACATTTTCAGCGTAAGCAGGCACGAAACTTGTGCAGCATTTTGCACCACATTGTGGAAGCCACACTTTAATTTGAACAATTATGCTCCATTTATAAAAATGCTGGTCCAGATCATTTGATTGAAATTAACCTTTTTCGCCATATCACTATATCACAAAATGTACTATCAGCAAAGATTAAAACATTAACAGTGGAATGCATGCCGTTTTCGATGGATAACTGAAGGTGCATTGTGCAGTGTAGTCCAGTCGTCACTAGACAGGCACGCACATCTGGTTTGCCCTCCAGATGCGAGCATGATCACCATACTGTGATAGTTTTGCGCCTGCTTTGTTTTGTTTTCTTTGACTTGAGTTGTCTCACTTTCAAATCACAGAAAACAGAGGCAAAACTATCGCAGTACGGCAAGCTTCCTCGCATCCACCGGGCAAATTGGACGTGCACCCGTGTGCCTTGTGATGACTGACCTATCTCACACACTGCCTTCAGTTATGCTTCAGACACGCACTCCACTGTTCATATCATATTTCAATTTTGCTGATAGTACTTTTACATCAAAAGTAGCAGAAAAAATTGCATTGTTGCAGAAACCTCGCATAATATTCAGTTACACCTCATTCACATAATTTTCAACAACAAAAAAAATTATTCGCAAATACACATTTTTTCTACAAAAACAAAAATCATATAGCACGTTCAACCAATATTCAATATAGTGTTTTTTTGACAGAACATTAACTTCCTTCAGTTAGTTGAAACGTGTTTAGTATGTTAGAGAGACAGTAGTGGATAGTGGAAAACAGGCAAATCTTTTTGCTTTTTGTAACTTGATGCTAGTAGATGCTATGTATTTTTTGCCAACATAACAAAGTGTGCCTACCTGTGATTTTTGTGAAACAAAATTTCACTGCAGGTATGCTGTTATGCAAGGTGAAGCAATCCTCAATAATCGGCTCAGAAATCATGCTGCACAAAAGGTTGTGATGTGAAATAATTGCCGGGGTCTTCAGGATAGACATTGTGTTTCATTCAATAGCACCTGTGTACATTTCAGGAAATATTGGAGTGACGAAACGTCACAACTTGATGCACACACATCTGCAGTTCGTACGAAAAGGTTGTACTCGAAGCTCAGCCATTCATGACAGCACACAGTGGCATGTGCTGCCTATGGAAGGCTGCGTGTACATACATTGAATGAATGCAGATGTACAGGAGGAAAGTGAAACACTACACACTGACGGTCAGTGTGACAAATTCTGTGACAACCCCAACGTTTACTTGACAAGCTTCTGATAGTCGACAGTGGTAACAACCAAAGAGCAGACCAATATGCTGCATGATGATTATGTGCCTCTAGCACTGCGCTGATACCATGCTCTTCGAATGTGAAGCTGTTCTTGAGCATCTAGCTGTGTGCCAGATTGCACAGAAAAGGAAGAAAGGTTTTCATGCGAAACAAGAAACATGATGTTGTAGTTGATAATGGCCAGATAACTTTCAGGTGGTGCAGAAACGATGACAGCTTGTTGCACAAATGTAAGCGTGGAATACAACAAGTCTTGGCATGCAATGACAGCCTCTGTTTATTAAAATCGGAGAAAGCAGAAAGCAGGATGGGACATGCCACAGGGAGTCGGGAAGCAAATTTTGTGACTATGCTATCGTTAAGTTGAAGAACTTCCTATCAACAGACTATCAACTGTAGAAACAACTATATAACATTTCTTACCATGTTCTTGGCTGTGTAGAGAAATGGTAAAGAAACTTCATGGGTCCGCTGTGCTCTGACAACTTCTGTGGTTGACTGTGCATAGCATGTTATGACTAATGTTTGTGCATTTTGGACTCTATAATGTACTATGTATTGAAAGCAGATAGTGCAGCATACTGACTTATCCCAAGCAAAAAGCTGTGTCAGGGTTCATTTTCTCTAGCTCTTGCCCCGCTTTTGTGAAAAAGAAAAAGCAAATAAACTTAATTTTCGACACTTTCTTTTTTTTGGTATGAGACATAAAAGTTTTGCTAAATTCTGAGGTATTACGTTGCTATAGAAAATATGCTTCTCTTTGTTTGAAATGTTATGTGCTTTTCTTCACAAATGTGCCAGAAACATACCGTCTGGCTGGTACTAAAACACCTCTGTACAGGGGTCCTGAAAAGCTATTAGTCTGACATAAGATGGCCAGGCATTTACAGTGATATTCAGCACATTCATGCACTACTTTTGATGGCCTGTGGCCAAAATATTAGAATGCTGGACTTGGATATAATGCTCTGTTCACATCGCAATTCACTTTCAGAATTCACATGTCAGGGGTGGCTTCTTGGGCTAGTTCTTGGAAATGCATAGTACATGAGTGACTAGTTTCACTTAGTCCTTTTTTTCCGTTTTTGAGGTGCTTCTCTTTAGTAGCCATTTGTTTGAAGCTTGGCTACAAAAGTAACCAAATGTCCAAATGCCTAGTAGCGACTAATGCTCTGAAATCACAAGTTTTCCAAGAAGAGCTGTTCTGCCAACAAAACAGTGACATTGTACTGTGGTGTCTCGATAGCTATGTCATTCAGTTGCTGAGCATATGGTTATGTGGTAACATTAATTTGTAGCTGCAGTGGTCACATTCTGATGCAAAAACACTTATTTGCTTAGCCATCCATTGCAGCATCTCTCATTGGCCACGGTACAGCTTTGCAATATTAATATGTACACTGAACCAATTGAGAAAAGAGCAATAAAGATTTTGAACAGTCCTTCAGTCACACATCCTCGCAAGACTTATTAAGCACTAGTTCACAAAACTTATGCTCTTGCTTCAGCTGCAAGACTACTGAGTTGCACTATTAATGCATTTTCTATGCAGCTCGTGCTAATAATCATTCAGGTCCTTTTTTTTTTCAAGCCAACAGGGGTATTTGAATGCTTTCGCCAGTCTGTACTAGAAGCTCCAAATGTAAGCTGCGCATTCAGGTCTTTCTATCTCTTTACACATTGCGTTTGAGGGCTGTCCATACAGGTTCTTATGTTGCTTCATTGAACATACAAGCATTTGCGTGGTTGTGTTTCTATATAAAGCCCCTTGAGCAACTTTTATGGTTTGTCATTGGCATACTGCCCTTATTTGCTTATTATTTACAGAGTATGCATAGTTTGTTGTTCTCATTCTGCTTACTGTTTTCCGTTGAATTGTCTTATATAGATTCTTGCATGGATCCATTACTAGCCAGTGGCTAATGATCCAGACAACACTGCCAGTGTGTAAGCTTAGAACTATGAGAAATAATTATATATTTACAAATACAGCAGACAGCAGTGCTGCCCAAGCAGGAGGGAGTTTATAAGAGATGGGACAGTAATAATTTTTTCAAATTAGGTAATGTATTTGTATTCAACAATATTTTCAGGGAAACGATTGAACTCTTCACTTATAAAAGGAAAGAATGATTTTTGAAAAAATGTTTGTGTGGTTGAGATAAGGGCATACTGTTGTAGTAGAATGATTAGAGTCTGATGACATGTGTGAAGCATTAAACATGCATGTCACACTTGCCAAACCTGTTTTATCATGATGCATCTAGTGGAACTGCTTGAGCCTGACAACCTTACAGTGGATGTGAAGTGGATCTAGTCTGAGCTTCCTTAACATATTGGAAATTGATTATAATGTTTTGAAGTCAGAGGTAACTGGGCAAACAGAAACTGGTCACTGGATTCACTCCTCTTTGATCGCTAAAAAAATTAAATTATATTCTGGCGTTTGACATGCCGAACCTCAATATGATTATGAGGCATGTGTAGTGGGGAACTCCGGATCAATTTTGACCTCCTGGGGCTCTGTAACATTCACCAAATGCACAGTACACTGGTGCTTTTGCATTTCGCAGCCTCGGGCTTGGCTAGTTTGCCAAAGCCACTATGCCACGAGGCGGGTTCTTTGATAATTTCCTTATTAAAGAATTGGTTGCATACTATGAAAACATACTGAGGACTAGGTGCAGAGAGAGGAATAGCTATATTTGATGGCAAGCTCCTTTATTTTCTCTGTAGAAAGCAAAGCACTATAATGCTTTGTTAACCCACTGTGGTGGCTTTGGCATTGAGCTGCTAAGCCTGAGGTAGCACGTTTGTGTCCCAGCTGTGGCGGCCACATTTCGATGGGGGTGAAAATGTGAAAAACACTCGTGTACCGTGCATCGGGTGCATGTTAAAGAACCCAAGGTCGTCAGAATTATTCTGGAGTTCTCCACTACAACGTGGCTCATAATCATATTGCGGTTTTGGCATGTAAAAACCACAGAATTTAATAAATGCTTTGTTAAAGGTCTTGAATCTGTGAAGCCTAGCTGAGGTTGCTGTTAATTGTTGCTCCAAGGTATTTTATAGCTAACACATCAAATATTCTGATTTCGGTAAGTGTAAACTATTACTTTCATTTCGTTACTATTGTCATACAGTTGAACCTACTTATAACGAAGTTACCTCAGTATTGAAAATAACTTTGTTATATCCTGTATTATACACACAAATATCAAGAAAAAAAAATTGCGATCAGGTCTACGCTTAGGAAACGCAAGTCAGGTGCCTCTAACGGGCCAGCAAAGGGTCTTATGCAAATTTTGATGGCCCAGCAGCATCTTGCCATTCTGATCGAGGCATAGCAACAACATTAAATTACATACGCACACTCTGCACCATCATAAATACAGAACCATGTGACCTGTGTCATTGCACGGTATTGGTACGTTGGCTTGCTGACTGCAGTCTGACCAAGCCAAGCTGCCGCCAGGCTTTTTGTACATAGATGGGACCACACATGGATCCGTATTCTGCTACTGGTGTCGTCAGCCTAGTCCGTGCGTCTAATCTCACAATCAATCACCAATAAGGTCTACGAGTGCGAACATACTGACTGCAAGCTTCCCATGATGGCTTGTCACCACCCACTTCGCTAACCTCACTGATTATGGGCTGCAAAGCCGAGCCAGCACTGCTTGATCGGGAGTCGGCAACATACCATATTTGTGGTTGCATGCATAGTCAACATATGGCGGCAACTTTGTTCATAGCCTCCATGTCTGCAGCATCGTGCATGCAGTTCATGCCTGAAACACCGTGCAGCACTCAAAATATAGGTTATTGCCGTTATACAGTGGTGTTAGGGGTCAGGTGGTGGTACCACGTTCAGGGAAGCCCGAATAAACATGCAGGTCAAAAAATTCAGGCATCTGAAAATCGGTCGGCGACTGTATTTGATATTTTTGCTACCAGAATATATATCTTAACTGAGGCACATGCAAACAAAAATTTACATTGCTATAACTGACACTCTGTCGGATCCCACATTTTAGATTTCATTACAGTAAAATGCTCCATTGAAATTAAACTTAAAGAATGACCAACCAAATTTTAGGTTTACTCAGTTACACCCAATAGTTCGTTATATAGCTCGACCTTTTATTCAGTATGTCCTGACAGCTCATCAACATGCAATCAGCTAACAGTTTTGCCTTGGCATTCTCATTAGTACCTTTACCAGTATCATTTACATAGATAAGAAATAACAAAGGTAGCAGTGCAGATGCCTGTGGAAAACATGATAAGATAGGTAAACTTCTAGATCTCCATGTATCATATGCACTGTGTGAGAACTGAAATGTGAGATCTAGAAGGGTACTGGTTTGGGCTAGTTGTTTGCAATCTCTGGTCAGCGTTATTTGCACACCACTTGGAACTAGGATTCGGGGACGACAGACACAGACGACAGTCCTCGTTCCAAGTTGTGTGCAAATAACATTGATCATGGATTGTAATAATAGCCCAAACCAGTGCCGTTCTAGATCTCACATTTCAATTCATACAGAGTGCATGTGGTTTTGTAAATAGGCTTGAATATTGTCGATAAGTATTTAAGGTAGCCCCCACTAAGCCTTTCAATTAATGCAGTAAGCAATATGCAGTCAAATGCCTTTGACAGGTTAAAATATATTGCATTAATGTGGTCATCTATACCTCTGGTGAAGTGCATAACCAAAATTTATTGTGCAGTCGCAAGTTTTTTATTAAAGCCATTCTGGTTATCACCAAAAAGTTAATTGCTTTAAGGTGATTAGATATACGAGTAGTGATTGTATAGTGGTGAACTTGCCAAGTAAGTATTGGTTACATTTGGAAAATGCCTGTAGAATGAGGGACAAGGCAGTGAAAGAAAACAGCAGGTCACAGGTGCAAACTACAACCGACACTTCACTGAAACACAGAATATACAAGAGTAAACTTGTGCATTAACTAGTTGTGCCTCTGTAGTTATACATGAAAGTGAATGAGAAGAAGATTAATTAAAGGGTCTGAATTTTGTTCGTCACAACCATATGAAGCAAAGAGATAATGTTGCCAAGGAAAGAAGAGGGAAAAGGCAACCTGCCACCAGTGGGAGCTAAACCCACCCCACTGCATTTTGTGTGCATTGCTCTCTGCCAATGGATCTACGACGATAGCTGTTCCCATGTCTACTTTCCCGAGTATTTATGTATGTCTGCAAGATATAATCTGGGAAGTATTAGCCAATGCCACTCATGGCCATGGCAACGGATATGGAACAACCTTTTTACCGATGGCGTCACATAGTATGTATGTGAACTTTAGGAGCAGGCGGCCGATGAGTAAACCCTTGTTTGATACCTGAAGGCATCAAACCTGCCGGATTTGTGACCCTCACTATGCAATGAATGTGAAGAAGGTTAACTGACGGATCCTGCTTTTTTTTATTCACAACCATATAAAGCCAAGGAAATTATTGAGGATATTATTTGTTGTTTTAATTGAAGTGTAGAAATGAAATTTGAGCTGTTAGCCATATGAAGCTTCGGCTGGTTTTAATCATGTTTTTGCATTTTTATCTACCTCGTAAGGTACAGGGTCTGAGCGGTGATGTCTGGGTGTTGCATGCATACAGTCTTTGTATATTGCTGTTGTACCTTGTGTGTTTCAGTAAATGCTCAG